>NC_042617.1:4516920-4887308 GCF_901001135.1 Rhinatrema bivittatum | reverse complement strand
CAGCAACAGTGAGATTCCATACAGGAGAGAGTGGAGAGGGAAGCCACTGCAAGAGACAAAGCGACCGTGAGATACCGCACAGGAGAGGGAGAAGAGAAGGAGACTGCAGCAACAACAACAGTGAGATTCCATACAGGAGAGAGTGGAGAGGGAAGCCACTGCAAGAGACAAAGCGACCGTGAGATACCGCACAGGAGAGGGAGAAGAGAAGGAGACTGCAGCAACAGCAACAGTGAGATTCCATACAGGAGAGAGTGGAGAGGGAAGCCACTGCAAGAGACAAAGCGACCGTGAGATACCGCACAGGAGAGGGAGAAGAGAAGGAGACTGCAACAGCAACAGTGAGATTCCATACAGGAGAGAGTGGAGAGGGAAGCCACTGCAAGAGACAAAGCGACCGTGAGATACCGCACAGGAGAGGGAGAAGAGAAGGAGACTGCAACAGCAACAGTGAGATTCCACACAGGAGAGAGTGGAGAGGGAAGCCACTGCAAGAGACAAAGCGACCGTGAGATACCGCACAGGAGAGGGAGAAGAGAAGGAGACTGCAACAGCAACAGTGAGATTCCATACAGGAGAGAGTGGAGAGGGAAGCCACTGCAAGAGACAAAGCGACCGTGAGATACCGCACAGGAGAGGGAGAAGAGAAGGAGACTGCAACAGCAACAGTGAGATTCCATACAGGAGAGAGTGGAGAGGGAAGCCACTGCAAGAGACAAAGCGACCGTGAGATACCGCACAGGAGAGGGAGAAGAGAAGGAGACTGCAACAGCAACAGTGAGATTCCATACAGGAGAGAGTGGAGAGGGAAGCCACTGCAAGAGACAAAGCGACCGTGAGATACCGCACAGGAGAGGGAGAAGAGAAGGAGACTGCAACAGCAACAGTGAGATTCCATACAGGAGAGAGTGGAGAGGGAAGCCACTGCAAGAGACAAAGCGACCGTGAGATACCGCACAGGAGAGGGAGAAGAGAAGGAGACTGCAACAGCAACAGTGAGATTCCATACAGGAGAGAGTGGAGAGGGAAGCCACTGCAAGAGACAAAGCGACCATGATACCACACAGGAGAGGGAGAAGAGAAGGAGACTGCAACAGCAACAGTGAGATTCCATACAGGAGAGAGTGGAGAGGGAAGCCACTGCAAGAGACAAAGCGACCGTGAGATACCGCACAGGAGAGGGAGAAGAGAAGGAGACTGCAACAGTGAGATTTCATACAGGAGAGAGTGGAGAGGGAAGCCACTGCAAGAGACAAAGCGACCGTGAGATACTGCACAGGAGAGAGAGAGAAGAGAGGGAGGCTGCAGCAAGGGGCACAGTGACCATGAGACATCGCACAGAAAAGACAAGAGAGGGGGACTTCTGCAAAAGACACAGTGACAGCGAGATATCACAAATGAAAGAAGGAGGCTGCTGCAAGGGACACAGTGATAGTGAGATACCGCATAGAAGAGAGGAGAGGGAGGCTGCTGCAAGGGAGAGGGAAAAAAAGAGTGAGAGAAGTGTACTCAAAACCTAGGAAAGAGCAATGTAAAAAATCCCACGTGAAAGGCACACCCTGAACCTTACACCTTTCTCAGCACCCCCAGTCCTCATGGCTCCAGCATTCCTCCATGAAAATGGTACTGTACTTTCCCTATTCCCATCTCATCCCGTCTCTTCCCAACCTTCCCATCACCTTTCCACCATTCCATCAAACTGATCCATAAGAAAATTGGTTCTTACCTGCTAATTTTCGTTCCTGTAGTACCAACGGATCAGTCCAGACTCCTGTGTTTATTCATCCCTGCCAGCAGATGGAGACAGAGAAAAGCCCTGCTGCCATCTGCAGTAGTTCAGTATTGATCTGTACCCAAGCTGAAAACAATGTGTGCAAAAAACTGAATAGAAATAACGTGTAAAAAACTTGTCAAAATTTGTAAGTTATGAACAACCAAGAACAGTAGTTTGCTGAAAGATTATAGCTCAGCGGAAGACTCTCCCCCATTAACCCGGGTAGGTTCTGGACTGATCCGTTGGTACTACAGGAATGAAAATTAGCAGGTAAGAACCAATTTTCTTTTCCCTGTACGTACCTGGATCAGTCCAGACTCCTGGGATGTACCAAAGCTTCCTAGAAAGGGTGGGACCTGGAGAGTCCCGCTCACAAGACACCTTCACCAAAAGACTTGGAAACAGAAAATCCCAAATCCAATCGGTAGTGCCGTGCAGAGGTATGCAGCGACTTCCAAGTCACCGCCATGCAAATTTCTTGCGGAGAAATTAACTGAGCCTCCGCCCATAAGAACATAAGAAAATGCCAAACTGGGTCAGACCAAGGGTCCATCAAGCCCAGCATCCTGGGCCATCCAGGCCATAAGAACCGACAAGTACCCCAAAACTAAGTCTATTCCATGTAACCATTGCTAATGGCAGTGGCTATTCTCTAAGTGAACTTAATAGCAGGTAATGGACTTCTCTTCCAAGAACTTAGCCAATCTTTTTTTAAACACAGCTATACTAACTGCACCAACCACATCCTCTGGCAACAAATTCCAGAGTTTAATTGTGCGTTGAGTAAAAAAGAACTTTCTCCGATTAGTTTTAAATGTGCCCCATGCTAACTTCATGGAGTGCCCCCTAGTTTTTCTACTATCCGAAAGAGAAAATAACCGATTCACATCTACCCGTTCTAGACCTCTCATGATTTTAAACACCTCTATCATATCCCCCCTCGGCCGACTCTTCTCCATGCTGAAAAGTCCTAACCTCTTTAGTCTTTCCTCATAGGGGAGCTGTTCCATTCCCCTTATCATTTTGGTCACACTTCTCTGTACCTTCTCCATCGCGATTATATCTTTTTTGAGATGCGGCGACCAGAATTGTACACAGTATTCAAGGTGCGGTATCACCATGGAGCGACACAGAGGCATTATGACATTTTCCGTTTTATTCACCATTCCCTTTCTAATAATTCCCAACATTTATTTAGAAACTTTTATATACCGGTATTAGTGGGAACACCATACCGGTTCACATAATAACTGAAAGTTTGGAAAATACATTTCAAAAGGGAGAATGAACCTGGGCGGGGGTAAACCAAAAGGTAGTAGGAGGATAGAGAAAACAAGAAGGTCATAACAAGAGAACATAATTTACAAATTTACAATGAATGTCTCCTTAAGATAAGGAGAGGGCGGTCACCTGAGTGGGGGGGGGGGGGGGGGGGAGTGCAGGAGCTATTCTGTGTAGGCATGGTTGAACAGGAGAGTTTTTAGTTTCTTTTTAAATTTAATTGTACAAGGTTCAAGGCGCATGTGGACAGGTAGAGAATTCCAGAGAGCCGGACCGGCAATGGAGATGGCACGGTTGCGGGTGGAAGAGAGGTGAGCCATTTTCAAGGATTGGACATGTAGGGTGCCATTGTTGGTGGATCTGGTAGCTCGGATGGACATTCTGTTTGCTTTTTTGACTGCCGCAGCACACTGAACCGACGTTTTCAATGTGTTATTCACTATGACGCCTAGATCTCTTTCTTGGGTTGTAGCACCTAATATGGAACCCAACATTGTGTAATTATAGCATGGGTTATTTTTCCCTATATGCATCACTTTGCACTTATCCACATTAAATTTCATCTGCCATTTGGATGCCCAATTCTCCAGTCTCACAATGTCTTCCTGCAATTTATCACAATCTGCTTAAGAACATAAGAACATAAGAAAATGCCATACTAGGTCAGAGCAAGGATCCATCAAGCCCAGCATCCTGTTTCCAACAGTGGCCAATCCAGGCCATAAGAACCTGGCAAGTACCCAAAAACTAAGTCTATTCCATGTAACCATTGCTAATGGCAGTGGTTATTCTCTAAGTGAACTTAATAGCAGGTAATGGACTTCTCCTCCAAGAACTTATCCAATCCGTTTTTAAACACAGCTATACTAACTGCACTAACCACATTCTCTGGCAACAAATTCCAGAGTTTAATTGTGCGTTGAGTAAAAAAGAACTTTCTCCGATTAGTTTTAAATGTGCCCCATGCTAACTTCATGGAGTGCCCCCTAGTCTTTCTACTATCCGAAAGAGTAAATAACCGATTCACATCTACCCGTTCTAGACCTCTCATGATTTTAAACACCTCTATCATATCCTCCCTCAGCTGTCTCTTCTCCAAGTTGAAAAGTCCTAACCTCTTCAGCCTTTCCTCATAGAGGAGCTGTTCCATCCCCTTTATCATTTTGGTTGCCCTTCTCTGTACCTTCTCCATCGCAATTATATCTTTTTTGAGATGCGGCAACCAGAATTGTACACAGTATTCAAGGTGCGGTCTCACCATGGAGCGATACAGAGGCATTATGACATTTTCCGTTTTATTCACCATTCCTTTTCTAATAATTCCCATCATTCTGTTTGCTTTTTTGACTGCACCAACGATTTCAGTGTGTTATCCACTATGACACCTAGATCTCTTTCTTGGGTTGTGATTTAACTACTCTGAACAATTTTGTGTCATCTGCAAATTTGAATATCTCACTCGTCATATTTCTTTCCAGATCATTTATAAATATATTGAAAAGTAAGGGTCCCATGAAACCGCCTGAGCCCGGGTTGAGTGGGCCCGCAAACCCTCAGGAACTTGACGGCCCTTGAGAATGTACCCTGACCCAATAGCCTCCTTAAGCCATCTGGCAATAGTTGCTTTGGAGGCATGGCTACCCTTCTTGGGTCCGCTCCATAGAACAAAAAGATGATCAGACCTCCTGAAATCATTAGTAACCTTAAGATAGCGAAGCAAGGCCCTGCGGACATCCAACAGTTTGAGCTCCCGAGCATGCTGTACAGAATCCTCCAACTCTGTAAACGCTGGGAGCTCAATAGTTTGATTAACATGAAAGGCAGAGACTTCCTTTGGGACAAAGGAAGGAACTGTACGCAATGTGAATCCAGAATCAGATATTTGAAGAAACGAGTCTCTACACGACAGTGCCTGTAATTCAGAAATTCTCCTGGCAGAACAGATGACCACCAAGACTATCCAGGACAGGGTCCACCCCATCGAATTCCGTAACTTCCTGAGGAGCTTTCAAACCAAGCTCCTCAAGAAGCTGAGGGTCCAACTCCTCCCTCCGGAACAACCGGAGAATTTTTGGATCGTCCCCCTCTGCCACCAAAGGGACCCCCATGTCATCTCCTTGATCCCCGTCCGGGGATGCCAGGTCCTGCGCTGAGGATCCAGTCGCCGCCCCTGCCAGAGGGACCGGAGTCTGTAAGCCTCCCGTAGCTCCCTGCGCCGCCCCCCCCGGTCTGGCTGCCAATGGGATCCCTGAGTGCCGCGGCCATGTGGACCCTGACTCGGGCCCCCGGAGGCTGCAGTCCCGGACTCAGCGGTGCCAGAGGCAACTGTGGATCCCCTTAAACCTTCCTGCTGCGCCAGATAGGCCTGGTGCATGGCCGGGATATAACTTATTAAGGAAGGACAGAGAGAACAGAAAAGAGGGAGGAGAGGCTCTTTATGTCAAAAACAATCCAAACATCCGAGCTGCAAGGAAGATGGGGCAAAGAAGAAGCTTTATGGGCTGTCCTAAAAAAGGATGATAGGGCATCAGTTTTTATTGGAGTGGTTTACAGACCTCCAAATCAAATGGAAGTACTAGACAGAGATCTGGTTGAAGACATCAAAAAGATGAGGAAGAAGGGAGAAGTGGTGATTGTTGGAGATTTTAATCTGCCGGATTAACAGTAATAGAGAGTTAGTGGATACCCTGCAAGGGGCTCTGTTCAAACAAATGGTAATGGAACCCACGAGGGAGAGAGCTATACTCGATTTAGTGCTCACTAATGGAGATAATGTCTCTAACATCCAGATGGGCGCCCACCTCAGCACCAGTGATCATCAAACTGTATAGTTTAATATCACTAATAGGATACAGAGAAGTCGCACAAAGACCTGGGTTTTGTGTTTCAAAAATGTTGAGATTACTTATCTGATAATCTCCTTTTCCTTAGTGTATGCAGATGGACTCAAAACAAATGGGTATAGTGTGCTCGTGCTAGCAGTTGGAGACGGATCTGATGTCAGCACGGGTACATATACCCCCACAGGAAGTGTAGCAAATCAGTAATCTTCCTTGCAAAAGCTTTTATGGATATATGTGTGACTGACCGATCGGTTAAATGAACAGGATTACCCTGACCAATTGATTGTAGCTGGAGACCGCCAGTGTACTCAGCCGGAAGGCGTCGACACCCGGCAAGGTGGATGCCCTATATAAGAAACATGTCTTACCGTGAGTCGGCGAATCCCCATGTATACCGGCAGCTGGGCGGGATACTGAGTCCATCTGCATACACTAAGGAAAAGGAGATTATCAGGTAAGTAATCTCAACATTTCCTAGTGTGTAGCAGATGGACTCAAAACAAATGGGATGTACAAAAGCTACTCCCGGACTGGGCGGGAGGCTGCCCGAGGACCATGTAGGATTGCCCTCGCAAATGCTGTGTCCTCCCGGGCCTGGACATCCAGACGGTAGAATCTGGAGAAGGTATGGAGGGAAGACCACGTCGCCGCTTTACATATCTCTGCAGGCGACAGCAGCTTAGCTTCTGCCCAAGAGGCCGATTGTGCTCTGGTAGAATGAGCCGTGACCTGTAGAGGCAGTGGTTTACCCGCCTCTACGTAGGCTGCCTTGATAACTTCTTTAATCCAGCGGGCGATGGTCGGCCGTGAGGCCGCTTCCCCTTGCTTCTTCCCGCTGTGCAGGACGAACAAGTGGTCCGTCTTTCGTACTGCTTCTGACATTTCCAGGTATCTGGATAGCAGTCTGCCGATGTCGAGATGACGTAGTATTCGACCTTCTTCCGATTTCTTCAAACCTTCTGTGGTAGGCAAGGATATGGTTTGGTTGAGGTGAAAGTGTGAAACCACCTTGGGTAAAAAGGATGGAATTGTGTGAAGATGGATAGCCTCTGGAGTGATTCTGAGAAATGTATCACGGCAGGACAGTGCTTGTAGCTCTGAGATGCGGCGTGCTGAACATACGGCCAGCAAGAACACCATCTTCAAGGTTAACAAACGGAGAGACAGGCCTCGAAGGGGCCTGAAGGCAGATCCCGCTAGAAATTCCAATACTAGGTTGAGGTTCCACAAGGGCACTGGCCACTTCAGTGGCGGGCGAATGTGTTTGACTCCTTTCAGGAAACGTGAAACGTCTGGGTGTTTGGCAATGGAGTTGCCGTCACGCCTGGGACCGTAGCAAGACAGCGCTGCTACCTGTACCTTGATGGAGCTGAGCGACAGACCCTTCTGAAGTCCATCTTGTAGGAAGTCCTAGATGAGAGGAATCTTAGCGGCATGTGAATTGGTGCTGTGAGAGTCGCACCAGGCTTCAAAAACTCTCCAGATCCTGATATATGTCAGTGATTTGGAGAACTTGCGTGCTCGGAGGAGTGTATCTATTACCGGCTCCGAGTATCCTCTTTTCTTCAGTCTAGCCCTCTCAATGGCCAGACCGTAAGAGAGAATTGAGCTGGATCCTCGTGGAGGATGGGACCTTGCTGCAGCAGGTCCCTTTGTGGAGGCAGGCATAGAGGATTCCCTGCCAGTAGTCTTCTCATGTCTGCGTACCAGGGTCTTCTTGGCCAGTCCGGGGCCACTAGAAGAACTAGGCCTCTGTGTCGCTGAATCCTGTGTACAACGGCGCCCAGCAGGGGCCACGGAGGAAAGGCGTATAGCAGGATCCCCTGAGGCCATGGTTGTACCAGGGCATCGATCCCCTGGGCTCGAGGATCCCGCCTGCGGCTGAAATATCTGGGAACTTGAGCGTTGGACCTGTCCGCTAATAGGTCCATGGCTGGCGTCCCCCATCGATCCACAATCATCTGAAAAACTGTGGGTGACAGCTGCCACTCCCCCGGGTTTAGGCTTTCTCTGCTGAGGAAGTCTGCCGTGGTGTTGTCCTTCCCGGCAATGTGGACGGCGGAGATGTCCTGAAGATTTGCTTCTGCCCAATTCATCAGGGGAGTTATTTCTAGGGACACTTGTTGGCTTCTGGTTCCGCCCTGTCGATTGATGTATGCCACTGTGGTGGGGTTGTCTGACATCACTCTGACCGCACTGTTGCGAAATCTGTGGGCAAATCGCAGGCACGCAAAGCCTGACTGCCCGTGCCTCTAGTCGGTTGATGTTCCACCTTGACTCTTCTCTGGTCCACCGCCCTTGGGCGGTGAGTTCCTCGCAGTGTGCTCCCCATCCGTTCAGGCTGGCATCTGTGGTGAGCAGAATCCAGGTTGGGGAGGACATTCTTGACCCCCGGCTTATGTGGCCGGGCTGTAACCACCACCGTAGCCAATTCCGCACTCTGGCCGGCAGAGGTAGGTGTATGGTGTAGTTCTGCGATCGTGGACTCCATCGAGATAGAAGGGCGCGTTGCAATGGTCTCATATGAGCCCGCGCCCAAGGCACCACTTCCAGAGTGGATGCCATGAGGCCGAGGACTTGTAGGTAATCCCGAGCTGTGGGCCGGCTGGCACTCAGCAGGACCTGCAGATGATTCCAGAGTTTTGACTGTCTCTTGGAGGTCAGGCTGACCTTGTCGTCTTGGGTGTCGAATTGGACCCCTAGGTATTCCAGCGACTGGGATGGCTATAGGGAACTCTTCTTTATGTTGACTACCCATCCTAGGCTTTCCAGAAGAGCTATAACTCTGTTGGTTGCCCGGTGACTCTCCTCCGGTGACTTTGCCCTGATCAGCCAATCGTCCAGGTAGGGATGGACGAGAATTCTTTCCTTCCTGAGTGCTGCCGCCACTACTACTATGACGTTGGTAAAGATCCGCGGCGCAGTGACTAACCCGAAGGGTAAAGCTCGGAACTGGAAGTGCTGATTCAGGACTTTGAAGCGTAAATAGCGCTGGTGATCCTGATGGATTGGGATATGCAAGTAGGCTTCCGACAGATCTAGGGAGGTGAGAAACTCCCCTGGCCGTACTGAATTCTTGACAGACCGCAGAGTTTCCATGCGAAAGTTGGGGACCCGTAGGTGTCGATTGACCGACTTGAGGTCCAGGACGGGCCTGAAAGTGCCCTCCTTCTTGGGTACTATGAAATAAATGGAATAATGCCCAGAATTTCTCTCTCCTGCAGGTACTGGGATTATGGCTCTTAGGGCCAGGAGCCTCTGTAAGGTCACTTCTAGTGCCGCTTTCTTGATCGGTGAGCAAGGAGATTCCACAAACTTGTTCGGTGGAAGCCAAAGAAAATCCAGGTAATATCCTTCCCGGATGATGGCGAGGACCCACTAGTCCGAAGTGATCTCGACCCACCTGCAGTAGAAGAGGGTTAGCCTTCCCCCTATGGCTGCTACCCTCGGATGGGTCGGCTGATTGTCATTGTGGGTTACGGCCGGGGCCAGAACCCGGGCCGGTTCTCTTCTTGGTGTGCTTAGTCCGAAAGGGCTGGTTCCTGGCCTGAGAACGAGGTGCTTGATAGCGAGTCCTGTAGGGGTTGAAGCGCTGCGAGTTTCTACCTCTGGATGGTCTAGAAACAGAACGCTGGCTCCTCCTTAACCTATCTTCTGGTAGACGGGGTAATGGAGAGGCACCCCATTTAGTAGCCCAGTTCTCGAGGTCGCTGCCGAACAGTAGGGAACCCTTAAAGGGCATTCTTGTGAGTCGTGTTTTGGAGGACGAGTTGGCCGCCCAATTGCGTAGCCAAAGCTGTCTTCTGGCTGCCACTGAGGAGGACACTCCCTTGGCTGCCGTACGGACGAGGTCGGAGGCTGCATCAGTGAGAAATGCGAGAGCTGATTCCATGTCTTCTCCCGGGGTGTTGTTTCTTGCCTGTGATAAACAGGAACGCGTCACCACGGTGCAGCAAGCCGCGATTCAAAGGGACATGGCTGCTACCTCAAAGGCTAGTTTCAGAATGGTGTCCATGCGGTCATGCATATCCTTGAGGGCCGCTCCCCCTTCCACCGGAATGGTGGTGCGCTTCACAATTGCGTTAACTATGGTGTCTACCCTGGGGCACGCCAGCAGCTCCTTGGACGCCGGATCCAGAGGGTACATGCCAGACAAGGCCAGACCCCCTTTGAATGAGGCCTCCGGTGCCTTCCATTCCAGCTCGATTAGCTGCTATGCTGCTTGTAGGAGGGGAAAGTGGTGGGCCGTTTGGTGCAGGCCCTCTAGCAGGGGGTTCATTATAGGGTCCTCTGGGGCGTCCTGGCCCGGAATGGCCAGCTCTGATAAGCATTGTGAGACCAGGCCTGGAAGATCTTCTTTCCGAAAGAAGCGTCTCATGGTCCGATATGGTTCTATCTCCGAGGGAAGTTCACCCTCCTCGGGGGGCTCCTCATGTTCCTCGGAGCAATCCGAATCCCCATAATCGGGGCTGTCGGGTGGCGAGTGGCCGCACCTAGGTCTCGAGGGTCCAGGAGCCGGATCAACCAGGACGGAAAGACCCATACGAGGAGCAGACTGCATCTGGACAAAGGCGTGAATCCCCTTAAATAATTCCACCCAGGAAAGCGAAGCCGGATCTGGCCGCAGGGGTACCAGGTCTCTCGGGTTCCCTGGCTGCTTGCCGCGGCCTGCCAAGTCCGGTGTGTTCCCTGAGGAACCGCTGGGCTGGGACCGGTCTTGTCCTGGAACTCCCATGGCCTCCTCACATTGGGCACATAGGGAGTCTGCTTCCTCGCTCTGTGTGGCTCTGAGGTTGCATGCTGAGCAGAGGCTTAGAGCGTTCATGCCTGATTCTGGAGGTGCCGGCTCTGCGGATGCATGGGCTCTCTTATGCTCCATTCGCCTAAAATGCGGTGTCGCCCAACGATGTGCGCCTAACACGTGCGCTTAACAGCATGCGCCTAGAACGGGCGTCTTAGGAACGTGCGCCTATAACATGCGTCTTATAAATGTGCGCCTATAAACGGGCGTCTTAGAAATGTGCGCGTATCCTAGTAGCGTGTGCTTAGTCGACGTGCGCCTATCGCGTGCGCTTAGTCGACGTGCGCCTATCGCGTGCGCTAACAACGTGCGCTAACAACGTGCGCCTATCGCGTGCGCCGAGCAACATGCGCCTAGCAAGCAACGTGCGCTTAATTGGCGAAGATGAGTAGGCAGGCAAAATGGCGACCTCCTAGGCGGGCTGCCTCGTAGGCAGGCCCAGTTAGTCCACACTTCCTCGAAGACCAAGTAAAGATGTACGCCTTACCTTGTCTTCGGCGCTTCCCGGTTGCGACCCGGGCGGTCTCCGGCTGCAGGGGGAGAGGGGAGTACCTTCACCGCCGCGCTTAAGGAAGTGCACCCGCTGCCTCTAGGCCGCGCCCGAACTCGTCTCGCTCGGGGGCCAAGTCCACGCCGGGACCAAGGCTGCCTCTAGGCCACGCCCGAACTTGTCTCGCTCGGGGGCCAAGCCGCGCCCGAGCTCTTCTCACTCGGGGGCTGGGTCCCTGCCGCGAACCGGCCACCGGACCGAGGCTCTTACCTCCGAGGGACCATGGAAGTCAGCTCGGGAAACTCAACTGGGTGAGTGACCGCCTGGTATCACCACAGGAGTGCGGGGCTCGTCTTCAGTAGGTTTCTTCTATGAATTTAGTCGTTAGAATTTGGAAACACGCTCAGCGAGCGTGGGGTAGCTCCAAACTGCTTTGGAGACGGAAATTACTGATTTGCTACACTTCCTGTGGGGGTATATGTACCCGTGCTGACTTCAGATCCGTCTCCAACTGCTAGCACGAGCACACTATACCCATTTGTTTTGAGTCCATCTGCTACACGCTAGGAAACACGGACTTGTTGAAATGGGAAAGTACCTGGAGGAAGAAATAGAAGGCTGGGAGAAAACGAGAGATGTGGAAAAACAGTGGGCCAAACTAAAAGGAGCAATTACCGAAGCAACTAATATATATGCTAGAAAAGTAAAGAAAAGCAAGAAAAGAATGAAACCTATCTGGTTCACAAAGGAGATGGCTGATAAAATAAAAGATAAACGAACAGCATTTAAGAAATATAAAGGATCACAAGGAAGAATATTTGGTGGAACCGAGGGAGACGAAGAAAGTAATTAAGAAAGCGAAATGTCAAACGGAAGAAAGGATTGCCAAAGAGGTAAAGCGAGGTGACAAAACATTTTTCAGATACATCAGTGAAAGGAGAAAAGTTCAAAGTGGTATACTGAAATTGAAAGGTAAAAAGGATCAATGGGTGGAGACAGATGAAGAAATGGCAGAAATATTAAACGAATACTTCAGTTCGGTGTTCACTAAAGAAGACCCCGGAGAAGGACTGTTGCTAGTTAACAAGAAACTGGAGAGAAGTGGAATGGATGAAACTCCGTTTACGGAAGAGAATGTATGGGAACAGCTAGGAAAACTGAAGGTGGACAAAGCCATGGGGCCTGATAAGGTTCATCCCAGGATACTGAGGGAGCTCAGAAATCTGCTGTTGGCTCCACTTTGTGACCTGTTCAATAGATCCCTGGAAACGGGAGTGGTGCCGAGTGATTGGAGAAGAGCGACGGTGGTCCCGCTTCACAAGAGTGGGAGCAGAGAGGAGGCTGGAAACTACAGGTCAGTTAGCCTCACCTCGCTGGTGGGAAAAGTATTGGAATCTCTGCTGAAGGAAAGAATAGTGAACTATCTTCAAGCAGCAGAATTGATGGACCAGAGGCAGCATGATTTCACCAAGAGAAGGTCCTGTCAGACAAATCTGATTGACTGTTTTGATTGGGTGACTAATGAATTGGATCGAGGAATATAAAGGTGGATAAAGGTGAACCGGTAGATGTAGTGTATTTGGATTTTCAGAAGGCGTTTGACAAAGTCCCTCATGAGAGGCTTCTATGAAAATTAAAAAGTCATGGGATAGGAGGCGATGTCCTTTCGTGGATTACAAACTGGTTAAAAGACAGGAAACAGAGAGTAGGATTAAATGGTCAATATTCTCAGTGGAAAAGGGTAAACAGTGGAGTACCTCAGGGATCTGTATTGGGACCGGTGCTTTTCAATATATATATAAATGATCTGGAAAGGAATATGACGAGTGAGGTTATCAAATTTGCGGATGATACAAAAGTATTCAGAGTAGTTAAATCACAGGCAGACTGTGATACATTACAGGAGGACCTTGCAAGACTGGAAGATTGGGCATCCAAATGGCAGATGAAATTTAATGTGGACAAGTGCAAGGTGTTGCACATAGGGAAAAATAACCCTTGCTGTAGTTACACGATGTTAGGTTCCATGTTAGGAGCTACCACCCAGGAAAAAGATCTAGGCATCATAGTGGATAATACTTTAAAATTGTCGGCTCAGTGTGCTGCAGTAAATAGAATGTTGGGAATTATTAGGTAGGGAATGGTCAATAGAACGGAAAATGTCATAATGCTTCTGTATCGCTCCATGGTGAGACCGCACCTTGAATACTGTGTACAATTCTGGTCGCCGCATCTCAAAAAAGATATAGTTGCGATGGAGAAGGTACAGAGAAGGGCAACCAAAATGATAAAGGGGATGGAACAGCTCCCCTATGAGGAAAGGCTGAAGAGGTTAGGGCTGTTCAGCTTGGAGAAGAGATGGCTGAGGGGGGATATGATAGAGGTCTTTAAGATCATGAGAGGTCTTGAACGAGTAGATGTGACTCGGTTATTTACACTTTCGAATAATAGAAGGACTAGGGGGTATTCCATGAAGTTAGCAAGTAACACATTTAAGACTAATCGGAGAAAATTCTTTTTCACTCAACGCACAATAAAGCTCTGGAATTTGTTGCCAGAGAAGGTAGTTAGTGCAGTTAGTGTAGCTGGGTTCAAAAAAGGTTTGGATAAGTTCTTGGAGGAGAAGTCCATTAATGGCTATTAATCAATTATACTTAGGGAATAGCCCCTGCTATTAATTGCATCAGTAGTATGGGTTCTTCTTAGTGTTTGGGTAATTGCCAGGTTCTTGTGGCCTGGTTTTTGGCCTCTGTTGGAAACAGGATGCTGGGCTTGATGGACCCTTGGTCTGTCCCAGCATGGCAATTTCTTATGTTCTTATGTTCTTAAGAGCGCTCGATGTCATCTACTTGGATTTTAGCAAAGCTTTTGATACGGTCCCGCACAGGAGGCTTGTGAATAAAATGAGAAGCTTGGGTATGAGTGCCAAGGTGGTGGCCTGGATAGCAAACTGGTTGAAGGACAGAAGACAATGGGTGATGGTAAATGGAACTTACTTGGAAGAGAGAGCGGTGATGAGCGGAGTACCGCAAGGGTCAGTGTTGGGACTGGTCCTGTTCAATATCTTTGTGAGCGACATCGCAGACAGGATAGAAGGTAAGGTTTGTCTATTTGCGGATGATACTAAGATCTGCAACAGAGTGGAAACGCCGGAAGGAGTGGAGAGAATGAGACGGGATTTAAGGAAGCTGGAAGACTGGTCGAAGTTATGGCAGCTGATATTCAATGCCAAGTGCAGAGTCATGCATATGGGGTGTGGTAATCCGAAAGAAATGTATTCGATGGGGGGGTGAAGGGCTGATATGCACGGAGCAGGAGAGAGACCTTGGGGTGATAGTGTTTAACAATCTGAAGTCAGCGAAACAATGTGACAAGGCGATAGCTATAGCCAGATGAATGCTGGGCTGCTTAGAGAGAGGAATATTGAGTAAGAAAAGGAAAGTGATTATTCCCTTGTACAGGTCTTTGGTGAGGCCTCACCTGGAGTACTCTGCTCAGTTCTGGAGACTGTATCTCAGAAGGGACAGACACAGGATGGAGGCGGTCCAGAGAAGGGTGACCAAAAAGGTGGATGGTCTTCATCGAATGACTTATGAGGAGAGACTGAAGAATCTAAATATGTACACCCTGGAGGAAAGGAGGAGCAGAGGTGATATGATACAGACGTTCAGATACTTGAAAGGTTTTAATGATCCAAAGTCAACGACAAACCTTTTCCGTTGGAAAAAAAATCAGCAGAACCAGGGGTCACGATTTAAAACTCCAGGGAGGAAGACTCAGAACCAATGTCAGGAAGTATTTCTTCACGGAGAGGGTGGTGGATGCCTGGAACGACCTTCCGGAGGAAGTGAAGACCAAAACTGTGAAGGATTTCAAAGGGGCGTGGGATAAACACTGTGGATCCATAAAGCCTGGAGGATGTTGTAGGGTTCCTTCAATATGGCCGCCGGATGATGTATTTACCCATTGAAGGAGAAAAGGCTTTCCCAGCCATTCCAATATGGCCACCGGATGACACAGATGCCCTTATTTGGACATACTGTCGTCATTTCCTATTTCTCACTGCCGCTTTTGGCGGGACTCCTCAGAGTTAAATGTCAGCATTCAACAGCAGTACTCTGTCAATGATAAACACATCGGATGCAGCAGATTTTCATCACGCACGTAAGCCCTGGACTCTGAATTTTGAGCCTTGTGTATAGAACTTTGCAACTCTCTCGGTGTTAATCTATTAATTGGTTACTTTTCACTTCAGCATGTTTCAAATCGCGGCCAAGCCGACACATTGACTGTCCTGCATTAAATCAAGTAGGTGTCCTGACATCTTTGTTTGCCTATAAGTGATAAAGATGTGGTCCATCTTTTGAAAGGGTTGTTTGTCACTTCTACCATAGGTCATACACCAGTTGCATCTGCCTGCATCTAGCAGTTCTTGTTTCCCTGAAGAAGGATCTCCCGAAACATTGCAATGACAGACTGCGTGCAGATTGCATGACATATTCTGTGAAATAACCTGGCATGGTTTCACTGTAATTCTACAGGACTGGTAACTCAAAAATTACAAGGTCCCAAGTGGGCTTTTTGCACCTATGCATATTATAGCTTTTCAAAGAATCATTTTCTCTGGGATTCCAATGATTAAAAAGCCCTAGCGCTTCTAGAGCTGTGCATAACAGGTTGTAGCCCTTAGTGGCACTATATGAGGTTTCCCTAGAGATTTAACAAACATTCCCTTGCTTTGTCTTTTCAAGCTGAATCTCTTGCATTTTTTATATTTAAATATTTTCAGAGATACTGGATTTCGTACATATACAAGAGTGCCACCTGCAGTCCCTCAGTATTAATCAATACCCAAGCCAAGATAAGTAAAACCTAATTTAAAAGGCGAACAAGGTTCCAACTGGATACCCCTGACCAACTGGTAAAAAAGTTTTAAAAAACAGCAAAACTCTGACCAAACAATGACAACTCTGCTTTGCAGTCAATATACAGCGGTCTTTCGGCATAGATCCTCAGGGTGGGCCTCTGGACTGATCTGTGTAATTACAGGAACGAAAATTAGCAGGTAAGTACCAATTTTCCTTTCCTGAACATACCCACCAGATCAGTCCAGACAAATGGGATGGTACCAAAGCCTCCCTACAGTGGGTGGGAACCCGAAAGACCCGCTCGAGGAATACTCTCCCCAAAAGGTGTCGCCTCCAGAGCCCGCACATCCAAACGGTAATGCTTGGTGAAAATATGCAACGAAGACCACACTGCAGCTCTACAGATCTCCTGGGGAGACAATAACTGACACTCAGCCCATGACGTCGCCGGAGCTCAAGTCGAATGCGCTCTAAGACCCACTGGAACTGCTCTTCTTTGGATACATAAGCTGCAGAGATAGATTGTTTTAATCATCGCGATAACGATGACTTGGACGTCTTCTCCCCCTTTTTTGATCCCCCGAAAAGAACAAACAAATGATCAGAGCGACGGAAAGCATTAGTAACCTTCAACTATCGTAACACCACCCGTCTCACATCTAAAAGATGAAGCTCACGTCCAATCAAGGGATCCCAAGCCCAATCCGGAAACCTGGTCAACTGCACTGTTTGGTTTACATGAAAACTTGACACCACCTTGGGGAGAAAGGAAGGCACCGTTCGCAAAGACAATTTGTCTGACGCAATCTGGAGAAACAGAGCACGGCAAGAAAGAGCCTGCAATTCCGAACTCCTCCTAGCCGAACATATCGTGACCAAGAAGACAGTCTTCAGCGTAAGCGTCTTCAAAGATGTACGACTCAGAGGCTCAAAAGGATCCTCGCAAAGAGCCTTCAATGTGAGATTGAGATTCCATTCCAGACAAATGCTACGTAGGGGCGGATAAAGATGTTTGGCTCCTCGTAGAAACTGAACCACATCCGGATGAGAAGCCAAGGCCTTCCCCTGCACCTTACCTCTGAGACAACCTAAGGCCGAAACCTGGACACGAAGAGAACTGTGGGCCAACCCTTTGGATAAGCCCACCTGCAAAAAGGACAAAATGTGGGAAACAGAAGCCTGAAGAGGCTCTAAGCTCTGTTGCCCATACCAGGGTCTCAAATACCTTCCATACCCTGGAATAGGCCAAAGACATAGAAGGACACTGCACTTGCAGAAGAATAGCAATTACGAACTCAGAATACCCTTTTACGAGCAATCTCCTCCTCTCAAAAGCCAAGCCGCGAGACAGAAGCGATCCTCCCAATCCAAAAATATGGGTCCCTGTTGCAGAGAATTCTGCAAATGGTTCAGACGCAATGGCCCATCTACCGCCAGACAAAGAAGATCCGTGAACCACGGACGACAAGGCCACTCCGGCGCCACCACTATAACGGAACCCGGATGAGCTTCTATCCGTCTGAGTACTCTTGCTATTTATTTATTTTAAATCTTTTCTATACCGTCACTAAGTTATATATCATCGCAAAGGTTTACATGTAGGCACATAAATTAATGTAGGTGAATGCGTACTATAGTACATTCTAACAGGTGCCACCAAAGGTTCAGTTACAATATATCATTAAAGACAATCAATTGTTTAGTGGAGTAGGTCATGACCAGGTGTACCTATAAGGTACTGTTCACGGGTAAAATTCATATTCATAGTGTTTACAATTATGTTTATTGTGATATAGAGTTCATAGACTATTTTACTGCACATTCTTAGAATAGTGCTGTGCGTTAGTGCTCTTCTGCCTATTCCTGTATATTTTCTATTCTCCAGTCTCTTTATAAAATGCTTGTTTAAAAAGCCATGTTTTTAAATTTTTCTTAAATGTTTTGAGATCTCTTTGTAATCTGATCTCTAGAGGCATCGTGTTCCGAAGAGTGGGGACTGCTAAAGATAAAGCCCTTTCTCTCACTTGGGTTAGTCTTGCTGTCTTTACTGAAGGAATGGTTAAGAGTGCTTTATTTGCTGATTGAAGGTTTCTGTGTGGGACGTGTACTCATAATGCTATGTTTAGCCAGTCTGATTTTTTATCATGTACCATACATAAACTAATACATAGGGCTTTGTATTTAATTCTGTGTTCAATAGGTAGCCAATGTAATACCGCCAGGGTTTCAGTTATATGGTCTCTCCTCCTTTTTCCGGTTAGTATTCTAGCTGCTGTGTTTTGAAGTATTTGAAGTGGCCTTAATGTTGTATTTGGGTGTCCTAATAGAAGGGCATTGTAATAGTCCATGCTGGAGAAAACTAGTGCCTGAAGTACAGTTCTGAAATCAGCTAGTTTTAGTAGTGGTTTTAGTTTTCTGAGTACCATGAGTTTTGCATAGCCTTTTACTTTTAGCGATATGTGCTGTTTTAGGTTGATTTCAGGGTCCATTATTATTCCAAGGTTTCATACTTTTTCAGCTAGTTCAATTTTCTGGTTGTCTTTGAGGATTATTGGAGTTTGTGTGATTTCAATATTTTTTCCGTTCTAAGTGTAGAAATTCTGTTTTTTCAATCTTAACCACAAGTTCCATTCGGTTTAGTAGTAGTTTTATAAAGTCTAGGTACATGTTAGCTAGGTTTAATGTTTTCTCTAATGTGTCCTCTATTGGTAGAATTAGTTGAATATCGTCTGCATAAATGTAATGTATGATTCCTAGTCCTGCAAGCAGATGGCCCAAGGGCAGCATGTATATGTTAAAGAGGGTTGCAGACAGGGCTGATCCCTGCAGTACTCCGGTTTTGAGATTGACTTTTTCTGATAATGCGTTGTTGATCTGAACTTGGAAAAACCTATTATTTAGATATGAACTGAACCAGTTTATTGTTTTGCTGTGTAATCAGATTTCTTCTAGTCTGTTTAGTAGTATTTTATGGTTTACTGTGTCGACGGCTGCTGCTAAGTCTAGCATTATTAGAATGTAATGTTTACTGCTATCAAAACCTCTTAGAATGTTATCTGTTAGCGAGAGAAGTAGTGTCTCAGTGCTATCTGCAGCCAAGGAGGGAAAACATACAGCAGAATGCCAGTCGGCCATGGACACACCAGGGAATCTAGCCCCACCGCTCCCGATTCCCTCCGACAGCTGAAGAATCTCTGTGTCTTGGCATTGAGACTCGTGGCCATGAGATCGAACTGAGGAGTTCCCCACCAATTGCAAAGGATATTCCATGCTTCCAGAGAGAGCTCCCACTCCCCCAGATCCAACTGTTGCCGGCTGAGATAGTCTCTGCCTGGACATTGTCGACTCCCACCACGTGAGAAGCAGCCATGCCCTCGAGATGGAGCTCTGCCAACTCCAACAGCAGTTGAGCCTCCTGCGCTACCGCGGGACTCTTGGTTCCCCCCCTGGCGGTTGATGTAAGCCACTGTGGTCAAATTGTCCGAAAAAACTCTCACCATCTGATGGTGGACTAAGGGTAGAAACTCCACCAGAGCCCTGCACACCGCTCTCGTCTCCAGTCGATTGATGGACCACGCCTGCTCCTCTGTCAAACCATAGGCCTGCGCAGACTTGCCTAGACAAACCACCCCCCAACCCCGAAGACTGGCATTTGTGGTCACCACCACCCAATCCGGGGCCTCGAGAGGCATTCCCGTCTCCAGTTTGCTGAGCATCATCCACCAGGCTAGACTGGCCCTCGCCGCCTCCATCAGAGACAGAGATAGAAAGTACTGCTGCGACTGAGGACTGCAACGGGACAGCAACGCCCTCTGTAGGGTTTTAAATGAGCAAAAGCCCATGGTACCAGTTCCAACGTAGATGCTCTAGAGCCCAGGACCTGAAAGTAATCCCAGACTTTTGGCATCGGTAGCCGCAGGAGACTAGCAATTTGCTCCTGAAGCTTGTTCATCCTGCTGACCGTGAGAAACACTCTGCCTCGCTGGGTGTTGAAATGGACCCCCCCGCACAATCCGTGCAGAGGCTGAGGGCATTGAGAAAGGCCACCCGGCCCCACACGACTGGCAGACATTTCCCTGCTGTAAATCTGCCATTTGTATCCTTTTTTATTTTATTTTAAAGCACTAACACAGCAGTGCCTGCCTAGCAAAAACGCGGCCGAGAACAGAACAGAGGGGGGCACACTTCCCCCTGCAACTCCCGCCAGCGCGAAAGACCGGCCTCTGAGCCGGCAGAAAAAAACCGCGCACTGCAACGGCCATGCAGACGGTCTGCTAAAATAGTACAAATGTCAAATCCCCCCCCCCCCGGGAGAGAAATTGCCTCTGCTATCCATCCCCAATCCTCCACTTACCTCCGTACCCACCCACGACGTTCCCGAGGCAGCTCAGAGAAACCCGAGCTGCCTCAGTCACAAAGCAGGGTTTTATTTATTTATTTTTTAAATTAAATTAAAGGCACAGACACCCCAGATAAGTCCCCATAGAAAAAAAATGTTGGGTACTTCCCTGAAAGGTGCTCTGGCCAGCGGAGGGAGGCTTCAGGTCCCACTGAGGGAGCCAGACCACTGGCTATCTGGGTCTTGGAGATGCGGGCTGAACTAGGCAGGGGTATCCAACCCCCCGTTCGCCCAGCTCCACCCGAGGGATATCCCTTGTCCAGGAACCTGGCACCTCAGGGAGAAAAGTTTCCTCACAATACCTCAATCAGTCAGGACTGCAGGTTTAGCACCTCTACCATCTACTGGAGATAGAGAATACTGAGGGACTGCAGGTGGCGCTCTCATATATATGTGGGAGTCCCCAAAGTTTTGTTCTCTACCTCCATCTGCTGGTAGGGATGAATAAAACCCATTTGTCTGGACTGATCTGGGTATGTTCAGGAACTGCAGGTTTATGCACCAGCCATCTGCTGAAGACAGAGAAATACTGCAGGTGGCACCAGGGCTTATCAAGCAGTTTCAGCGAGGCTTTTCTCTGCCTCCATCTGCTGGCAGGGATGAATAAACTGATCCAGGTACATACAGGGAACTTCCCCATCTCTTCCCATCCATCCTTCCCCTCATCTTTCCAGCATTCCTCCAAACTGATCCATCTTCCCAATCCCCATCTCATTCCATTACTGCCCATCCTCCTCACCTCTCCAGCATTTCATCAAAACTGAACCCTTGCCATCTCACCCCTTCACATCCATCTTCCCCCTCCAGCATTCCTCCATCAAACTGATCCATCTTGCCCTCCTCCTCCCCCCCCCCCCCCCCGCCGTCTCATTCTATGTCTTCCCTTCACTTCTCAGCATTCCCTCAGTATTATGATTCCATTATGTCTTCCCTGTACGCCTCGAGGATTTTGTACTTTTGATCTTACCTATGCCGGTATTAGCGCTCACCACAAGCATGGCAAAGTCTGGGCAGTAGCTGGTAAGGCCGAAGATGGTGGTTTTTAAGTATTTGTGGTGTCCAGCCAGGTCAATGAAGGTGATCATTTTGGAGGCGCTCTCACAGATTTCCTCCGCTGTCCGAGAGTCACTGTAATTCACAACCTAAGAACATAAATTCCATACAGGATCAGACCAAATGTCCATCAAGTCCAGCATCCTGTCACTGACAGTGGCCAAACCAGGTCTCAAATACATGGTACATCAATAGTGAGCAAAGCTATGGAAACACTGTTAAAGAAAGGGATAATGTAGCAGCTTGAAGTGAGTAGATTACAGGACCTAAGACAAAATAGAAATACAAAGGGAAATTCTTATCAAATTAATTTGAAGAAATTCTTTGATGAAGTGACCAGCATATTGGATCACAGAGGAGCAGATGATGTCTTTCAGGATTTTAGCAAGGTTTTTAACACATTTCTACACAGAAGACTTGTAAATAAACTAGCCAATATGGTATACGGGGAGAAAATTGAGGAATTGGTTAAGCAATAGAACTCAGAAAGTGGTAGTCAATGGTGTTCACTCTGCTGAAGTTAAAGTGACTAGTTGGGTACCCCAGGGCTCAGGGGCTAGAAGCAGCTCCTTTCAATATATTTACTAGCAACATTATAGAGGCTCATGCTGGTTTTTAGATGAGAAAAATCTGTAATAGGGTAGAAACACCAGGAAAAGTAGAAAAAAAATGAAAAGGGGGACTACAAAAAAACTAGAAGACTGGTCAACTGTTTTCAAGAATGATGATTCAAATGAACTGAACCAAATCATGGTGAACTTGGAAGATATAGTAGGCCAGTTTGACAAACTGAAAAGTAGCAAATCGCCTGGACCAGATGGTATACACCCCAGGGATCTAAAAAAAACCTCAAAAACAAAATTTCAGATCTATTACTAGTAATTTGTAACCTATCATTAAAATCGTCCATTGTACCTGAAGACTGGAGGGTGGCCAATGTAACCACAATATTTAAAAAGGGCTCCAGAGGTGA
Organism: Rhinatrema bivittatum; assembly: GCF_901001135.1. Taxonomy (NCBI): domain Eukaryota; kingdom Metazoa; phylum Chordata; class Amphibia; order Gymnophiona; family Rhinatrematidae; genus Rhinatrema; species Rhinatrema bivittatum. The sequence goes on along the minus strand of NC_042617.1, from coordinate 4,864,826 downwards.
TTGGGATGCTATAGATCGGTGAGCCTAAATTCAATGCTGGGAAAAATCATGGAAAATGTTATAAAGAATTAAATCACAGAACGTTTAGAAAGACATGATTTGATGGGACACAGCCAGCCTGGATTTACCAGAGGAAAGACTTGCCTCACAAATCTGCTACACTTTTTTTTTAAGTGGTTAATAAACGTGGATAAAAGTAAACTGGTAGATGTAGTGTATTTGGATTTTCAGAAGGCAACTGACTATGTCCCCCATGAAATGCTTAAGAAAATTAAAAAAATCATGAGACTGGAGGAAGTGTCTTGAGGATGGACTGGCCGAACCTGTCACGTCGGCCATCCCTATCCAGACTTGCAGATCTCCTCCACGGGAACTGTTCACAAGTGGGCCACTGACTTAGCTCTGACAGAATGAGCTTGACATGACCCTCAAGATGCAGTCCCGCCTGGGCATAACAGAAGGAGATGCAATCTGCTAGCCAATTGGCAGTGTCTATTTGGCAATGGCAACTCCCAACCTATTCCTATCAAAAGAAATGAAAAGTTGGGTGGAATGTCTATGAGCTTCTGTCCACGCCAGATAGAAGGCTAAGGCCCTCTAGCAGTCCAAACCGTGCAGTACTTGTTCGCCTTGGTGTGAATGGGACCTGGGAAAGAATATTGGCAAGACGACCGATGGGTTAAGATGGAAATCCTTCACCACCTTAGGCAGGAACTTAGGGTGCATATGCAAGGCCACCCTATCATGAAAAAACTTAGTGAAAAGTGGATAAGTCTCTAAGGCCTGGAGCTCGCTAACCCTGCGGCTCTGAGATGACCACTACCAATATGACCTTCCAGGTCAGATACTTCAGGTTACAGGAACGCAGCGGTTCAAAGGGAGCTTTCATCAGCTGAGCAACCACCACATTGAGGTTCCAAAACACAGCCTTAGGGGAGGCTTCAATTTAAGCAGGCCCCACATGAAACGTACAACTATAGGCTGTACAGAGATGGGCGTACCATCGACAGCATGGTGGTATGCGTCAATCGCACTCAGATGAACTCTAACAGAGTTGGTTTTCAAGCCAACCTCCGATAGGTGTAAAAGGTAATCAAGCACTTTTGTGTGGGGCAGGAGAACGAATCTAGGACCTTCTGCTCACACCACATAGAAAACCTCCTCCACTTCAGTCCATAGGACTTTCTAGTGGCAGGCTTTCTGGAAACCACCACGACCCGAGACACGTCCTCAGAAAGATCAAGTGGCTGCAGGATTAACCTCTCAACATCCAGGCTGTGAGCGACAGGGCCTGGAGGTTGGGATGCTGCAGCCTGCCCTGATCTTGCAAGATGAGATCTGGGGAAGCCCCTAGACTGATCGATTTCCAGATGGAAGACTCCCGAAGCAGTGAAAACCAAAACTGTCTCAGCCAATGAGGGAGTATGAGACTCACAGTCCTTCTGTCCTCTCGAAGCTTCAAGAGAGTCTTCGCAACTAAGGGAATCAGAGGATACGTGTACAGAAGACCCTTGCCCCAGTGGTGGGCAAAGGCATCTGAGGCTGGTTTGCTGACTGTTCTGAACAGGGAGCAAAACAAACACCTTTCTGCTGCAAGGGGATTCGAACAGAGCCACATCTGGGCTCCCCCAGAGGCGGAAGACCTGGTTCGCTACCGCCTGGTCCAGAGACCACTCGTGGGGTCTAAAGGCACGACTCAGTCTGTCTGCTATCACATTCTCCATTCCTGCCAGATACATGGCCCTGAACACCATCCTGTGGGACTAGGCCCAGGACCAGATCTGGACCACTTCCTGATACAGGAGGTACAACCCCTTGCTTCCCTGCTTGTTGACATACCATAAGAACATAAGAAATTGCCATGCTGGGTCAGACCAAAAGTCCATCAAGCCCAGCATCCTGTTTCCAACAGAGGCCAATCCAGGCCATAAGAACCTGGCAATTACCCAAACACTAAGAAGATCCCATGCTAGTGATGCAATTAATCGCAGTGGCTATTCCCTAAGTAAACTTGATTAATAGCCATTAATGGACTTCTCCTCCAAGAACTTATCCAAACCTTTTTTGAACCCAGCTACACTAACTGCACTAACCACATTCTCTGGCAACAAATTCCAGAGCTTAATTATGCGTTGAGTGAAAAAGAATTTTCTCCGATTAGTCTTACATGTGCTACTCGCTAACTTCATGGAATGCCCCCTAGTCCTTCTATTATCCGAAAGTGTAAATAACCGAGTCACATCTACTCGTTCAAGACCTCTCATGATCTTAAAGACCTCCATCATATCCCCCCTCAGCCGTCTCTTCTCCAAGCTGAACAGCCCTAACCTCTTCAGCCTTTCCTCATAGGGGAGCTGTTCCAACCCCTTTATCATTTTGGTTGCCCTTCTCTGTACCTTCTCCATTGCAACTATATCTTTTTTGAGATGCAGTGACCAGAACTGTACACAGTATTCAAGGTGCGGTCTCACCATGGAGCGATACAGAGGCATTATGACATTTTCCGTTTTATTAACCATTCCCTTCCTAATAATTCCTAACATTTTGTTTGCTTTTTTTTTGACTGCTGCAGCACACTGAGCTGATGCTTTCAAAATATTATCCACTATGATGCCTAGATATTTTTCCTGGGTGGTAGCTCCTAATATGGAACTTAACAGTGTAACTACAGCAAGGGTTATTTTTTCCTATATGCAACACCTTGCCCTTGTCCACATTAAATATCATCTGCCATTTGGATGCCCAGCCTTCCAGTCTTGCAAGGTCCTCCTGTAATGTATCACAATCCGCTTGTGATTTAACTACTCTGAACAGTTTTGTAACATCTGCAAATTTGATAACCTCATGTGTCGTATTCCTTTCCAGATCATTTATAAATCTATTGAAAAGCACCAGTCCAAGTACAGATCCCTGAGGTACTCCACTGTTTACCCTTTTCCACTGAGAAAATTGACCATTTAATCCTACGCTGTTTCCTGTCTTTTAACCAGTTTGTAATCCACGAAAGGACATCGCCTCCTATCCCACGACTTTTTAGTTTTCTTAGAAGCCTCCATTGAGGGACTTTGTCAAACGCCTTCTGAAAATCCAAATACACTACATCTACCAGTTCACCTTTATCCACGTTTATTAACCCCTTCAAAAAAAATGAAGCAGATTTGTTAGGCAAGACTTTCCTTGAGTAAATTCACATAACTACCTGGTTGTCTGTTTGGATAAGGTCACTTTATTGGACAGCTGATCTCTGAAAGCCCATAGCACATACCTGATCGCCCGGAGCTCCAGGAAATTGATTTGACAACGTGCTTTCTGGGTGGATCAGAGGCCCTGGGTGCAGAGCCCTCTACATGAGCTCCCCACCAAAGGGTGAATGCATCCGTGGTAAGGAGATTCTGGAAGGATATTCCCCATTCCAAATTTGAGAGTGCCCACTACCCAAAGAGTCCCAGAGAGACGGAGTGATTCGCATGCGATCCTGGAGGCTCTGTGTGGCCTGGCGTCACTGCAACCTCAGGGTGCATTGGGCTCTACGCATATGCAAACATGCCAAGGGAGTAACATGGACGGTTGTGGTCATGTGGCCCAACAGCTTCAACATGTGCCAAGCTGACACCTGCTGGCTCTGTTGAATCACTGCCGCTATGAACGTCAAGGTGACCGTCCTACACAGTGGAAGGAAGGCTTTTGCCAGAGACGTGTCTAGTAGGGCTCCAATGAAGTCCAATTGAGGTGACGAACCCTAGTGACTCCAACACCCAGATGGTCAAGCGCATGGACCAAGTGGCTCCTGTCTGAGATGTGCTCTTGACCAGTCAATCATCCAGATAAGGGAATCATGCACTCCCAACCTGCGGAGGTGCACCCCCGCTACAGTCAGGCATTTTGTGAAGACACTTGGGGTCAATGCAAGCCCAAATGGCAACACACTGTACTGAAAGTGCTGTTTTCCCACCACAAATCTGAGATACTTCCTATGACTTGGGAAGATCTCGATGTGAGTGTATGTGTCCTTCAAAGTGAGGGAGCATAGCCAGTCCCCTTTTTGCAAGAGTGGAAATCAGGGTGCCCAGGGAAAACATCTTGAACATTTCTCTTTTTAGAAACGTGTTCAAGGCCCTCAGGTTTAGGATGGGACGGAGTCCTCCTGTTCTCTTAGGAATCATTGCCCTGTTTGCCTTGGTGGGACAAGGCCAGATGCTCTGGCCATTAAGAGGGTGGAGAACTCCAATATTAGTCCCGCCTGATGCACTATAGGCCCCCAAAACAGGCACAGAGGACAATTTGGCAGGACATCCAATAGGTTTAATTGGTACCGTTGACGGACGATGGACAGAGGTTATACTGGGCCACTGATCCTTGAACCACCGTAACCAATCCACCATCTTGGGTACAGGTGGCTGGCTTATGCTTCCCACAATCCAGACAAATCCCTGCGGGGTTTGAGAGCTCTCTGCTGCCTGGGACAACCACAGGAATTCACTCTCTGCAAATGGGAGCGAGGGGCTGGATAGTACTTCCTCTGGCAGTAGAAAGACTTCCTCTGACCCTGTCTCTCTGATCTCCTTGCTGTGGAAGGCGAGTCTGAAGTGCTGGCGGAGAGTTGTTGAGAGGGTCTCATGGTGGTCCCACAACTGGGCTACCGCATCCCTCACCTTATCTCCGAAGAGATTCTCTCCCATACACGGCAAGTCAGAGAGTCTTTCCTGTACCTCCGGTCGGAGATCCAAGATCCGCAGCCATGCTCCTGCACTTGCTTCCAGAAGTTCTGCGAGTACTGGCTCATGTAAAGCTGGTAGGAGGCAATGTGGGTAATAAGCATGGCTCCCTGAAATGCTTTCCTAAGAGCATCCATCACCCTGTGATCCTTCCCTGGGGAGCGCCGAGAGCGTTTGGCCCTCTTGAGAACGGATTTGACCACCACCAATTGGTGTGACAGCTGATGCTTCTCGAATCTGGTAGCTTTCTGGATGAGGTAAATCCCATCCACCTTCCTATTCATGGGAGATACTGTGAGGGGGTGTTCCCAGATCCTCAGCAGCAACTCCTAAAGGATGTCATGCATCGGGATTGCCACAACCTCATGAGCCTCCACAAACTGGAGAATTTCCAGCATCTTGTGCCTGGCATCCTCCTCTGTCAACAATTGAAAAGGGATGGCCTCTGCCATCACCCGCACAATACCTGCGAAGGTTACGTTCTCTGGTGGAGACTTCCTTCACTCCTCTGGAGGAGAAGGCTCTGAGGGGAGACCTTCTGAGTTTCAGAGGAGGAATCTGCAGTGTCGTCCCCCCAGGCATCATATAATGGAGCCTTATCCTCACTGTAGTTCACAAGGGATGAGGCTCTAGGGTCTTGGCCTTCATCCAGAGGCATGGACACCAGTGCCGGCCCCGGCACCACTGGACGGGGGGGGGGGGGGGGCCTGCAGGCCTCAGCGTCCCTGCCAAACCCAATGGGGCTTCCTCCTCAGAGGAACTGACAATGAGCACAATATCGGTCAGGGGAAGCCTTGGTGCCCTCCCGGACATTGATGACCTCCTGGAAACAGATGCCAGCTGGGTCGGTAACACACCGATGAGCACACTGAGCAGTTCCAGCAGTGGCTCCAGAACGGAAAGCGTGGGCATCAGTACTGTCAGTGCCACAGGCACGATGCCCCATAGTGCTCATTCGACTGCCAGATGGACTCTTCACTTCAGCTCCTCCTCAAAAGTTGCCAATGCCAACACTGACTGGGAGGCAGGAGGGGTGGCTAGAACTTCCTCAGATCCCAGAGGTGGATTAGCGACTGGAACCAGGACCGGTGGAGACTGTAGCGGATCCCCAGCATCGATGGAGGATTGGCACTCCTCACCGCAGGGTCACTTCAGGGGCATCACGGCATGATCCGGCACCTCCCTGAGCCCAACACTGTGCTCCGAAGGTGACCGGTGCCAATGCTTCCTTGGCTTTCCTTGGTGCTCAGCCCGGTCTTTCCCCCGGTGCTGAGGTCGATGACGACAAACCAGACATCCTCGACCTGGAAGAGACCGACGGGCCGGTCCCTGGCGCCCCTATCCACTGGCTGTATCGAAGGAACTGACAGCCCTGCCAATGTCGATGGCACAGTGTCCATCGGTGCAGATGCCGCTAATGCCAACATTGATGGCTTGGACTTTCTCGCCCCAAAACTTTTCTCCATCTTATTGAGTCGAGCATGTCTCCTGGGGGTCTATCTGGGTGCACAAGCGGCAACCCCAGACATCATGCGATACACCCAGGTAGAGGACACATTCCTCATGAGGGTCTGTGATGGACATGGTCCTCTGACATTGGAGGCATCAATGAAAACCAGATGAGGCCATGATGAATAAAAAGAAGGGGATAAACGAGAGCAGTGATGGCAGGTACTGCCACCACAGGGGGAACAGAGGGAAAATAAACTTGCTGAAAACGCTGAAAAGCCCTACTAAGGAGCCTACGGCGATGCACCAAGAGGGACTAGACATCAGAGGAACGTGAAAAATCCCGAAATAACCAGTGAAAAAGTTTTCCTAGGCAATTTCCAAAGGGAAAGCCACAAGCTCACTTAACTGTGAGGTGAAAGCTCTGTGGAAAAAAAAAAAAAAAAGGAGACTGAAGAGAGACCCTGCATAGGCACATGGTATAGAAACATAGAAATGACGGCAGAAGAAGACCAAATGGCCCATCTAGTCTGCCCAGCAAGCTTCACACATTTTTTCTCTCATACTTATCTGTTTCTCTTAGCTCTTGGTTCTATTTCCCTTCCACCCCCACCATTAATGTAGAGAGCAGTGATGGAGCTGCATCCAAGTGAAATATCTAGCTTGATTAGTTAGGGGTAGTAGGGGTAATAACCGCCGCAATAAGCAAGCTACACCCATGCTTATTTGTTTTACCCAGACTATGTTATACAGCCCTTATTGGTTGTTTTTCTTCTCCCCTGCCGTTGAAGCAGGGAGCTATGCTGGATATGTGTGAAGTATCAGTTTTTTTTCTCCCCTGCCGTTGAAGCAGAGAGCTATGCTGGATATGCGTGAAGTATCAGTTTTTCTTCTCTCCTGCCGTTGAAGCAGAGAGCTATGCTGGATATGCGTGAAGTATCAGTTTTTCTTCTTCTCCCCTGCCGTTGAAGCAGAGAGCTATGCTGGATATGTGTGAAGTATCAGTTTTCTTCTTCTCCCCTGCCGTTGAAGCAGAGAGCTATGCTGGATATGCGTGAAGTATCAGTTTTTCTTCTTCTCCCATGCCGTTGAAGCAGAGAGCTATGCTGGATATGCGTGAAGTATCAGTTTTTCTTCTTCTCCCATGCCGTTGAAGCAGAGAGCTATGCTGGATATGCGTGAAGTATCAGTTTTTCTTCTTCTCCCATGCCGTTGAAGCAGAGAGCCATGCTGGATATGCATCGAAAGTGAAGTATCAGGCACATTTGGTTTGGGGTAGTAACCGCCATAACAAGCCAGCTACTCCCCGCTCTGTGAGTGCGAATCCTTTTTTCTTCTCCCCTGCCGTTGAAGCTATGCTGGATATGCGTGAAGTATCAGTTTTTCTTCTTCTCCCCTGCCGTTGAAGCAGAGAGCTATGCTGGATATGCGTGAAGTATCAGTTTTTCTTCTTCTCCCATGCTGTTGAAGCAGAGAGCCATGCTGGATATGCATCGAAAGTGAAGTATCAGGCACATTTGGTTTGGGGTAGTAACCACCGTAACAAGCCAGCTACTCCCCGCTTATGAGTGCGAACCCTTTTTTCTTCTCCCCTGCCGTTGAAGCAGAGAGCTCTGCTGGATGTGTGAAGTATCAGTTTTTCTTCTCCCCTGCCGTTGAAGCAGAGAACTATGCTGGATATGCATTGAAAGTGAAGTATCAGGCTTATTTGGTTTGGGGTAGTAACCACCGTAACAAGCCAGCTACTCCCCGCTTTGTGAGTGCAAATCCTTTTTTCCACATTTCCTCTTGCTGTTGAAGCTTAGATCGATGTTGGAGTCACAGTAACCATGTGTATGTTTATTGAATAAGGGTATTGTCTCCAGGCAGTAGCCATCATTCTGGCGAGTCACCCACTCTTCATTGGCGGCCTCTTGACTTTATGGATCCACAGTGTTTATCCCACGCCCCTTTGAAGTCCTTCACAGTTCTGGTCTTCACCACTTCCTCCGGAAGGGCATTCCAGGCATCCACCACCCTCTCCGTGAAGAAATACTTCCTGACATTGGTTCTGAATCTTCCTCCCTGGAGCTTCAAATCGTGACCCCTGGTTCTGCTGATTTTTTTCTTACGGAAAAGGTTTGTCGTTGTCTTTGGATCATTAAAACCTTTCAAGTATCTGAAAGTCTGTATCATATCACCTCTGCTCCTCCTTTCCTCCAGGGTGTACATATTTAGATTCTTCAATCTCTCCTCATATGTCATCCGATGAAGATCCTCCACCTTCCTGGTCGCCCTTCTCTGTACCGCTTCCATCTTGTCTTTGTCTTTTTGTAGATACGGTCTCCAGAACTGAACACAGTACTCCAGGTGAGGCCTCACCAAGGACCTGTACAAGGGAATAATCACTTCCCTTTTCTTACTCGATATTCCTCTCTCTATGCAGCCCAGCATTCTTCTGGCTTTTGCTATCGCCTTGTCACATTGTTTCGCAGACTTCATATCATTAGACACTATCACCCCAAGGTCCCTCTCCTGTTCCGTGCACATCAGCCTTTCCCCCCCCCATCGAATACAGTTCATTTGGATTTCCACTCCCCATATGCATGACTTTGCACTTCTTGGCATTGAATCTCAGCTGCCATATCTTCGACCACTCTTCCAGTTTCCTTAGATCCCGTCTCATTCTCTCCACTCCTTCCGGCATGTCCACTCTGTTGCAGATCTTAGTGTCAGCCGCAAAAAGACAAACCTTACCTTCTATCCCGTCCGCAATGTCGCTCACAAAGATATTGAACAGGACCGGTCCCAACACCGATCCTTGCAGTAGACCACTTAAAACCGCTCTCTCTTCAGAGAAGGTTCCATTTACCATCACACATTGTCTTCTGTCTGTCAACCAATTTGCAATCCAGGACACCACCTCGGCACTCACTCCTAAGCTTCTCGTTTTATTCACCAGTCTCCTGTGCGGAACCGTATCAAAAGCTTTGCTGAAATCCAAGTATATGATATTGAGCGCTCTTCCTTGATCCAATTCCTTGGTTACCCAGTCAAATAAGTCAATCAGATTTGTCTGACAGGATCTTCCCCTGGTGAATCCATGTTGCCTCTGGTCCATCAATTCTCCGGACTGTAGATAGTTCACTATTCTCTCTTTCAGCAGTGACTCCATTACTTTTCCCACCACCGAAGTGACGCTAACCGGTCTGTAGTTGCCAGCCTCCTCCCTGTTCCCACTCTTGTGAAGCGGGACCACCACCGCTCTTCTCCAATCACTCGGCACCACTCCCGTTTCTAGGGATCTATTGAACAGGTCACACAGCGGACCCGCCAGAACATCTCTGAGCTCCCTCAATATCCTTGGATGAATCCCATCAGGCCCCATGGCTTTGTCCACTTTCAGGTTCTTTAGCTCTTCCCACACATTTTCTACTGTAAAAGGATTTTCATCTATTCCACTTCCCTCCAGTTTCTTGTTGTGTAGAGATGGTCCTTCTCCAGGGTCTTCTTTAGTGAACACAGAGCTGAAGTATTCGTTTAATATTTCTGCCATTTCTTCGTCTCTCTCCACACATTGATCATTACCACCTTTCAATTTCACTATACCACTTTGGACCTTTCTCTTTTCGCTGATGTATCTGAAAAATGTTTTGTCACCATTTTTTATCTCCTTGGCAATCCTCTCTTCCGCTTGACTTTTTGCCAACTTGATTAATTTCTTTGTCTCCCTCAGTTGAATCAAATATTCTTCTTTGTGTTCCTCCCTTTGGGATCTTTTATATTTCTTGAATGCTGTTCTTTTAGCTTTAATTTTGTCAGCTACCTCCTTTGAGAACCAGATAGGTTTCAATTTTCTTTTGCTTTTCTTTACATTTCTAATATATAGAGCAGTTGCCTTGGTGATTGCTCCTTTTAGATTGGTCCACTGCTGCTCCACATCTCTCTCGTTCTCCCATCCTTTTAGTTCTTCCTCCAGGTACTTCCCCATTTCCTCAAAGTCTGTGTTTTTGAACTGTTTTTGAACTGTAAAACTAAAATCACTGGCACACTTGTCTTGTGAAATGAATCTGCAGAAACTAGAGTTGTAACTAAAGAGCTGCTTGAGGAAAGAATGCATAGGCTCAAGCTGAAATACATAGTTGAAGGCTCTGATGAGAATTGAACTCTTGACCCCTGGTTTACAAGACCAGTGCTCTAACCACTGAGCTACAGAGCCTGCTACATGTATAGGGCATACATGTATAGGGCAAGTATAGGGCATAATGGGAACGCTCAATGTACCTAGTCAAAGTTCCAGAAACTTTGACATAAGTTTTCTGGCTGGGCTCCATCTGATGATGCCACCCATATGTGAGGACTATCGTCTTGCTTGCCCTAGGAGACAAGAATGCAGAGCTGTTCTTGGCGAACACTTGTTTCCATAGACTTCCAGAAGACAAATCTGCACACTTGCAAGCTAGTTGGGGCATTTCATCAAGCCTGTTCCTAGGGACCCTGGTATGAACTCTGAGCGACAGAGAGGGTTGGGAAAAGGGAGCATTGATACATTCTGGTTTCAACTACAGCTTTAGGTTAAGGAGCAATACCTCAGCCTGGTCCTGAACAGGTTTGCCAGGACAGATTCACCCACTGACTCCCAGTAACACAAACTGGATGTACGATTTACTTTGTGAGTTTACTATAATGTCTTGCTAGTACAAGCATTTTGGATTGTAATTCCACCTCTGATGACCAGCACCTGCTCAATTCCTGCCTCCTGGTTATTCTTGCATCTCTCCCTGCCAGCTATTGCCTGTTCCTTGGGGACAGATTTCCTGGTTTTGATGTCAGCCTGGCCCCAACTACCAATTCAGGTCACCAGATCCTTTGAATTATCTGCTTAGGAATTGGTGCTTGCTAACTTTAATATACTCGGGACTCATGGGTTCCTAGGCTCTCTCCATCACATAGTGCTGCCAAACATCCTACTGGAAAATACATTGAGGATCCCCTCCCACAGTGATGCGCTGCACTCCCCCCATCTCCTCTTTCTCAGCAACCCGCGCTCCCTGCTGGGGGTATGAGGCTCCCCATTCCACTCACCTCTCCTTTGCTGTTGAAGCCAAGAATCTCGAAGCTAATGCTGGATGTTCTACCAGACTGGATCTCATGCAGGTGGCGAAAGAGGTTGAGTCGTGCTCTCCCCCGACCGTTGTCCAGCTCTCCCTGTGTTAGGACTCCCAGCAACGTTGACTTGCCCGAATCCACATTGCCAAGTACTGCTACACGCAGATCCAGGAACTACAGGGGACAACAGAAAGATATCAACAATTCACTTCCTCCAAGAGATGTACACAGCTGATGCAAGGGAGAGGTATACAGGACCATATTATGTACCACTGTACATAGAGGGACGAAGAGAACCCTAATGAAAAAGAGGGGCCTCTCTGAGACCCAGGCTAAATCATGGCAAGTGCTGTTCAAAGCAATCTTGCTGCATATGAACAGGTTTAGCATCACCAGATTGTTCTCCTCAGCCCTTTTCAGTACATTATTCCATAACATGCGGACTTTTAGCTGGATTATGAGGTAGGTTTCCCAGTGGTGTGTCTAGGTCAGGGAAGGAAAATGTATTTTTTTTAATTTATGAAAAACAACCTTATAAAGTGCTTCCCTACCCCTAATTATAAGGCCACCCAAAGCAATATGTAACTGCAGTAAAAATTACAAAAAACTTAGTATGACATCTAGGGGGCATTCCATGAAGTTAGCAAGTAGCACATTTAAGACTAATTAGAGAAAATTCTTTTTCACTCAATGCACAATAAAGCTCTGGAATTTGTTGCCAGAGGATGTGGTTAGTGCAGTTAGTGTAGCTGGGTTCAAAAAAGGTTTGGATAAGTTCTTGGAGGAGAAGTCCATTACCTGCTATTAATCAAGTTTATAGAAACATAGAAATGACGGCAGAAGAAGACCAAACAGCCCATCCAGTCTGCCCAGCAAGTTTCGCACTTTTTTTTTCTTTTTTCTCATTCTTATCTGTTACTCTTGGCTCTTAGTAACCTTTTGGTTCTATTTCCCTTCCACCCCCACCATTAATGTAGAGAGCAGTGTTGGAACTGCATCTAAGTGAAATATCTAGCTTACGGGCCGATACAGTAAGGAGCGGTAGGAAGAGCTGCGTTAGTGCCAGGCGCACTCGCGTTTGCCGCACACACATACCTAGGAAGTCGCCACTGCTATTAATTGCATCAGTAGCATGGGATCTTCTTAGTGTTTGGGTAATTGCCAGGTTCTTATGTCCTGGATTGGCCACTGTTGGAAACAGGATGCTGGGCTTGATGGACCCTTGCTCTGACCCAGCATGGCAAATTCTTATATTCTTATGTTTTTAGATACCAACCCCGAGGTGGCTGCATTTAAGTTTGCCAAAGACAGTAATAGCTGAGATATAGTAGAGCAGGGATGGGCAACTCAAGTCCTCGAGGTCCCCAAACTAGGCTTGGTTTTCAGAATATGCCTAATAAATATACACGAGATAGAGCTACATACAACTGAAGTGGTGTGCACGCACATTTATCAGGGTTATCCTGAAAACTAGACTGGTATGTGACCCTAATGGATCAGAGTCAGACACTTCTGTGCTAGTCGACTGTGCACTCTGTGACTAGCCTGACCAGTGCTGGGGATTCAAAGACCCTGGAAGTGAAAGAATACAAGCCATCTTTCAAGAAAGACTCACAAGTGAAGGGAACTGCAGTCTTTGCCTCTTGGCCAGAAGACTGTTAAGGCAATGGTTAGACTAAAGAGGCCTGTGAATAAAACTAACATTCATAGTGACATAGGCCCACATTAGAACAGGCTCCAAATGAACTAGAAACCCAAAGGAGCAGGAGGAAGCTAAAAGGAAAGCAGAGTTGCTTACTTGTAACAGCTGTTCTCAGAGGACTGCAGGATGTTAGATAAAATGAAGGAATATAGGATTAGGGTAGATAGATTTAGAAGTAGATGCATATCTAAGAAGATTCAGGAAGCACAGAAACAACCTGAAGAATTGTTTCCTATTGTGAAAGACATGACAATATCATCAAGGCCCTCTATGGTTTAGGTCCTGATTTGATAGGCCAATTCTTTATTAATAAAATAAACACACTAGTACCTGCCATGACAATACAAGAGAACGAGTACATTAGTAGTACTCTTAGATGGGAAGTTTTTGAAGTGACAATTGTTAAAGTTAACATCATGGCAAATTTAAAATCTAACTTTTGCACATTGAGCAATTGCTCTAATGCAGTGATTCTCAACCAGCGTGTCGCCAAGCACCAGCAGGTGTGATGCGGCTCCCGGTGTCCCACTGCCCCAGTTGTACTTCCCTTCTCCCTTTTTCCAGCCCCCATGGGCCAATGGGAAGCCTCCTTCATTCTTCCTGCCCCCGTGCAGGCCAATAGGAAGCCTCCTCCCTTCTGCCTGCCAGTGGGAGTAGGAAGAAGGGAGGAAGCCTCTGATTGGCTGGTGAGGCAGGAATAAGGGGCATCGCATAGCCCGGGGGTGGGGTGGGAGGAATGGCAGTGTTGAACCCCGACGAAGCAAGGCCACCATGGGAGCTCATCCCTGTGGTGGTGAAGAAGAAACCCGACCCTGACCAAGTAAGGGCTCCTGTGGCAGCGAAAAAGAAGGCCAGCCGGAGTAAAGTCGCGGCGGATCTGGTGCCCATCCCTGCAGTGAAGGAAGAAGAGGTTTGGCGGTGAGAGCTTGGGTGTATGGGTGTGAATGGGTGCAAGCTTGTATATAAGAGAGCATGTGTGTGATTGAGAGAGAGACTGGTCAGGAAGATGACGTGCGTGTGTGTGTGTGTGAGAGACTGGTCAGGAAGATGACGTGTGTGTGTGTGTGTGTGAGAGAGAGAGACTGGTCAGGAAGATGACGCGCGTGTGTGTGAGAGAGAGACTGGTCAGGAAGATGACGCGCGTGTGTGTGTGAGAGAGAGAGACTGAACAGGAAGATGACGTGTGTGTGTGTGAGAGAGAGAGACTGGTCAGGAAGATGACGTGTGTGTGTGAGAGAGAGAGACTGGTCAGGAAGATGACGCGCGTGTGTGTGTGTGTGTGTGTGAGAGAGAGACTGGTCAGGAAGATGACGCGCGTGTGTGTGTGAGAGAGAGAGACTGGTCAGGAAGATGACGTGTGTGTGTGAGAGAGAGAGACTGGTCAGGAAGATGACGTGTGTGTGTGTGAGAGAGAGAGACTGATCAGGAAGATGACGTGTGTGTGTGTGAGAGAGAGAGACTGATCAGGAAGATGACGCGCACGTGTGTGTGAGAGAGAGAGACTGGTCAGGAAGATGACGCGCACGTGTGTGTGAGAGAGAGAGACTGGTCAGGAAGATGACGCGCGCGCGCGTGTGTGTGTGAGAGACTGGTCTTTTTGTGCGCAGAACTCCCCCAGGAGTATCTCTTATCTCTCTCTACACCCCTCCCCTCACTCTGCTCATCAGGCAAGTCACTCCTAGTTATGCCCTTATCCTTTACTGTCAATTCCTTACTGCGTGCTTCCACCTGATTGCACTGTAAGCTTGGAATAGACTTGCTGAGCTGGTGTCTTATTTAAATCCCATCTAAAAATCCACTTTACAGACTACTTTTAAATCTAAATTTCCAATTGTCCCGTTTACAGCCTCATAATTTGTAACCATTGTTTGAATAAATGAAATTCCCAAAGTCTCTTTTACTTTCAGTGTTTGTGTTGATTAGATTGTAAGCTCTACTGAGAAGGGACTGTTTCTTATTATGTTTCTGTACTGCGCTGCATACATCCAGTAGTGCTATAGACGTGTTAAATAGTAATAATATATTTCTATATACACTAGTCTAAGCTCACAAAAGATTTGATTATTTTTATTGAAACATCCCTCCCCTGCTCACCAATCCCATCCCTCTCACACCTTGTATCCTCTTCACCTCTCCTTCCCCACTGTAGCCCACTTCCTTTTCTCCCTCACCAATACGAGGGCAACAAGCTTTCTCTGCCCATGCTACATTTGCAGCCTTCTGCCTTATGTTGCAGATGAAGCCTGCTGATAGGAGAGCACGACAGCCACACATATCTCTGGCCCCATAGCTTTCATCACTGCCTGACACCATCTCAATGCTCCCAAAACACTGCTTGGGGCTCCAATGCAGCTGAAGTATTGCCGGCAAATGTATAATCTCCCTTCACTGAAAATATCTGTCTAGTATTGCCAACAAACATTCAGCAGGAATGTGTTATGATAATACTCGTGTCTGCCCAGAAAAGATGAGAGGATGCAGCACTGGCAGTGGCCACAAGGTGTCAGTATTGTGTAAAACAGGATACTGCCACCCTGTGGTCATTGCTGGAATGCACCTCATTTATATATATATTTATTTATTTAAAATATTTTCTGGGCCGTCGTTAAGCTAGCTGCCGTCACAACAGTTCACAGTAAGGCACATAATTACATGTTGCTTAAATGTGCTAAATTATATTAACTAAAGTGCCATCAAATACTTTAACAGTTTCATATTAAATATTACTTAGTGGTTGTGATAAGTCATGTCTACTTCTATAAGATATGTTAATACTTAATATATTATACTTAAATCTCGTCCTATGTTGTTGTAATCTAATAAAAATAAAATACACACAGTTCGATTAAGCTGGTGTGTGTGTGTGTGAGTTCTGCTGACCGCATCCTACATTTCCCTGGATTCTACTCTCCATTCTCTTTGTGGTATGCTTGCTTAAATAGCCATGTTTTTAAACTTTTTCTGAATGTTTTGATGTCTCTTTGCATTCTGATTTCTAAAGGCATGGTGTTCCATATTATAGGTGCTGCTAGGGATAGGGCCCTATCCCTTACTTGAGTTAGTCTGGCTGTTTTTATTGAGGGAATAGTTAGTAGGGCTTTGTTTGCTGATCTCAGGTTTCTATTAGGGACGTGTACGCGAAGGGCTGTGTTCAGCCATTCTGCCTTTTCGTCATGTATTAATTTATGTATGGTGCATAGAGTCTTGTATTGAATTCTTTGCTCAATGGGTAGCCAGTATAGTTCAATTAGGGTTTCAGTGATATGGTCTCTTTTACTTTTACCAGTTAGAATTCTTGCGGCTGTGTTTTGTAGTACCTGTAGTGGTCTTATCGTGGTGTAGGGTAATCCTAGTAGAAGGGCATTACAGTAGTCCGTGCTCGAAAACATTAATGCTTGTAATACTGATCGGAAATAGTTTGTCGTTAGTAGTGGTTTAAGTCTTCTAAGAGTCATAAGTTTGGCGTAACCTTCCCTTACTTTTAGAGATATATGTTGTTTCATACTTAGTTCCGTATCGATAATCACACCAAGGTTACGTACTTTCTCAGCTAGTTGTATTTTTTGGTTGTTATTGATTGTGATTGGGTTTTGAATGATTGTGATGTTTTTTCGTTCTAGATGTAGGAATTCTGTTTTCTCCATATTAATAACTAATTCCATTTAGTTTAGGAGCTGTTTTATTATGTCTAGATACATGTTGGCTAAGGTTAATGTTTTCTCAATTGAGTCATTAATTGGAAGTATTAATTGAATATCATCGGCATATATGTAGTGTGAGATGCCCAAACCAGCTAGCAGGTGGCATAACGGCAGCATGTATATGTTGAATAGTGTGGCAGATAGGGCTGATCCCTGCGAACTCCTGTTTGAAGGTTTATTTTTTCTGACATTACATTTTTTATTTGCACTTGGAAATATCTGTTGTTTAGGTATGATTTGAACCATTTGATTGTTGTGTTGCATAATCCTATTTCTTCTAGTCTATTTAATAGGATGTCATGATTTATTGTATCGAATGCCGCTGATAGGTCCAGCATCACTAAAATGTAATGTTTACAGCTGTCGAAACCTCTCATGATGTTGTCTGTTAGCGCAAGTAGTAGTGTTTCGGTGCTATAGTTTTTGCGAAAGACATGTTGTGATGGGTACAGAATATTATTGTCCTATAAGTGTTCTGCTAATTGGTTTTGTATGATTTTTTTCTATTAATTTTGCAATTAGCAGTAGGTTTGATACTGGTCTATAATGACTCAGGATGAGTGGATCGCTGTTCTTTTTCTTTAAAATTGGTTTTACTATTGCTCCTTTTAATGAATCTGGCATGTTTCCTTCATTTAATGATAGATTAATGATTTTTGTTAAAGTCGGAGAGATTGTGGCGGCTAGTTTTTTTTATATCTATGGTTGGTATTGTGTCATAAACATGTGGGTTAGGGTTTAGTTTTTTTAGCATCGATTCAACTTCTATTTCGGATATTTCATTGAATGTCTCCCATTGTTTAACGTCTCTTTTTTGCATTTTGATGTTTTGTTTTGTTATTTTTGGAATCTTTGTTTTTAGGTTCGTAATTTTGTCTTTAAAAAATGTAGCTATTTCATTACATCTATTTACTGGAAGGTTTTGTGAAGAGTCAGATGTATCATTTGTGAGATTTTTTACTATGGTAGACAAGGCTCTTGGGTTGTTTGCAAATTTCTCTATTTTCATGCTATAATATTGTTGAGTATTATTTGTTTAAACTAGGCTAGTTGTTTCCTGTATTTAGTCAGGTTTTCAGTTTTATTTTTTTCCATAGATTTCTTTTGACTACCTTTATCTTTTCGCTATGCCAGGGGTTTGTTTCTTTGGGTTCCCTGATGCTCATATATTTAATTGGGTCTATCTCATTTGCTAAGTTTTTGGTTGTTTGCATCCATGCTGTCATGGCAGATTCGCAGTCGGTGCAATCTATTTCAGCTAGTTTTTATTCTAATTTGTCTTTCAGGGTGTCTATGTTATAAGGTGGGCGATATTCAAATTCATGGGTTCTCTTTTCTGAGTCACTTGTTGTTCGGTATGTTTGATAGAGCATTCTATTAGGAAGTGGTCTGACCACGGTATCGGTGTATATTCAGTTTTAATGTGTTCTAGGTGGCTGTGTTTGATAAATGATAAATAAAACAAGTTTGCTTACCGTAAACGTTGTTTCCGTAGATAGCAGGATGAATTAGCCATGCTGTCCTGGGATCTGTCAATCAGGTCCGGGAGGCGGAGCTTGATAAAGCAGAGGATAGATTTTTGTTCCCTCCGCGGCTGCGCGTGGGTTCCCGCGCAGGAAGTACAGATTCTCCTCAGTCTGTGATTAAGCAGTGGTCGATCGAAAAACAGTTGATTGCCAGGGAGGAGGGTGGGTCAGCATGGCTAATTCATCCTATCTACGGAAACAACGTTTACGGTAAGCAAACTTGTTTTTTTCCCGTCGATAGCAGGGATGAATTAGCCATGCTGTCCTGGGAGTTCCAAGCTCCCAATCACGTTCCGTGTATCTTTTTATTTATTTTTTTTTTTTTGAACGTGAAATGGTTGTGGCAATCACTTTGTCTGAGCTGTTGCGGATCGTAGGATTATCTGACCTAACATCGTATCCGCCGTAGCTTGTTGATCCAAGCAGTAATGTGCTGTGAAAGTGTGAAGCGATGTCCAAGTCGCCGCCTTGCATATATCTAAGGGCTGAATATTCCTGAGGTGAGCCCACGTGGTGGATAGGGCCCGCACTTGGTGAGCCTTAGGTTTTTGAAGTAATGGTAAGTTCTGTTTGTTATAGCAGAACTGGATGCATTGGATTATCCAGCTCGATATGGTCCGCTTTGTGACCGGAAGTCCAGGCCCTTTAGGGTCAAAGGACAAAAATAGTTGAGATGGTCGTGATGCAGCAGCCGTTCTATTTCTGTAATAAGCTAATGCTCTCTTACAATCTAGGGTATGTATTAATGACTCGTGTTCATTGGCATGCGGTTTTGGAAAAAAGGTTGGTAGGTCAATAGTTTGATTAATATGAAATTGTGACACGACCTTTGGCAGGAAGGAGGGATGCGTCCTTAGTACTACCTACTGATGGAAAAACTGTAGGTATGGTTCATAATGAACTAATGCCTGTAGTTCGCTTACACGCCTCGTTGAAGTGACTGCGACAAGAAATACTACTTTCCAGGTTAGGTATTTTAAGTGTGCGGATTCCATAGGTTCGAATGGAGAATGCATAAGTTGTTCTAATACTATGTTGATGTTCCATGGAACTGCCGGTTTCTTGGAAGGTGGTCTAATGTGGAGCATGCCCTTGAGAAATCGAGCAAGAAGAGGATGAGCCGCTATTGTTACATTATTAACTGGCCTATGGTAGGCTGCAATAGCGCTCAGGTGGACTCGAATGGATGCTGTTGCTAAGCCCGCTTCGTAAAGGGTGTGCAGATAATCCAGTAATTGTTGTGGTGTGCAATCCACGGGAGAAATCTGGTTCAAAAGACACCATGAGGTATATCTCTTCCACTTGTAACTATAGTTTAATCTAGTGGAGGGTTTTCTGGATTCGAGAAGTATGAGCTGTGCCCTCTGAGAAACTTCTTGTTGTGTTAGCAACCACCTGTCAGCCTCCAGGCTGTCAAATGGAGGGAGGAGTGTAGCGGATGGAGCAGGGTTCCTTGTTCCTGAAGTAGAAGGTCTGGACGATTTGGGAGTCGGATCGGATCGTCCACTGAAAGGCGAAGGAGGTAACTGTACCATGGTTGGCGTGGCCAAGCTGGGGCAATGAGTATCATTTGTGCTCTGTCTGCTATGCACTTTTGTATGGTCCTGGTGATCAGGGGAATCGGTGGAAAGGCATATAGTAGGCCTGAAGACCACGTGATCAGAAAAGCATCCTGCGCTATCCTGAGCCTGCTGGGATGGATGGAACAAAACTTGGGAAGCTGCGTGTTGTGTTCCGTAGCAAACAGGTCTATTGTCGGAGTTCCCCACTTGTTGAATATGTGGAGTGTTACTTCTCCGTTGAGGGACCATTCGTGGGGATGAAATATACGGCTTAATTTGTCCGCTCTTGTGTTTGCTATCCCTGGAAGATAAGTAGCCTGAAGATGGATGCTCTGTTTTTGAGCTAGGTGAAAAATCTGCAGTGTTTCTCTGCACAGGATCCAGGAGCCTGAGCCCCCCTGTTTGTTTATATAGAACATTGCTACTTGATTGTCCGTATATACCATGAGTCTGCGGCCACGCAAGAATGTCTGGAATGCCTGCAACGCCAGGCGAATGGCTCGCAGTTCCAGTAAGTTGATCTGCAGGGATTGTTCTGCTAACGTCCATAATCCTTGCGTCTCGTATACCTCTAGATGTGCTCCCCAGCCCTTTCGGGAAGCGTCTGTCGTGAGGACTGTGTTGTGTATGGGCTGTCGAAAGAGAGCCCCCTTCACTAGGGTGGATGGAAGGAGCCACCAAGATATGTCCCTGAGCATTTCCCTTGTTAAGAGGATTGATTGAGTGAGAGGCTGCGAATGCTGTCTCCACTGTCGTTTGAGTCCCCACTGTAATCTTCTCATGTGTAATTTGGTATTCGGAACTAGGAAATTGGCTGCTGCCATGTGGCCGAGGACTACTAGCACCTGATGTGCCGATGTTCTCCGCTTTGTGCGTAACTTCAGTAAGAGCTGCCGTAACTGAAGTTGTCTGTCCTGCGGCAGATATGCTCTGGTTCGCGTAGTGTCCAGATATGCTCCTATAAATTGGAGTTGTTGCGTCGGTTGTAAGTGAGATTTTTGGAAGTTGACTACCAACCCCAATTGTTGCAAGCATCGTAGGATGCGATGTAGGTGAGAGTTGAGCAGTTCTCGGGTCGGAGCTACTACTAGCCAATCGTCCAAATAAGGGAAGATTGTCATTCCCTGTAATCTGAGGTGAGCCACCACCACTACCATGCACTTGGTGAACACTCTGGGTGCAGCTGATAACCCAAAGGGGAGTACTCTGTACTGGTAATGATTGTGCTTGTCACGAAAGCATGGGTAACGCCAGGAAGAGGGGTGCATTGGAATGTGGGTGTATGCATCCTTCAGGTCGATTGAACACATCCAGTCGTTGGTCTGCAAGAGTGGAAGGATTGACTTCAGGGATACCATCTTGAATTTTTCCTTTATCAGAAATTTGTTGAGTTCCCGCAGATCTAGGATCGGACGTAGGCCGCCTGATTTCTTTGGGATGAGGAAGTATGGGGAATAGAAACCTTGGTTGTGAAAGTTCCTGGGAAGAAGTGCTATGGCCCTTGCTTGACAAAGAAGGGATATTTCTTGTTGAAGCTGTGGGTGAGTCCGCAGCTGCTCTGGAGAGGTGAATTGTGGAAGGTGAGGCTTTGACTGAAAATGTAGATGATACCCCTGACGTACAATGTCGAGAACCCATTGGTCCGATGTTATGTGTTCCCACATCTGTAGACGAGCTTGGATTCGTCCCGGCGGTAGTGATGGATGTGGTGGTGGCATTAGATTCAAAAAGATTGAACCGGCTTAGCTGCCGCCGGTTGTGGTTGGGTTTGTTGGCGTGGCGCACGTTGTTTGCCCCTTCGTGGAATTTGAGCCGTGTGCTGGTTAGTTTGCGGTCTTTGGTATGTAGAATACGGTTGAGCACGGTATCCTTGATAAGGGCGATATGGACGACGTCCATATGACGATCTGCGAGGGTATGGGTAGCCCCGTCTGGAAGATTGGTAAGGTTGGTGTGATTGTAGCGACTGTACCGCTAATGCTTCTTCTTTTAGTTTTCCCACCGTCTCTTGTAGTTTGGTGCCGAAAAGGTGTTCTCCAGTGCATGGAAGGTTAGCGAGTTTCTCATGCACATCCTTTCTAATAGAGCTGGAACGTAGCCACGCGGTCCTCCGCGCCGCTATGGCTGTGGCCGACGCTCTTGATGAAGTCTCCATTCCCTCGTACATGGAACGTAGGAGATGCCTTGAGCATTCCTCCATATCATGAAGTGTTTGTGGTAATTTCTCCGCTGTTGTGGAGAGGAATCCTTTAGTGGCCTGTATGCACTCGTACATGTATTGAATCATGTAAAATTGGTGGTGGATGATACGAGTAGTGAGCATTGAATTTTGATAGATTTTCCTACCAATTTCATCTAGGTACTTAAGGTCCTTATTGGGGGGATATGTGGCATGAAGCTTTTGTTTTCGAAATCGCTGCATTGCCGACTCCACCACTACTGATTCGTGAGGTAGTTGAGGGAGCGTGTACGGAGTTTCCTTCTTTATACGAAACTTAATATCTGATTTCCTAGATACTGCCTGTAGAGAGAAGGGAGTTTCCCATGACTTTAACATGAGTTTATGCAGGAGATCATGTGGCGGAAGGGTGGTGGGTTCCCCCGGTACATCAAAAATTTTTAGCAGTCCTAGGGTCTCTGCTCTAGGGTCAGGCTCCTTTAGGAATTGTAAATGGAGGATGTTCGCCATCTTCTCTAAAAAGCGAGGATATGACAAGTCCTCCGGAGGTGAGTATGGTTCCGGTTGAGTGTCTGGAACATCCGAGGGATACCCTGTAGATGAAGTGGGGGACTCAGCTGGTGATTGGAAGTGTTCTGATGAGGTCCAATGATGTGGAGAGGGTTGTGGAGTGTCCCGATCAGGCGAGGTTGGTGTATCATCCCTGTCAGGCGATGGGGATGATACACCAACTTGAATCATCATTCAAGTTGGGATCCTTCCCCAACTTGAATGATGATTCCAATGTGCTATAAAATCCCGCCAAGGATTGGGATAGTTGCCAGAACGCATCCTTGGTGGCTTTTGTCATTTCTGGTCTATGTTGGCTAGTACTAGGTCCAGTCGCACCTTTTGGTGTGCTGGAGGTCTTGGATGGAGAGGATGCCTGGGAGGAAGTCACGTAAATAGGGGAATGTGATCTCCGTGACCTGGATCGTTTGGATGATCTGGAGGTGGAAGGGCTGATTGCCCTGTCCTGTCTGCGTCGATGGTGAGCTTCCCGTACATGCGTAGAATGTTTTGTTTTTGAGATAGTCGAGTCATGGGAAGACTGTCTCTTGTAGTCCCTAGATTCTCTGGAAGGAGATATTCTACTACGTTTGTGGGAATGCTGCCTATGATGTTTTGAGAGGGAGTACAATTCTGGACGTTTTCCCGTATGTTCCGTGACAAACCTCCCCTCTGGGCATGTCAAGTTGTTTCCTGACTCTCTGTCACTTTTGTAGGAAGAGTCAGGTGAGGCAGGGAGTGGTCGCTTCTTTGGACGTGTTTTTGACCCCAACTCGGAGGTTCTCTTCTTAGGTACTCCTGTCTTGTGTGAGACCGATGGAATTGGTACCCTCTTTGGAGCTGATGTTTCTGGTGAATCAGCCCTGGAGCCTGGCTCCCGCGCCGTTGTCGGCGCCGTCGTCTCTTGCGCTGGTTTGGGTGTCTGTGATTCCTGTACTTTCGACGGCTCCGATATCTCCTGCGCCCGTGTCGGCGCTGGCGTTTTAGTCGGCGCCGAAAGAGACGGCGCGAGGCTGGATTTTCCCCGCGCCGAGTGAGTAGATGCTTTCGGCGCCGTCTGCTTCGGAACTCTATGGTGGGCCGATTTTGTCTTGGCCTGGTGTTCTGATCCCGGCGCCGTACGGTGTTTGGAGATCGGCGCCGTTGAACTTGGCGCCGCCTCGTGATGTATCTTCGGCGCCGTGAGTGTCCGTGCCCCTGGACTCGGCGCCATCTTCTGCGCCGACTCACTCCGTGGAGTTTCCGGCGCCGTCTTATGTATTTTCTTATGCGCCATATCTGCGCGCTTGTTTGGCGATAGGCCACACTTCGAGTGTCTGCTCGAAATACTGGGCGCTCCATGCTTCTCGGGAAAAACAGAGCCCTGTTTCCCTACCTTTTTGTCACTGGGGCGTGAGGTGTCCGACGACGCCGTCCTTGGAGCGGAATACTTTAACTTTTTCACCGGACCCGGTGAAGAGTGTACCTCAGAGGGGTCTGAGGTACTTAGAAGTTCTTGTAAGCGATACGCTCTTTGTCGCTTGGCTCTGGGAGACATTTTGGAGCAGAATTCGCAGTTCGGGACATCGTGGCTACCGCCGAGGCATCGGTAACACCGGTCATGGCCATCCGTGACCGACATCACCTTACCACAGCGGCAGCGCTTGAAGCCCGATTTTGACATTCTGAGGAGAGTGTTGGCTCCGCGTGCGATCCCGCGCGCGGAAAGAACAGACTGAGGAGAATCTGTACTTCCTGCGCGGGAACCCACGCGCAGCCGCAGAGGGAACAAAAATCTATCCTCTGCTTTATCAAGCTCCGCCTCCCGGACCTGATTGACAGATCCCAGGACAGCATGGCTAATTCATCCCTGCTATCGACGGGAAACAAGAGAGTGTCCTGCTTTGTGGGTGGGCTTGTCAGTAGAAGCCAGAAGCATATTCTTTCACAAGATACAAATGTCTATTTTCGATTATTGTATGTAACAACAACACATACTGATCACAGGAGGGGGCACAGTGAGAAAGCTCTGGAGTTTAGTCTGCAGATCACATCACTTACGACACAGCCAGCCTCTCAGACTCTGTTAAACTATCACTCTACTTTTCTGACAAACACTTGGCCTAGCAAGTCCCCCTCCAGCAGCACCTATCCCAAAACTCACCAAGAACCAGCTTACCTGCTGATTATCTGGCACCTTCCGGACCAACACTTCTGTAATTTTTCTGGGAAGGTCACTGTCATAATCCACCTCTCTCTCCCTCAAGATAGTGATATCAGCACCAACCCTATACACACCAAGACAGGAAGAGACAGAGAACATGAGGGAGGCAGGACAACAGTACGTGCAAGGAGAAGGCATGGCGTGCATGTGTGCATTTGTGAGGGAGGAGTGAGGAGAGTATATTGGAAAAAGATTTGGAGAGAGGGCACATGAAATAGGTAGAAAGGGGTAGGCAGTGCATGTAAACATGGAAAATAAAGGAGGAGATAAATGTGTGAAGAAGAAACCAAATCACAGTGGGCAAGGGTATGAGGGGAAAGAAAGGGAAAGCATGTGTGACAGAGAATGAATTGGAGAGAGAAGGGCAGACAGAGAGTTTCTAATCAGAAGTATTTGCAAGTCTGCCTGAAGCTTCATCCTCGTCAATACACAGTTCTATCACTTATACTTGAAAGCAGACTGACAGATCCATGAAAATACTCCTTTCATGGGAGTGCGCAGTACAGCACAGGAAATGCCTGCGACTGCTGCTCCCTTCTGTCTGGGAAAGTGCAGGAGGAAATCCTTAGCAGGATCTGAGCTGATACAGGCCCAGAACTGTGAAAGCTGCAGACCCTAGTACCACGCTGCCCCCATCTCTCACGCATACCGTGATCAGCAAGTCAGCTAACTTCTTCGGGGAAGGAAGCTTTCATCAAGCAATACATCTTGTACAGCATATTGCTGCTGTACGATATAACCTGTCAGAAAGGAACTACCCAGAGCAGGAAGGGCAAAGTAAAGCAAGGGAGAAGAGATGAAAAGAACAGGAGGGAGGGCTGGAGTTACTTTTCTGCCATCCTGCGCAATGTTTTCAGAGATGCTCTCATTTCGTCCTCAGACAGCCCCACCAGCAGACCGTTGTCCTCCACACCAATCTGATACACAGCCTCCCCACGCCCTTCCTGCAGTCGCCACTTCATTTGTGTCACCAAGTGCTCGAAGCGGTACTGTGAGGGGTTTACTAGCTTCAGCTGTAAGGGAAACAGAGAAACCAGGTACATGAAGCAGCACCCATACTGGACAAAGGGGAAGAGACGAGGCAGGTGCTGGAGTAATTTCTGTGGGTAACCCAGCACAGACTGTTCCAAACAAAGCTACATGTTGAAGACCACAGCCTCTTATACTAATCCGTGGCACAGACATACTGAGGGGGCACCACAGGAGCTTCTTACACTAATCCGTGGCACAGACACACTGAGGCGCACCACAGGAGCTTCTTACACTAATCCGTGGCACAGACACACTGAGGGGCAACACAGGAGCCTCTTATACTAATCCGTGGCACAGACACACTGAGGGGGCACCACAGGAGCTTCTTACACTAATCCGTGGCACAGACACACTGAGGGGCACCACAGGAGCTTCTTACACTAATCCGTGGCACAGACACTGAGGGGCAGCGCAGGAGCCTCTTACACTAATCCGTGGCACAGACTCACTGAGGGGCAGCGCAGGAGCCTCTTACACTAATCCGTGGCACAGACACACTGAGGGGCAGCGCAGGAGCCTCTTACACTAATCCGTGGCACAGACATACTGAGGGGGCACCATTAATCTGTGGCACAGACACACTGAGGGAGCACCACAGCAGTCACTTACACTAGTCTGTGGCATAGATACTGTGAGGTGCAGACATGTCAAGGGATGGTGTAGCACTGACAAGTCAGAGGATGATATAGCCTCTTACACTAATCTACAGCATGAACACACTGACAGGCATTGCAGCGGCCACTTATACTAATCCATGATAGACACAAAGGCAGAGCAGCCACTTGTACTACTCCATTGCACAAACAATGAAAGATAGTGCAGCCTCTTGTATTAATCTTTGGCACAGATACAATCGGAACCCACCCTCTTGCATTAATTAATCTGTGGTACAGACAAGACAAGCCACAATTTACACTTATCTATGGTACTCATAGTGCAGCTGCCACTTACACCAATCCATGATTAAATATTACATATCTCTCACTTGACAAATGCACAAAGCTCTCCCTTTTTGTTCCACATTTTCTCTTTCTTTAGATCCCTTTTCACCTTAGTGTCATTCCCTAATAACAGATTATTAGAAGATTAGAAGGGAAACATCCTGCAAGACAGGGAACACCCAGTGTTGCTTTGCTATCAGTTAAGGCGAGGAAGGTGGGTCACTGAAATATGGCATCAGCTCTACAGTGCACACAAGCCCCACACCAGAATTTAATATGCCGCAGAACTATACCCGAGGTACATAAAGCATTCCTCAGCATGTACCGATATCCCCTCAGCATGCATGCAAAGTTATCCCCAGTAGGACTCACCTTGTATTCTATATTTCCTTCTTCTGCCTATAAAAAAGAGAGAAAGTCATTAAGTGGGTGACTCCCAGTGGCATCAACCATCTCAAAACCAGCTGGGCACTTGGGTGATCACAGCAACCCCTAATAGTCTTACACCACTGCTTTGTTAAGAAGTCATCCATGATGTTTTGTGACACTGTTGCCAGCATCGCTTCTGGCTTGGGCTCAGTACAACAGAAATGGTAAGGAGTAGTAGTGGATGTGGGCTCGCGCTCTGTACTGTCAGTCACAGTAATACTGTCAGGAAAGGATTATTTGTACCTCCCAGTCCTTCCGGTTGCCTTGCTCAAAGGCCATCACCTGTCACAGCTACAAACGTCACCATCTACAGGATCTTGCTCCTTCTCCCTTTGTCCTGCTCAGATTATATCTGAGAAGGTATCAAAGCTTCATTGCTGCAGCTTGTTGGTTAATCTTACTGCTTCTTGGGAGCTTGACACAGCTGTACCACCACAGTGCAAGTCAGTTTTGTTATCTCCTCTTTCTGGCCCTCTATCATTATAGTACAGGAGCATATTTATTTATAACATTTACATTTCACTATATTGCACAAACAGCATGATCAAACATTAATACAATCATTAAAAATCAATAAATAATAAAACCATTAGCAGTTTTAATTAAAACATAAATGCAATCTTTAGAAATAGAGGCTCTGTTCTGCCACACAAATCAAATGTTTCCTTAAATAAAAGCCTTTTCAGCTTTTCTTTAAAAAATTACCATTTCACCTTCTTTTAATTCCAATACTGTGCATCCTGCAATGGAGAAGGCTCTATAATGGGTCACCGAAGTCAAAACTAAAAGGGGTTGATGGAATTAGACAGGCATTACGAGCGTCTGTTTGACCCTGCTTCAGGTTGATTTTTCCCAATATATACACACTAGCAAGGGGTGAAATCAGCCTGGAGCGTGTCTATTGTGCGTATATATTATGCGTCCAGAATTTATTTTTTTTCAATCAAGCCATTACATTATACCAGTAGGTGTTTAAGAAAAAACAGTAGGAACCACATGGGACAGTATTTTATAATTTCTCCTGAGCCCTTGACTCGCAGATTGATTTAACGCCAGCTGCAGGGCTGGAGTTAAGTTTGCCATGTTAAAAAGTGTGCGTTGGGTGTCCAGCGATTTTCTGCACGGGGGAGGTAATAGCAAAAAGCTTAATCTGCATGGTATTTACATGCGATGAGCACTATCGGCTCTGTGTTTGTTTGGGCGTGCATTTTGGACATGCTCATCTCCTTATTGCATCAGGTGCTAGTCTAGTGTGTCCAACTGCACATAGACTTGTACGCTAGGCTAAGTGCACTTTATTGCATCATGCTGGCGTCAATTCTGTTTTTAGTGTGAAAATGAGGGTAAGGACAACACTGCATAGCACACAATTGTTCCTTGCACTCTGCAGATAGGAGCAGAGAAAGAAAGCGCTATTTTCTTGGTTTTCCCTTGAATTAGCCTCCCCCTCCCAACTAAAAGAAGAGTCACAATGATGAGATCTCGTGAACCTGTTTAAAAGACATTAAGAACTGAATTTCTCGCTCTACAAGGTAAGCCTTGAATATATGCAGCCCACTATTCTAATACCACGTCCTTCATTTCAGGAGTTTCCATAAGTAGAAGATTACGTAACCCATGTCTCTATTGAGTCACTGAAGAAGGAGCCACTGATTGCCAACAACTCAGAAAAGAAAGACAGACTTTCAGTATCCATAATTTCTTAAGTATGCTGCCATGGGGAAAGTATGATAAATTCCCAAATAGGGCTGACGAGACCTTCAGAGCAAAAACCCCTTCAACAATGTAAAACGCTCCTTTCCAAAAACTTTGTACTGTTTTACACAACCAAAAGCAATGTCCCATGGTTTATTTTTATTTTATTTAAAAACTCTTCTATACCGTTGTTAAGTTAGATAACCATCACAACGGTTTACAGCAAGGCACGATAATGAAAAATATGAGTGGTATAGGTTACAAATTAATCATGTGCCATCATAGTACGGTAACAATTTAATATAATAAACTGTGTGTGTAAGTTAAGCTTGTATGTTAGGAACATATTAGGCGGTTTGAATTTAACATTAATGTGCATTTGTAGGTTACAAGTAACAACTTCTAGTTTGGTGCATCCTTATCAATCAACTGTTTTTCTCTTTCTCTTTATAAAAAGCTCGTATAAAGAGCCAGGTTTTCAGATTGGTTTTGAATATTTTCAAATTTCTCTGCAGCCTTATTTCAAGTGGCATGGTGTTCCATAGCACGGGGCCAGCCAGTGCCACCTTCTTTATTAAATTTAATGCATAATGGATTATGCTATTTTTGTCAAATGAGACTGTTTTTGTGAGAAATAAAACCTAGTCCAATATGTTGCTTGTTATGTTGTTAATTTGAGTGAAGCAACTAATACATTTGTCTAATGTTAAATGTTATTGAACTGCCTGGGTCCATTTTACCCAAACAATAACAGATTTGTGCACATACAGAGATTTGATCGGCTTGGATAGAGTAAAGCAATCTTTGAAAATGTCCCATCTGATGCACCAAGCGTTTCCGTATCTCCAGAGGAATCAATGTCTAAGTTAATATACACAAAGAAGTCTTTTTGCATTATCCCAAATAATCACTGCACATGACGGTTAACACTCTTGAGGTCCAAGATGGGACGAAAGGAATCTTCCTCTTGGATACAACAAAATAAATGGAATAGCACCCCGTATTTTCCAAAGAAGTTGGCACGGGAACCACAACCCTCAGCCGGAGGAGCCTCAGAAGCGTGGCCTCCACTGCCTGCTTTTTCTGCGAGGAGTAGCAAGGAGACACCATGAACACATCCTGAGGAATGCTACGAAACTCCAGTGCATATCCTTCCCGTACTTCTTCCAGGATCCATTGATCCGATGTGATCTCGACGCACCTCTGATTAAAGAGACAGGTGCTCCCCTATCTCCTGCTCCCGATGGTGGGTCGGCAAACCTTCATTGGGAAGCTTGGGACGGGTTGCCACCCAAGCCTGCTCCTCTCTTGGACTGTCGGGGACGAAAGAACTGAAACCTACCAAAAGGCCAAGTCCTCTGAAAGGTCAGGTTTCTGAAGGGATGAAAAAATTTGGAACCCTTGAGATGACTCCTCATAGAAAAGGATAGAGTCACAATCCACCTATCATGCACATCCTTCAAGGCAGTGATCTCCCTCCACGGGGATAGTTGTCTGTTCAGAAATGGTGCAGACAAGTGCATCCACTTAGGGAAAACGCAAACTCTCTTTCACACCTCCTGGATTCAGAGGGTATAGGCCTTCCAATGCCCAACCCCCTTTGAAATATGCCTCCAGGTGGTCCCATTCAAGATCAATCAATTCTTGAAAAGCAAGAGGCTTTACGCAAGGAGACCAAAATGGGATTCTTCTTCAGCTCTGACACAAAATCCGCCCCAGGCACTCCCAGCATCTTCAATGTCTGGGAAATCAGCTTGCTCCGTCTCCATCTGCTGGCAGGGGAGCATAACCCACTGGTCTTGAGCCCATCTGGCTACACGCTAGGAAATCTCTAATTATCTTCCCCAAAGGTCCTAGATACAAATTGAACATAAATGCATAGAAAGCCAAATCCTGAGGTATACGTCCTCTTTACAGCTGACAATTTCTCACTCCACACCTGCTGGGGGCAGCCTAACAAAAAGGATGAAAACCATCTTAAAGTTGCCCCACTAATACAATTACCCCTCCTTCAAATTTGGCTGGATCAATTCAGCTCCCTCCTGACAGTATCTTACTGACTGACTTCAGGGGAATCTCCTCACAAGATGGCAAAGAAGATTCCCCAAAGAATCAATCCATGGGCCAGTTAGACCCTATCCCCCCCCCAGGTTCATCTATAACCTAAAACATGACGTAGCCCCATGGCTAACCATTATAATTAATGCCATTCTTACATAAAGTTCTCTACCCCTCTCACTAAGAAAAAGTGGCAACCAAGCCCATCTTGCAGAAACCGGGTTCTGATCCAAAAATAACTGACAACTACTGTCCAGTCTCCAGCCTTCTCTTTTTAGGCTGTACTAAACACTAAATACCAACTGCCAATAAGAGAAAAATCTTTAATTTTTATTATAAGACAGGGATGGCCAACTCCGAGAGCCACAGACAGTCCAGGTTTTCAGAATATCCACGATGAATATGCATGCAAATCTATCTCATGTATATTCATTGTGGATATCCTGAAAACGTGGCCTATTTGTAGCTTTCAAGGAAAGTACTTTTCTACGCATAAATCATATTTTATGCACGGAAAACAATTTGTGCATATAAACCATATTTTCTGTGCGTAAAATATGATTTATGTGCACAAACATTTTGAGTGCAGAAACCATTTTGAGTGTGCATAAATCATGCTTTTTGTGTGCAAAGCATGTTTTCTATGCATAAAATTTCAACAAGAGGTCCCAGCACTGGAATGCCAGCTTCTGCTGTAAACAAACATCAGCTCTGGAAACTTTACTCCACCTCAGACTAGGAGTTAAGTTCCAATGCCAAGAAAACAGGAGATAATCCAATACTCCTCCACACACCAGGAAGTAATACCTAATGCCAACATTAGCATGAAATTTCCATTCAAGGGCACTAAAAATACACAATGTTGTGTGCAAAACTCCATGCTGTAATGGCAATAGAGTTTGCACATAAAAAACGTACACAACTGAGAGTTAAACCTTGCACTGTGCTGAGCATTGGCCCTTTTGTCATCTTCTGGGGTCATGTCAATTTTAAAATGCTAAAATTGGGTTACATTGGCTAAAAGTTTGGGAAGTCCTGCAGTAAAGCATCAGTGCAGAGCCAGCAGCTTAGCTATCAGTGCTGCACAGAACCCAGTGTTATCAGGATGAGTCTGACCTTCCAGCACATGTTATTTTTAGCTATATGCTGGCTATGTGAGATGGTAGGAAAGTGTCCCAGGGAAGCACCATATGCAACTCTCCACCTTGAGTATTGTGTGCAGTTCTGGTCACCCCATCTCAAAAAAGACATAGCAGACATAGAAAAGATACAGAGGATGGCGACAAAAATAATAAAAGGGATGAAAAAGCTACCTTATGAAGAAAGGCTAAACAGATTAGGGCTTTTCAGCTTGGAAAAGAGACGACTGACAGGGGATACGATTGAAATTTATAAAATCATTAGTGGGGTGGAATAGTTAATAGGGACAACACTAGAACTAGCGGACAGTCCTTGAAACTAGCAAAGGAAAATTGTTTCTTAGCTGCTAACGTTTGTTCCTGAAATACCACAGATCAGTCCAGCAAGTGGGTTTTGCATCCCTACCAGCAGATGAAGGCAGAGAATACAAACTTTTCAGGCATTGCTACATTACTGAGTGTGCCACTTGCAGTCTCTCAGTACTGACCTGTACCCAAGCCAATGTAGAGGTAAAAACTCTCCAACTCAATCAAACTTTCTCTTCTAGGGCGAACAGAGAACCCAGGGTTGGAGCCCCCTGAACTGGAGCCTTCACACCCGAACGAGGAACTGGAAACTGACTAGCTCACTCGGTTCAAAATATATACACGCGGAAAGCTCTGAATTCAATTGTAATCACAGCTACAACAGACTTTCGGGACTAAGGAGGACAGGCCTCTGGATTGATCTATGATATTCCAGGAATGAAAATTAGCAGATAAGAACCAATTTTCCTTTCCTATTTATGCCCCAGATCAGTCCAGACAAGTGGGATGTACCCAAGCTCCCCTACACTGGTCGGGATTCCTAAAAGACCCGCTCTCAAGACACTCCGGCCAAACATTACGTCCTCCCGCGCTCGAACATTAGTCAGTAATGTCTGGTGAAAGTGTGAAGCGTAGACCATGTTGCAGCTCTACAGATCTCCTGAGGCACTTTTGCTAGAACAAAACCTGCTCGTATCCCAAAAATGGGAATGGGGAGGAAAATTCTTCTCGCCAGCCTTTTTGTCCTTTGGCAACCTGTTTTCTTTCGACTTCCCCAGCTGCTTCATCAGCTTATCTAGATCTTCACTGAACAGCAGCTCCCCCTTAAAGGGAAGATTGGCCACTGTTGGAAACAGGATGCTGGGCTTGATGGACCCTTGGTCTGACCCAGTATGGCATGTTCTTATGTTCTTACAGAGCTGGGTCTTGGACCACATATCCACTGACACCACGCTACTGGCTGACGTTCGCACCAGAACATACAGCGCGTCCACCATGTAGGCTACCTCAGCTTCCAACTGGGCTGCCTGCATGGAATTGGCTGCCTGGGAGAAATCCTCCTGAGCCTTAAGTATCCAGCAGAAAAAGGCCCTTTGCATGAGACTACCACAGATGGCTGCCCACAGACTCAAGGCAGAGACCTCAAACATTCGTTTTAACTGAATCTCCAGTTTGCAGTCCTGCGCATCCCCGCCACTGGAATAGTAGTTTTCATGGTCACTGCAGAGACCAAAGCATCCACTTTAGAAATTATCAACAGGTCCATGGTCTCCTCCGTCAGCAGGTATAACTTAGCCATCACCCTACCAATCTTGAGGCCCGCCTCAGGAGAATCCTACTCCTTACTAACTTCTTCACCTTTTTGGGCACTGGAAAGACCCTATGAGGGCCACGCAGTCCATCTAGAACCGGGTATACCCCTTCATTATCAGACTTCTCTTGGGCGACCTTAAATCCTAACTCCTCCAGGACCTGCGGAATAAGAGACCGCATCTCCTCCTTCCTGAAGAATTGGACAACCCTTGGGTCATCGCCTTCCACCACCAGCACTTCATCTGGATCCTGAGCGTCTTTGTCCGCATCCAGATTGGCATCTGGATCCCCTTATCCACAGGACCATTATCCTCCAGATCATCCACTTCGTCCTCATCCTGAACTGCAGCACACCCCAGACCCAAAGCTTCCAGAGCCCCCCCGCAAGGGCCATATTCGCTCTCTTAGAGGGACATCACGGCTGCTGGTCCAGGGGCTGCTTCCTCCCTGCCCCCTTCCTTGCCAAATAGGCCTTGTGAAGGAACAGAACAAAATCCGCTGACAAATCTTCCATCTCCACAGATTACCCACTTCTCTGATCCTCCCAGGGACCTCTGCAACAGACCCTGCCAACCTGGAAACACTCCTTTTTCTGTCTGCCTAGAAGGATGTTCCCCCCCCCCCCCGAGGCACAGTCCAAACACACTGTGGCCAAATTAAGCCGGCCGCGCCATGAGAAGCACACCTTGCAGAATATCCCACGGAGAGAAGTCTGTATCATTTTCTCTGCACACGTGGCCCAATCACAGCGCCGCATGGTTAATCAGGCCCGAGATGTATGATCACAGGAGTTCTGCTGCCAGTGCGATGTACCCTCCCTCAAACTCTCCAGACCCCGGGGCTCATGAGGGCCTGAAAATCTCACTCCCCACCATGCTTTCAGCTCCTACTGAAGCCTCATACTGCCGATAGGTCTTGCAGGTCAAAAGCCTAGACTTTTTTTTAAACAAATTAAAGGCATAGATCCCTTTCAAGAGGAAACCCTCACTAAAGAGGCATACTTCCGTGAATCCAGACAAAGGCACTAGGAAGGAGACCACAGAAGAGAGGGAGCCAAACCCCTGGCTATCAATCCCTCCAGATGTTGCAGGCAGAGACCAGACAGGGATGGGCCCATAAAGGTGCCTAACACCTGAGGGAGCAGCTGTTCCGTTAACTTCTCTCTCGGTTTTTATTTTGTGTTTGTTTCTCTGAGACTGCAGGTTTACACCTCTACCATCTGCTGGAGACATAAAAATACTGAGGGACTGGCAAGTGGCGCTCTTGATTATGTAGCAGTGTCAAAAATGTTTATCCTCTGCCTCCATCTGTTGGTAGGGATGCAAAATCCACTTGTCTGGACTGATCTGGGGTATGAACAGGAACTAGCAGATTTAAAACAATCATAGAAAGTATTTTATCACTCAGTGCACAGTCAAGCTATGGAATCTGCTGCCAGCGGACATGGTCATAACAACTAAAATAGTAAGTTTCAAAAGAGAAGGTTGGCAAGTTTCTAAAGGAACCTTTATTAGCCAGATAGACTTAAGAAAGGCAGTGCTTATTCTGGGAGTGAGATATAAGAGATAGACCAACTACTGGGAACTGACATATACTTGTGACCCAGACTTGGTCTGCCCCAAGATCAATATGCTCTCTTCATCCTCTAGGTCCCCTCCTTGTTAATATGTAAATAGTAATACTACTACTTATAACCTTGGAGGTCTTAACCAAGCCAAACAAATGTTTAAAAGTCTCCTTTCCCTGAGGTCTCTCTTCAGCAGCTCATGTTGTATTTATCTCTTTGGGGGGGCAGGGAATTTGACTTTAAAGACAGAGCAGTAGAAGTAGTACAAGTACTCGACACATGCAGTGCCTGTACAAATACACATAAGGGAAGCCCTTTCTAGTAGAGCTTGCAATCTAGTCTAGACTTTTAGAGTTCAACCACCAGCAGAGACTGACCCTGGCTTGAAGAGACAGAGATAGCCTCAGAGAGTAGTCCTGAGACTACGGATTCCATCTGGACAACACCGCTCTTTGAAGGTCTCATATGCACTCCTTTTCAGGGAATTACATAGTAACACAGTAATGACGGCAGAAAAAGACTAAAATGGTCCATCTAGTCTGCCCAGCAAGCTTCCCAAGGCAGTTACTGCTGCTCCATGCAGGCTACCCCCCATGTTTCTCTTAAGGGTAGTAACTGCCGCTCCGTGCCAGTTAAGCTTTTTTATTTATTCCCATCCTCTAGCCCTTTAAGTGTTTATCCCATGCCCATTTGAAATCCTTCAGAGTTTTAGTCTTCACCACTTCCTCCGGAAGGGCATTCCAGGCATCCATCAGCCTCTCAGTGAAGAAATATTTCCTGACATTGGTTCTAAGTCTTCCTCCCTGGAATTTCAAATCGTGACCCCTAGTTCTACTAAATTGTTTCCAATGGAAAAGGTTTGTTGATGATCATGGATCATTAAAACATTTCAAGTATCTGAAGGTTTGTATCATATCACTCCTGCTCCTCCTCGGTGTACATATTCAGATTCTTCATCCGCTCCTCATAAGTCATTTGATGGAGACCACCCACCATTTTGGTTGCCCTTCTCTGGACTGCCTCCTTTGAGATACGGTCTCTAGAACTGAACACAGTACTCCAGGTAAGGCCTCACTAAGGACCTGTACAAGGGGATTATCACTTCCCTTTTCTTACTAGAAATTCCTCTCTATGCAGCCTAGCATTCTTCTGGCTTTGGCTATCGCCATGTCACACTGCTTCGTCGACTTCAGGTAGTTAGACACTATCGCCTCAAGGTCTCTTCTCCTGCTCCGTGCACATCAACCCTTCACCCCCCTATGTATATATTTCTTTCGGATTACCACACCCCAGATGCATGACTCTGCATTTCTTGGCAAAGAATCCCAGCTGCCATATCCTCGACCACTCTTCCAGTTTCCTTAAATCCCATCTCATTCTCTTGTATTCCTTCCGGCGTGTCCACACTATTGCAGCTCTTAGTTTCATCCACAAATAGACAAACTTTACCTTCTATCCCTTCCACAATGTCGCTCACGAAGATGTTGAAAAGAACCGGTCCCAACACCGATCCCTGTG
Source organism: Rhinatrema bivittatum (assembly GCF_901001135.1). Lineage (NCBI taxonomy): Eukaryota > Metazoa > Chordata > Amphibia > Gymnophiona > Rhinatrematidae > Rhinatrema > Rhinatrema bivittatum. The sequence goes on along the minus strand of NC_042617.1, from coordinate 4,828,153 downwards.
GCACGCCACTTAACACCATTCTCTCTTCAGAGTAGGTTCCATTTACCATCACCAGTTGTCTTCTATCCGTCAAACAGTTTGTAATCCATGCCAACATCTTGGAGCTGACTCCCAAGCTTCTCATTTTGTTGATGAGTCTTCTGTGAGGAACCGTTTCAAAAGCTTTACTAAAATCCAAGTAAATAACATTGAGTGCTCTTCCCTAATCTCTAGTCACCCAATCCAAGAAATCAATTAGATTCGTCCGACAGGACCGTCCCCTGGTAAATTCCATGCTGCTTCTGACCGAGCAACCCACCGGATTGTAGATAGTTCACTATCCTTTCCTTCAGCAGAGTCTCCATTAATTTTCCCACCACTGAGGTGATGCTAACTGTACTGTAGTTTCCAGCCTCTTCTCTGCTCCCACTCTTGTGAAGCAGGACCGCCACCGCTCTTCTCCAATCACTAGGCACTACACCCCTTTCCAAAGATCTATTCAACAGGTCACACAGTGGACCCGCCAGCACATCTCTGAGTTCCCTCAGTATTCTGGGGTGAATCTTATCAGGCCCCCAAGGCTTTGTCCACTTTCAGTTTTCTTAGCTCTTCCCATACATTATCTTCCATAAATGGAGTTTCATCTACTCCACCCCCTTCTACAGTCTAGATAACAAGTGATGGTCCTTCTACAGGGTCTTCTTTAGTGAACACTGAACTGAAGTATTTGTTTAATATTTCTGCTAATTCATCATCTCTCTCCACCTCCATTGATCCTTATCCCCTTTCAATTTCACTATACCACTATGGACCTTTCTCGGATATATCTGAAAAATGTTTTGTCACCTCGCTTTATCTCCTTGGCAATCCTTTCCTCTGCCTTTTTGTTTTCTTGATTACTTTTTTCATCTCCTTCAGTTTCGCCAGATAATCCTCCCTGCGTTCCACTTTTTGGGATTCTTTATATTTCTTTTTTTTTCACAATACTTTTTTATTAGTAAGATCAGGTGGGTAACAGCCAAACATCCCACAGAAAAAGCCTGAGCAATACAAACAGTGTAACCAAACAGCTCAATTAATGTTTATAGCAGTATTTTCGCACTCGTTGCTCCCACCTGATACTCCTTTTTCTATAATAAACGTACAAACGCCCCCAAACCCCCCCCCCTACCTCCCATCCCCAACACCAAGCAGACAGTCCACACACATTCCACATTCGCACCTTCCTATTTACCCCCCCCCCCCCCCCCGAACAGCCCAATCAGATGTGTAACCATTGGATCTAAGTTCATCTTGCAGCTCCTTGGGAAAGGCCGAAACGCAAGCGTCCCAGCAAGCACAGTAAATCTTGTCCAGTTTCCGATGGACTACTAAAAAGTCCATCCGCTCCAGTTGCACCATTGTGGCCATGCGATGAGCCCAGGCGAGGAAGGATGGGTTTGTGTCCGGCTCCAGCCAGTCCGCCAGGACAGTACGGCATGCCAACATGGTGGCCGCCCTCTCAAATTTGGCCTTGGAGCTGCTGCCTGGCAAGGAGTTTGGGATGGAGCTGCACAGAAGCGCCATCCCTGTGAAACAAAGGGTGACTCCCGTACAAGCGCCAATTACAGCCGAGACAGCCGCCCAGAATGATTGAAGAGACTGGCAAGCAAATAGTCTATGTACCAGGGTCCCAGTCTGCAATCCACATTTGATACACAGTGGGGTGGGGATCAGCCGCATCTGAGACCGGCAAACATCATCACAGTAAAGCCAATGCAGGATTTTAAACTGTACTTCACGGAGACCAATATCAGGAAGCAATTTATGTAGTCGGGTGAATGAAGCAAGCAGTTGAGCTCCAGAAACAGGAGAGTTCAGGGCAGCAGTCCAGCGGCTTGCCAAATGAGATGTCCAATCTGTACAGTGAAGTTTCTGCCCCAGTTTTTTCCAACCAGTAATAGTATTGGCAAGATAGGCAGTGTCAAAAAAGACATTGGCAAACTTAAGTTCCGCCTCCAGTTCTGCCGTAGTCCATGCAAAGGAGCGAATGTAGTGCCGGGCCTGAAGAAAAGCATAGAACTGCTTGGACGGAATTTGATAGGTACGCTGTAGGGTTTCAAAGTCCAGCAAATGACAAGAGGTAGCCTCATACAGATGATAATTTTTTAATCCTTCAAGGTGATAACTTCACAGTCCCTTCCTTCATGTCGAAAAGTGCTCCCAAGTACTCTAACTTCTGAGAAGGGATGGGGCTACTCTTGGAGTAATCCACTACACTCCCAAAACCCTGCAGAAAGTGAACTACCTGTTTGGTGGCTTGCTTGTTACAACTTTGCTCTTATAAGCCAATCATCAAGATACAGGTAAACCAAAATCTCCTGTGTTTTCAATGCTGCCATGGAACTGAGGCAAAACCAAAAAGAAAGGTTTGAAACTATCTAAAATAGTAAAACAAAAAGGTACCTCTGATGATCTCTCTTTATGAGAATGATAAGCTTCTGTGAGGTCCAAGAAAGTAAAAAACTCTCTGCTCCTTACTGCCATTATGACTGATCTTAAAGTTTCCCCATCCCTTACAAATCTAAAATGGGACAAAAAAATCTTTCTGGTAACCACAAATATATGGAATAGCAGCCCTGTTCCCAATCAGACCTGGGAACCATAATCACTACCTCTAGAGCAAGAAGATGTTATTAAGTCGTCTTTACAGCCTCTCTTTTTTGAAGGAATGATAAGGAGAAGCCATAAAAGCATCTGAAACAGGCCAAGAAAATTCCAGAGCATACCCATTCTGAATTATATTCAATACCCAGTGGTCTGAAGTAATATGGACCCATTTCTGAAAGAAATTTGATAGGTGGCCACCTATCCCTAAATTCAGAGATTGGATCCTGGATGATTTGCTGTTGCCTTCAGGAGGAAGCTGCTCCTCCCGAGGAACTTTCTTTACCACCTCTCTTGAAAGGCCTGCTAATTTTCTTTTTTTGAGTCCTACTAGATCAGTCCAGATGAATGGGTTTTTCTCCCCTACCAGCAGATGTAGACGGAAGAAAAGCTTTACTGTACTGTTGGTACTTAAGTTACTGTGCAACCTGCAGTCTCTCAGTAAATCTTTAACCAAACAATCCTACATTCGAGCAGGGGAAAAGGAAAACCATCTGTAAACACCAAACTTTAGACACCAACAACCACTGACCATATGGGTACATATGCACAGCAGTGTTCTTTAGCAACAAAAGGGCGGGATTCTGGACTAGTCTGGTAGGACTAGAGGGAAGAAAATTAGCAGGTAAGAACCAATTTTTTTTCTTCCTTTTCATCCCCCAAATCAGTCCAAATGAATATGATGTACCCAAGCTTCCCTAAATAGGATGGGAACCTGAAAGACCCGCTCACGAGACATTTTCATCAAATACTACTGCACCCGGAGTCAGAATATCCAATCTGCAATTATGTAAAAAGTGTGCAGAGAAGACCAAGTCAACACCTTATAAAATTCCTGCGACAATACCAAATGACACTCTGCCTAAGAAGCTGCCTGAGCCCTAGTAGAATGAACTCTCAGACCTGAAGGAACAAATAAACCTTTGGAAATGTAAGCTAAAGCTATTGCATTCTTAATCCATCTAGCAATAGATGCCTTAAACACTTTCTCATAGTAACATAGTATTGTAGACAGAAAAAAAAACAAATGGTCCATCCAGTCTGCCCAGCAACTGCCACTCAATTCAGGTTACCCTCAAGCCTTATGTTAAGGATGGTAATACTTACAAGGAAAAATCAAGCATCTGTCAAATCCATAACAAAATTACTGCAACATTTGTGTATAGTGAGCAGCCTTCCTGATAATTCAAACAATGCTGCTTGAACCTTTTTTGCTTTTGGACTTGGCCATAGAAGCTTTATCCAAATGTCAGTGTATCAGTACTCTGAGAACGTAAAAGTCAGGGCCAAGCATTGGCTGTTTTCAGAATCCAAATTCCCTTTTTTCACTGATCTACCCCCTTGTTGTGACTACTGAAGAACTCAAAAAGATGATCAGTTCTGCAAAAATCATTGGCAACTTTCAAATATCTTGTCAGATCCTAGGCACATCCAAAACATGAAGCTCCTGAGAGTGCATGGAAGAGCCTGATCCTGAATTGCTAAATGCTGGCAACTCTATAGATTGTGCCAAATGAAAGGCAGAAACCACCTTCGGTAAAAAAAAAAAAGAATAAAAACCCCTCCTCCAAAAACTGAAGGAAAGGATCCCTGCATAACAATACCTACAACTCAAAAATCCACTCTGCTGAACAAATAGCTACCAAAATTACTGTCTTAAAGCGTGAGATCCTTCAACGACATCCTTCTTAATGGCATAAAAGGAGGCTTAGAGAAGGTCTTCAAAACTAAATTCAGCTTCTATGATGGGATCACTCATCTAATCAGGGGATGCAAATGCTTCACACCCCTGAAACATCTCACTATGTCTGGGTGCAAATCCAGAGAAGAGCCACAAACCTTCCCTCTGTAAGAGGACAAATGCAGCCAGTTGCATTTTAAGAAAGTTCAAGACCAAGCCCAGGCTTGTCTGCAAAAAGGCATGAAAGATTGAAATGGATGCCTAAAAAGCAGGGAAACCCCCCCAATTCCTGACACCATAATTCGAAAACCTTCCAAATATGCATATAGGCCAGAGAGGTCGATATTTTCCTACACTGCAATAAAGTAGAAATAACTTCTTCCAAATAGTCTCTCATTCTCAACCTTCTCCTCTCAAAAACTAGGCTGTGAAACAAAAGTGATCCGCCTGTTCTAACACAATCAGACTCTGATGCAGAAGGCCGAGAACCTGGCTGAACCACAAAGGTCCCTCCACTTTGATATTTACCAAGTCTGCAAACCATGGACATCTGGACTACTCCAGAGCAACCAGAAACACTCATCCTCAACGTCTCTCTCTAGTCACCTAAGAAACTTACCTATCAGAGGCCAAGGAGGAAAGATGTAAAGCAGCAGCCCTCAAAGCCATGGCTGAGAAAGGGCATCCAGGCCCTCCGACCCCCTACTCTCACCTTCAAATGAAGAACCACAGAGCCTTGATATTCCACCTTGTTGCCTCAAGTCCAACTGGAGATCCCCATGTCACTAATGAGAGAGAAAGCTTTTTCTGCCAGCTCCCATTCCCAGGGTTGAGCCAGTGCCTGCTCAGAAAATCTATTTGCTCCTTCTCCACCCAATGAAGTTAGTCACTGACACCATCTTTAAATTTTTCTCTGCCCAACGGAACGTTCTTATTTCCAAGAAAACTGCTGGGCATTTAGTTCCTCCCTATCTGTTCATGTATGCCACCACCATTGTCCAACAGCACTCTGACCGTCTTGTTCCTGAATAAAGGTCGAACGAACATTATGGCTTTTCTAATCACTCGTTTCTAACCGATTAATGGACCATGAGGACTCCAGCATCATCAGACCTTGTGCTGTCTATCCCTGACAAATACTCCTCAGACTGGCATCTGTTTTATTGTTATTCAATCCAGGATTTCCATCTCCATACTTTTGGACCAACTGACCTGCAAAATCCACCAGGAAAGAATCTGGCTTCCCCAACCAGAGGCAACCTGATCTTGAAATTATGCGACTGAGGATTCTAGCACAAAAAAAAAAAAAAAAAAAAAAAAAGAGCTTTCTGCACTGGTCTCATAAGAAATGCCACCAAAGGAGCCAGGTCTAGCATAGATGCCATGGATTCCAGAACCTGAAGGTAACCCCAGACTCTGGGCATCCGCAACAACTGATGGACCTGTCCCTGTAGTTTTACCCTTCTGTCCATTGTAAGAAACACCTTGTTTGTACTGGTCCACAAGATATTCAAAGCTCTGTGATGGAACCAGCTTGCTCTTTGCAAAATGTACCACCCATCCTAAGTTCTGTAACAGAAGAACTACTCTTCAGAAAGAACCTTCCTTGGCAATCTTCTCTTGACTTTGCTCTAATTAGCCTATTGTCCAAATAAGGATGCACGAGGATACCTTATCTGCATAGAGCAGCTGCCACCACAGCCATTATCTTGGAAAATATGCGCGTAAAGCATTTTTGGTCACCTGGCAAGCGTACCTACATACCTTACCTCATAAAACTCGCAGTTTTTATATGAATTCGTTGACATGATGTGCCATACCTCTCTTGATATTTGTATATCTCATTAGCTGGTTCCTTTGTACCTCCAAACCTTGCAGTCTATAGCCATGTACTTCTGTGCAGGGGTGGCAGAGGGTGGGGTAATTGTTTAGTTGTTAAGCTGTATTATGTTGACTTTGGCATTGGAGGGTGAGGGTGTGAAGAACCACTGCTCTCCCCTCATCTCGAATTTATTTTATTTATTTATTTCAGAACTTTTATATACCAATGTTTAGCAATTAGCCTTCACCCCGGTTTACAGTGGAACAATTTGTTACATCGAAAAGACATTGGAACAGAATAGAACAGATATTTTACAATTGAACGAGATATGCTTATTGATCAACTATCACATTTATCAGAATAATAATAATAATTGTTTGTATGGTTTTATTCTTGTAAAAACCAATAAAACAGTTGAAACATAAAATGGTTAATGCAAAGCAATGCCTGTCTTTGAAGCTGCTGTGAGCTTTTCCTCTGTTTACAGTAATTAATTAGAGCTGATATCCTGCTGCTTTGAAACAGGTCTGGCAGGGAAGGCATTGTATGGCTTTTAAACAAATAGATTTTAATGCTTTAAACAAAAGGGGGCAGGCGAGTGAATACCTGTTTTCATACTTCTAAACTGTGAAACATTGTACTGGAGGGGTTAAAGATGGCAATTTAAAGAAGACAGATGGAGAGGAAGGATGTGCCAGACTGGAAAAGGAGACATGTCACTGCATGTCACAGCCAATAAGAGGGGACGACAGGAAGGAACTGCAATGGGAGAAGGCCAGAATGTAAAGACCAAAGTGGCAGGAGACCAACCAAGGACTGACCATAGACACTGAAGCACTTCCCAGCTGGTTTCCCCCATGCAAACTGCTTCCTTTGCACAGAGATCCTGTCTGCAGTTAACTCTTCGACTGCCTAGAGACCCTGCCTGCAGTGATCGCCTCCTAGAGCTGATTTTTCTCAGGGAAGTCATTTTCATACATTTGTACATAGCTTAGCTTAGCTCTCTATTCAATATGCTCTTTATTACCATTTGTATTTTATCTTGTGCTCTATTGTAATCTCTTGTATTATTGCTAGAAGAAATATAACCACGTTTTACGCATAATTACCCTCTCTGAATATTTATATAGGAATATGACAGACAGGAAACAAGGGGAGGGGTAGATGAATGCTGATTATTTAGAGGGGTGCAAAGGCTTCCAGGGTAAGTATACAAGACTGGCAAAACGTGAGGGATCTTTAAACCTACGCACACAACAGAATCTCGAGTTATTTTTCACACAAGTCTCTCTTTCAAACCCTATATCATGAAAACAGTCCAGCAGTTGTTTTGGAAATCAAGAATCTTACATAAACTGAAGTCATATCTGGAACTAGATGACTTTAGAACAGTCCTACAGTCATTAATCATCTCTAAACTGGACTATCACAATTTAACCTATCTCGGCCTACCTCAATATTTGGAAAGCTCTGTACACTGACGCTCATAGTATGGGGAACAGAGTCCCAGATCTAGAAGCAGTCATGGAAGAAGCTGATTTAGATATAGTACATGGGAAACCATGACTGGGATATAGGTCCCAGGAAGGACCAGGTAGGAAGGAAAGTTGGAGGCATGGTATTATATATAAACAACAGGATTAAAGCAACAGGGTTGCTGGGTTTACAAAATAACGGGCCAATACAGTAAAAAACGCGGGAGAGCGGGCGAGTGCCCGCTCTCCTGTGCACGCGATACAGTAAAAAAATGTATTTAAATTAGGCCCGGCGGTAAAAAGAGGCGCTAGGGACATTAGCACGTCCCTAGCGCCTCTTTTTGGACAGGAGCGGCGGCTGTCAGCGGGTTTGACAGCCGATGCTCAATTTTGCTGGCGTTGGCTCTCGAGCCGGTTGACAGCCACGGGCTCGGAAATTGGATGCCGGCAAAATTGAGCATCCGGTTTTTGGCCCGACAGCTGCGGGCCGAATTCAAATTTTATTTTTTTTTTTACTTTTTTTTTTTTTTTTTTTACTGTTCGGGACCTCCGACTTAATATCGCCATGATATTAAGTCGGAGGGTGCACAGAAAAGCAGGCTAACAGTGCGCTCTGTCGGAGCGCACTGTACTGTATCGGCCTGTAAGTAAGGAAGAAGTAGTGTGGGTTAATCTGGAAAGAGGAAATGTAACATCTATTTATATTGGCATCACAGAAATATAGAAATAATGGCAGAAAAAGACCAATGGTCCATTCAGTCTGCCCATCAAGCTTATGGTAGCATCAAAAGTATCAGGCTTATTGGTTAGGGGTAGTAACAGCCACATCAGCAAGTTACCTCAGTCCTATTCGTTTCCCAGACCTTAACATTTAGTGTCCTTGTTGGTTGCTGTCTTTTTTTTTCTTTACCCCTACTGTTAAAGCAGAGAGCAATACTGTAGTTGTATCAACAGTATGAAGGCCCTCCATCACGGAAAGAAGAGATGGAGGTTTAATGGAAGATATTCACAGGATTACTGTGAAAGGGGAGGTGCTGCTGCTAGGGGATTTTAATCTTCCAGATGTTGACTGGGATATCCCAGTTGCAGTATCTTCTAGAAGCAAGGAGCTCCTGGATTCTCTGCAAGGAGAATTGTTCTGTCAACTGGTACTGGACCTACATGGGAGGGGGCAATACTGGACCAGGTGCTTACCAACAGGGACAGTATTTCTGATGTTGTAGTGGTTGATCATTTGGGAACTAGTGACCACCAGATGGTGTGGTTCAATATTAGAACGAGCCTTCTCTCTTGCATCCTAAGGTGAGGGTCCTAGACTTCAGGAAACTAATTTTCTCAAAATGGGGGAGTACCTCAAAGCATCGTTAACTGGATGGGAAAATCTAGGGGGAAGTAGAAGGGCAGTGGGAAAAAACTAAAAGGAGATATCATAAGGACAATTAATCTTTTGGTTAGGAATGAAAATAAAGGAAAGAAGAGAGACCATTATGGTTTTCTAAAGAAGTACCTGAAAAGCTAAGGGAAAAAAGTTAGTGTTTATAATCTACAAGAAATAGCAGAAAGAGGAAGACAAGCGACAATATCTTGAAAAATTAAGAGAAGCTGGGAAAGAGGTCAGGAATGTGAAAATTTAAACAGAAGAAAAAAAGCAGATACAGTAAAACAGGGGGACAAAAATGGTATTTTTAAAAAATACCTTTATTCAGTGTAACATCCAGCCATAATACGATACAAAGAACACTAGACGATGACAAAAGCCATTCACAGTTCCCCAATCCCTCTTCCTCCCAGACCTCCCATCTCCCCCACCCTCCCAAACACCCAAGAAAGAGATCTAGGCGTCATCGTGGATAACACATTGAAATCGTCAGCTCAGTGTGCTGCAGCAGTCAAAAAAGCAAACAGAATGTTAGGAATTATTAGGAAGGGAATGGTGAATAAAACGGAAAATGTCATAATGCCTCTGTATCACTCCATGGTGAGACCGCACCTTGAATACTGTGTACAATTCTGGTTGCTGCATCTCAAAAAAGATATAATTGCGATGGAGAAGGTACAGAGAAGGGCAACTAAAATGATAAAGGGGATGGAACAGCTCCCCTATGAGGAAAGACTAAAGAGGTTAGGGCTGTTCAACTTGGAGAAGAGACGGCTGAGGGGGGATATGATAGAGGTCTTTAAGATCATGAGAGGTCTAGAACAGGTAGATGTGAATCGGTTATTTACTCTTTCAGATAATAGAAAGACTAGGGGGCACTCCATGAAGTTAGCATGGGGCACATTTAAAACTAATCGGAGAAAGTTCTTTCACTCAACGCACAATTAAACTCTGGAATTTGTTGCCAGAGAATGTGGTTAGTGCAGTTAGTATAGCTGTGTTTAAAAAAAAAATTGGATAATTCTTGGAGGAGAAGTCCATTACCTGCTATTAATTAAGTTGACAGCCACTGCTATTACTAGCAACAGTAACATGGAATAGACTTAGTTTTTGGGTACTTGCCAGGTTCTTATGGCCTGGATTGGCCACTGTTGGAAACAGGATGCTGGGCTTGATGGACCCTTGGTCTGACCCAGTATGGCATGTTCTTATGTTCTTAATGACTCCACCAAAAATGTTTTTGATGGGAAAGCTCCATAAGAATCAGGGTCTCCCTGATCCTGAAAACCTCACTACTCTCTGAATGAGAGTGGGATAGAGATGCTGACCCCTAAGGTTCAGGAGGCAACATCAGAAAGGTCACCATGGTAACTAAGTGTGGGGATGCCAGCAAAAGCAATTCAATCAATCCCCGCTGCTGCCCCCAACGTTCCTTAAAGGGACCAGCAAGAAGGTGTTCCAATTCATGAGAATCATGTACCAGCCCGCACAACAAAACTGCAAGAGACTGCACCCTGGACGCTATCCCCATGCAGGGGTTTCGAACATAAGCTAATATGGGAGGGGCCTAAAAGGACCACCTCCCTCCCTGTGGTGGAGAAGACTCCTGACACAATGGCCAGGACTCCATCACAATAGTGGAATGACCAAGAGTGCAGTCTTTGCCAAGACATTTATTTATTTATTTATTTATTTATTAAAGGCTTTTATATACCGACTTTCTTGATACAAATCAAATCAACTCGACATGCCATCGTACTGAAAACTGTAGTGCATAACATGTTATGGCGGCTAACAAACACACACACACATTAGAAAGCAACTAGAACAGTAATCCCATGCGCTGAAATTCCTGCTCTGCAAGGGCAATGCCCCGCTCTCAAATGCACTACCCATCACAGTGCCCATAAGGATAGCCCACACTATAGCCTGGACCAGCTTTATGCTAGACCCAGTGGCTGAACCTGCGAAAAAGTAATCAAAAAAGTGTGTAATCGCATCTCTCGCATTGGTGCCATGGAACACCTACAGTGCAAGACACATGAGAGCACCATGACAGAAATGACTTTGAGGGCTCAAGGTGAAGATGGCAACGACACCATCCATGGCGCAGAGTGATAATATCAATCAGCAGCGCCCACAGCACTCGGAGGAACAGATTCCCGCCAGTGTGATCCATGTTTGTCGCGCTCCACTGTCTCAATGCCGTTAGGAGTCAACACGCACAGTGCAACGGTGTCCCCAGCGCCACTAGCATTCTGAATGCGCCAGATGACGCTCTAAGCGGCGGATAGCTGCCTGAAGAAGCATGGTATCCGTGATCACTGGCAACCCCCTCCCCCCAGCATGCTACAGCATCAAGGAAGCCTTTGGCGTTTTGTGGCAGCAGTGGAACCTGCAGCACCCATCTGCACTCACCCATGCCTACAGTGGCAACGTCACTCATGGTACTACCTGAACAGGGGACACTTGCCAGTGACTACTCAGGCCTATGGCACCAAAGGATGCCACACCGCAGGGCACAGACAGTGCTTGACCTTCAACCGCACCACGGTACTCGATGGCCTCAATGGCATACTACAACCCAAGGCACCCTCAGCACTTGAAGACTTCAGGGGCCCGGGAATCACCCAAAGGCAGTGATGGTTTAGCACATTGATGACATCCAAAAGCATTGTTGGAACAAGCGCACTGATGCACCCCGATGCCCAAAGGTATTGACGGTCCCATGGCACCAATAGAGCCCACAGTGCCTGCAAGCGTTGAGGGCTCCCTAGGCATCACCGATGTACAACAGCACCTCCAGCGCTTGAAATGGTGGATGACAACTTGACAACGTGCATGGCCCTCACTGGCATTCAAAGGCATTGATGTTGCCATGGCTGTCAACGGCCTCAAAAGCATCCAAAGGTTCCAAATGGTGCCCAGCGTCATCAATAGCATTCATGACACGCGATGCCACCCATAGTATTTGATGGAGTCGACCCATGCACTGGCGCTCAACAGTGCCAACACTCGTAGTGCACTATGGCCCTTGCCAGCTGCCAGGGCACTCGATGGGGTACACGGTCATTGACCTACGGACCTTAAAGGCCCTTGCCTGGAGTCAAAGGCACTCAGCAATGTTGAGTTTGGCCATGGACCTGATGCATCCATGATGCATCAGACCACAGGTGCTCTGGCACAGATGTGCACAGCCAACCAATCTCAGACATAGCACCGATGGTGTAGCAGCTTAAAGCCCTCTCTCATACTCCCTCTCTCTCTCCAGAAGACTATATTGCCAGAGCTGACAAGCAGGAGGGGAGGCTATGTCGTCCGGGGCACCAGCCCATAGAGGTTAGTTCCCAGGAGTGTGGGGAGAATGAGTTTTCCTCTCCATAGGAATGACCTGGTCCTCCGTCGATGCCCAACAGTCAGACAACATCACATGGAACTCCTGCCTAGGAGAGCCCCCAGGCATAGAGCGCTACATGATCCATACTCCAACTGCCAGTCCCACCAACACATGACAAAGGCGCAAGAGACAGATTAAGGAAAGCACACAGAAATAAGCTACAGATGCAACATTATTACTTATAAATAAAAAAGCTGATTTTGTCAGGCTGCATATCAGAAGGCCTGCTTTGCAGCTGGCAGAGCACCTGAATAGGAGAAAAAAAGGGGAAAAAACATAATACTGCAAGATAAGGGAATGAAAAAGGGGAAACAGCTGCAGCTCTAGAATAAATCACAGCAGTAGTTGTGAGAGAGAGCAAAGCTGCTCCCGCAACAAACTAACGGGCCGATTCAGTAAAGTCTGCAGGAGAGCGGACGAACACCCACTCTCCCGGCGCACGCACAGGCCACTCGCCTGTGCGCGCAATTCTCCATTTAAATGAGGCCCGGCAGTAGAAACGGGCAAAAGGAGGCGCTAGGGACACTAGCGCGTCCCTAGCGCCTCCTTTTGACTCGGAGCGGCGGCTGTCAGCAGGTTTGACAGCCGACGCTCAATTTTGCCGGCGTCTGTTCTCGAGCCTGCTGACAGCCACGGGCTTGGAAACCGGACCCCGGCAAAATTGAGCGTCCGGTTTTTGGCCTGACAGCCGCCGGCCCATTTTAAATTTTTTTTTTTTTTTTTTACCCTTCAGGACCTCCAACTTAATATCGCTATGATATTAAGTCGGAGGGTGCACAGAAAAGCAGCACTTTCCTGGTGCTGGCAGAAATTAACGCCGACCTTTGGGTCGGCGCTAATTTCTGAAAGTAAAATGTGAGGCTTGGCTGAACATTTTACTTTCTGTATCACGCGGGCAAACCTAATAGGGCCATCAACATGCATTTGCATGTTGAGGGCGCTATTAGGTGCCGCGGGTTTTCCGCCCCTTACTGAATAAGGGGTAAGGGAAAACGCGCGTCCAAGGGCAGGTTAACAGTGCGCTCTGTCGGAGCGCTCTGTACTGTATTGGCCTGATAGAGACTCTGCTAGAGGCACTAGGGACATCTGCACATGCTCAGTAGGGCATGCTGAAAGCTCTAGAATCTTCGAGATCAAAGATCCGGGCCGGGCTCCATCTGATGATGTCACCCATGTGTTAGCTCTGCCACTCTGCTTGTGCTCAGCAAAACTTATACAAACATAGAATATGCATACTAAGTGAAATTTTATTGCCGACGGTATTGTCGTATGCCAAGAAAATTGTTAAATAACGAGTTGTTAAAAGATAAATAAGATCCAAAGCATCCTCAGGCAGAAGGTTCACTTTATCATGGCTCTACCAACCTTCAATCAGGACTCTGAAGAATCCTATTCCTTAAATAAACAAAGCCTTAACTGTGTTGTGAAAGGGTAAGGCTTTAGCGGGAGCCCCAAGTCCTTCCAAAGTGGGATCCTCCCCTTCATGCTCTCACTCCACGTTACCCTTAATTTCTAGCTCTGCAAGGACTTATATCATAGTGGGTAAATTCCTCTCTTTTAAAAGAGACAAACCGCCCTAGGGATTTCATTTTCTTCTATGGGATCTTTATACATACCATCATTCCCTGGAGGATCATCCAAAGGTTCATCCCCAATGTCCTCTTCTGAATCTCCTGATCCCAGATCCAAATTCAGATTGAGATCCAACCTCTTCTCCTTGGGCTGGGACTACAAGTCCCTTCACGGGAGGTTCCTTTAGAACCACAGCCTCTCAATTAAAATGAACATAAGAAATTGCCATGCTGGATCAGACCAAGGGTCCATCAAGCCCAGCATCCTGTTTCCAACAGTGGCCAAACCAAGCCATAAGAACCTGGCAATTACCCAAAAACTAAGTCTATCCCATGCTACCTATCAGGCCGATACAGTAAAGTTCGCGGGAGAGCGGGCAAGCACCCGTTCTCCCGCGAATTTCTGAGTGCACAGACGTGCACAGAATTTCTGCTTTTTCTGTGCACTTTCCCGGTGCCGGCAGAAATTAATGCCGACCTTTGGGTAGGCGCTAATTTCTGAAAGTAAAATGTGCAGCTTGGCTGCACATTTTCTTTCTGAATCGTGCGGGAATAACTAATAGGGCCATCAACATGCATTTGTATGTTGCGGGTGCTATTAGGTTCGGGGGGGGGGGGGGGTTGGATGCGCATTTTCGACGCGCTATTACCCATTACTGAATAAGGGGTAAAGCTAGCGCGTCCAATTGCGGGTTAAGAGTGTGCCCCGCCGGAGCGCACTGTACTGTATCGGCCTGTATGCCAGTAATAGCAGTGGCTACTCCCTAAGCAAACTTGATTAATAGCACAAATCATAGGGAAAAAGGCTTCTTGGAAGTCCAGATCCTCCTCAGACATCTCAGACACACCCACCAAGGTCCCCTGCAGAGCAAGGGATTCCCCTGCCATAGCAGATAAAGGCAGAGGGTCACAAGTCCCCCTAAATCTTGGGGAAAGAGGACAAGACAGTTGCCATTCCCGCACTGACTGCTGCTACAACACCGAGTGTCTTTGAGACCCAGGACTGCTGCTTCTTCCCGACAGCCATCTTAAGCACCATAGACAACACGGGGGGGGGGGGGGGGGGCTTTGGAAGAGGCCTCCCCACCGCCTACACAACCCACGCACAAGCTTGAGGCTTATAACTTGCTGCACACCACTTCCCATGCTACTCCAGCATTGCACAGCAAACCATGAAGGCAAACATTTGTGCTCCTTCTATCCTCCCCCTGTGCAGCACAGGCTGCAGCTCTGCTGATCCTCTCTTCCAGGCAGAGAACGGCTTCAGACGTTCACTCTGCTGGCTTCTCTCTTTTTTTGGGGGGGTTTTTTCAAACTCTTAAAAGGATCCAGGTGCCCAAAGGCCAAAAACACCCCCACCCCCCAAAAAAAAGGATTTGTGTTTATTGTCAATTATATACAAATCACCCCACATAAAATCTTAAATACAAGAGGAAAACCTGAGAGGCTGAATTTCTTTGGCCTTACCCGATCGCCACGACTGGCAGCCAATCTGAGCCGTCATCTTTGTGTGCCGGGACCTCCTACCTACCCATTGAGATGTCCTGCAGCGCCCCTTAGGACATTGTTCGAGGATCCTTGTGAATGCCAGCTAAGTCACAGAACTATCAACATGGGGAGGGAAAGGAAGGAGGCTGTGCGGCCTTCCCCCACCCACTATCAAGTGCAGGATAAGGAGGACTTGCAAGAGCCTCTTCTGTCCACGGTGAGATTCAGGTCTCCTTGAGTCCTGCAGCCCAGGAGGGAATCATTCTGTGAACTGTCTGCTCCAACGCATACAGCTCTCCTCTTCTGGTGGTGAGAACAGTTCTGCAGTGGTAGCAGCGGACGATAGTTTGCAAATATTCACCCAGTGGTTCCATCTAAAACTTTATCTGCTGGTTCCCTAAGCCATCATTGATTACCCTAAAGACTTTATGGGTAGCAATAGTTGGTTTAGAAAGTTCTCGGACTACTAGAATTGATAGCATATTATCTTCTGTTAATGATTTAACAGTTACTACTATTTCTCATTCTCAAAAAAAAAATAAGTGATGATGATGTTAGGCTACAAGAATTAAATGGGTCGGTTGCTGAGTTAAAAAAAGATTAATTTAGCTTTGATCAAAGATAAAGAATATTCTCATCGGAGGATGGCAAACTGTGAACATTCCCTCAGATTTTATAGATTTTCCTAAGTCTCTATTAATTACTCCGTTAGAATTGCTTAAAAAATTATACCTTGAGATTTTACAAATCCCTCCTGAAACCTTTCCGCCAAGGCTTATTATGCCAGCTCGAAATCAGGAGTCTTTAATTGGATCTGGCAGCAGTGGGATGATTTGTTAGATAGCATGAGGTTGCCCAATTTCCTACTAGATTCTATTAATGAATGTAGAGCAATTTTGTTGGTAGTATCTGTTCTGGAGATTGATAGGGACCGGACTTTAACAAGGTTGTGTTACTCCCAATCCAAAATGTTCATAGGACATAAAGTACCCCTCTTCCCAGATGTTTCTAGAGCGACACAGGCTAGGAGAAAGTTTTTTCTGACCTTTAAAGAAACAGTCATTGCTTTATGTTTTATCTTTATGCTCCATTTTCCCTGTAAATGTTTGAGGAAGTCTGGGGAAACCAGGTATACATTTTATGACACTAAACAACTTGAACCCTTTCTACAGATGAGAACTATTACTCCATCTATCGTTCCATAATCTGTAGGATGTATAGAGCTGAAGTTTAAATTTCACCTGATATATGAGCCGATGCAATACTAATGCACTAAAAATGTGTGTCCAAACTGGATGCACATTTTTATTTTGGTTTTGTTTTTTTTAACAGATGCACAATCACCTCTCCTGGGCACCTGGAAAACGAGCCGCTGTGCTAAAAACGATGCTGGGGATATATTGTGTGTCCCTAGCACATCCATGGCATCGGGCATGTGTGTGGCTTAGGAAAACAGATGCTCAATTTTACAACAGATACAAACATTAGTAAATTAAATTAACAGGAAATATTTCCTTCAGTTGTGAGCCCCAAGAGTGTCCTTTCTGGGTACTACCACATCCATGCTAGCAGTTCTTCTGTACTGGATGTAATGAGCCTTCTGGTTACCAGCACATGTTTCTGCTGTTTTGGGTTCTGCAAAGTATGAGATGGGGATGCTGCCTAGGGCTCAATGATCACACTATTGTAATATGCAAGAGGCTGGCAGTAATCTCAGGGGACGACGAGCACTGTGAGGATATGCAGGAAGGTAGGAGTCTGACTGCAGGTCACGGTGGAGCTGAAAGCGCAGAGGCGATGGTAAAAGATGGCAGAATTCTGAATTGTCTGACCAGGGAGGACAGGACACTGTAGTAATGAAGATGCTGGCGTGAGAGGCCCAGGAAGTGTCACGTGATCAACAAGGGCAGACCCCCTCCATAACTGTTCTCACCAATTTTTATTTCTGTGAAAACTTCTGCATGTTTGAATTCTGCACAGCAAAGTATTTCAGTGACATCCGTGAGCTCAGCTGATCATGCACCACAATAGGAGGGGGGCGACCTGCATGAGTCACAAACTACAAACACAACAAGGAAATATGAGCACCGGCTGCTGCAATAATGGGAGGCCAGACTGCAAGAGCCAGTCCAAGGAAGTGGGAGTAAAGGCTGCTGCAATAACTTGGGGCCAGACTGCAAGAGAGGGAAATACCAGATAATGTGTCACATCATTTCATCAGCGCTGGAGCTGATGTAGTCCTCTTCCTAACACTGCAATCGGGGCTGATTTGGACTTTCAAAGCCTGGGAAAGCCAAAGCAATGAACTTTGACACAAAAACAGACTTGGGGGTCCAAGACTCATTTAGTGTGCAGTGAAAATCTTCCAGATCCGCCACTCTACCAAGGACAAAGGAGCGAAACCCTAATGAGAGGAAAAGGCAAACTCGGGAACCTTAAAGTTATAGAAACAGAGCTTGTTAGAAGCCCTTCTGACAGCTGCTACATGTGATTTCACAGACCTTCTGCACTCAGAGAGTGTGATCAAGTTATCTCACCCCATAGCAAAACAAGAACTTCTAAGCACCGTCAACAACCTCACGAACCACTGCAGAGTCAGATAAGTTTACTGGCAGGACAATTTGGGTATGTGTTGCCAAAGTAATACATAAAGTGCTTAAAAAATAAAAATGAAACTTTTTAAGAGTCAGTAAATTAAAATTAGAGGACAAAAGGGATAAGAGAAGAACTCCCCAACTCGTAACCTTCAGATCACGCTTCTGGCCTGCTTGCAGGTTACAGCATTTTGGTACCTGGGGGCGCGATGTGCACATGCACATCGCGCCCCCAGGCACCTCTCCTGGGGGCGCGATGCAATATTTAAACTGGGGCTCGCGCTGTCGAGGAGGCACTAGGGGCGACTGCGCTCCCCAAGCGCCTCCTTGACAGCGCAAGCTGGAGAGAGGTCCAGTGTTGGCGATTGTCCGAGGGTCAAGAAAACGGACGCTGACTTTATCAGCATACATTTTCCTAATCAGCAGACATGCACAGGTTAGGAAAAATGAACGCTGATAAATTCAGCATCCATTCTCCGAAGCTGACTACCGGCACCTAAGGAGTGAATAAATGAATATTAAAGTGTCAGGCACTTACTATGAATTTATTCCCTCCTTCACTTATTGCCCATTGGTCCCTTCACTGTCACGTGTCAGTGAAAGGACCACTCTCCTTTCAGATGGACATCCTGAACGGGGATTGGCCCTTTGACTGACACGTGACAGTGAAGAGACCAATGGGCAATAAGTGAAGGAGTGAATAAATTCATAGTAAGTGCCTGACACTAATATTGATTTATTCACTCCTCACAGTGCCGGCTGAATTTATCAGCGTCTGTTTTCCTAACTCATGGATGTGCCAGGGGTTCAGGAACCGGACGCTTGTGAACGGAGAGTCCGCTTCCTGCAGCCGACTGCCCTGCCTTTTTTTTTTAAAGATTTGTTCCTCCTACTTAATATCCCAACGATGTTAAGTAGGAGGCAGTATAGAAAAGCAGTTTTTTCTGCTTTTCTCTACTAGTTTTAGGAGCGCTCAGCAATTAACACCTGCTCCAGGCTGGGGATAATTTCTGATCGCTAAAATGTGCGTCCTAGATGCACTTTTTTTTTGCATTGGGATCAAATAGCTAATCGCCTCATTCACATGCATCCGCCTGCCCGATCACCTCTTTCCCTCCCTTAGTCGCTATTTCTGTAATTAGGCCTTCTCCAAAAGCTTCCTGTCACAGAATTTTTCTTGATTTTAACTCCAAACATATCCTCAAGTATGCTTGGTTGACACTTACTCCTATATACAACCCTCTACCTATCTTCTCCTTGTTGCTATCCTCAATGACTTGATGCATCTGTTTTCAATGATTTATTTATTTATTTAGCATTTTTATATACCGACTTTCCAATAACAGAATTACTGATCAATTCGGTTTACATTCTAAACAATAACATTGACAAGTAAATGTATTACAATGAACAGGTCGATATAACTTGCATTAGTACATATGGGGTTAATAACATAAGTAAAAGATACGGTGCCTAATGTAGGCTAAATAAACAGTTGATAGTTGATTTAGATCAACATATGTATACACTTACTTAGTTTTGTATATAATTGCTTAGTTCTGTATATAATTACTTAGTTCTTCACCTTCTCGGTGCCATGTTAGCCCTCATTTTGTTACTTCAGTTCCTTGTTTTCTGTAAAGCTTGTTCGCTGTTTTTTTTGTTTCATGTAAACCGAGGAGATGTTGGGAATGACCTTCGGTATATAAATATTTAAAATAAATAAATACAATTAGTTTCACTCCGCGTTGGATGCGCTATTCCCCTTATTGCATAAGGGGTTAGTTAGCGCCTCTACAACCCGCGTCCAAACTGCGGGTTATACAGTGCGCTCGGCTGAGCACACTGTATTGCATCGGCCCCTTTGCTGTTTCACCTCTTTTCCTGAGGATTATACATTACAACTCACACATGCACATGGTAAGAAGCTGCTGCACCTTGCACATGGACACGCAGCAGTATTTCAACACTTCCACAGTGCAGGGAGATATCCAAAGTAGGCAAGGAAGAAGAGACAAGAGGGCATGAGAGTATCCAACGATTTAGCTGGCACTCAGAAGAAAAATATATGAATGATTCTAATTATCCCTCTTTTCCTTCTTGTTTACTTCATTCCTGAGATATGTTTTTATAAAGTTTCTGAATGTTTCTTTTATCCGTGCTCAACAGAATTAACGAAATTGGGGGATGCTGCTCTGCTGATCGTCATTAAAACCCCAATGATACATATCAGCA
This sequence comes from Rhinatrema bivittatum, assembly GCF_901001135.1. NCBI lineage: Eukaryota > Metazoa > Chordata > Amphibia > Gymnophiona > Rhinatrematidae > Rhinatrema > Rhinatrema bivittatum. The sequence continues at coordinate 4,807,887 of NC_042617.1, read as the reverse complement.
TTAATACAAGACAACTGAAGAGCAGATTCAGGAAGGAGCTACTTTTTACAAACAAGCAGGAAAATCTGCTTTTATAGCAAAAATTAGAGGCATCCATAAATTACATGTATGACACACATGTACACAGAAACAACGAAGCTAGTAATATATTTCACCTTTCATGACACTTCAAAGCAGAGTACATTCAGGTTATGAAATGTGACTGACAAGACCGTCTAAACATTATAACATCACTGTACCAGAAAAGCCCTGGGATCACAACCCTGACAGAAGTGCAAAATGTGAAGTACTTATAATCGCTTGGGACAATCTCATTCCAACTGATAAAAACCATGTACAGTGATACCGGCCCAAAAACAAAGCCAGCACTGCTGATAGAAGTAGAACAGACAGAGAGGGAAAAGATCCCAATTAGAGAAACGTGGCAGAAAGGCACAGAAATAGCCCCAGTTCTACTGGGCGCATCCGGCCCGATTAAGGACTCCTTCCAGGTTCACCTTGGTTTGTTGCCTGCACCTATCACACCCTGGGAACTCCTGGAGGAGGCTCTCTCGGGCACAATGTAAATATTAAGAAGAGCACTAGCAAGGCTGGGATCATACTCGGCATACCCTGGCTTAGGAGTGAGGTTCATTCCTGTCATAGCATGCACAAAACCAACTCATTTAGAGGCAGATGCAATAAGGCGTGCGTAAAAAACGTACGTCCAAACCGGGCACCATTCACCTCTCTTGGGCGCCCGATGCAATATGTAAATAAACTGCCATGCTAAAATGGAAAGGCTAGGGATAAACTGTGCACCCCTAGCGTGTCCTTGGTATCTGGTGCCTAGGAGACGTGGCTGTGTGCGGGTTACCAAAACAGATGCTCAATTTACGAGCCTCCGTTTTATCCCGCAGCAACGAATTTACCGGCATAATATACACAACCTGGAGCATGTATATTGCATGTGTTTATTCTATGCCCGGAGTTTTTATTTTTTCCATCAAGCCTTTTTATTTTTCCAGAATGCTGCTTTCTGCGATTCCTCCTTCTTGTAGCGCGAGAATACGAGGTAGAATGAGCCACAGAGAAGCAGTAGTTTTTGTTTTTAAGGAGACCCCTTGACACGGGGCAGGCGTAACATTTGATGGGTTAATAAGTGTGCCTTTGGGCGCACAGTGGTTTTTTGCATGGCAGGGAATAGCCTCATCTACATGTGATGAGCGTTATTAGCTACGCCTTTCTTTGGATATGCCTTTTGTAACTACATCGGGGGTTATGGATGCGCGTCCAACCGCTTGTTAACCTGTGCGCACTTTATTCCATCGGCCTGTTAGAGAATTGATAACATAGGTGCAAACATTTCATTATCCCCAAAATGTACACAAAAGAGCCTCAAATACCTGGCAAAAATATTAATGAGATGGAGAAACCAGAACCAAGTCTCCTTCCCCCTCCCCTCCGCAGTACCTGTGTCCCCCACTCCCAGGGATCCCGGGCCTCTCTTTCCCCTAATTCTAGTTCCCAACTGATCTATACCCTCCCCCCTGCTCTGGTCTCTCATCCCTTCCTTTATCCCACACTCTCCATGTTCCCTGGTCTCTCTCCCCTTTTACCTCAGCTCCTGGGCCGCACCCCCTTCCTCCTCCTTCACCTCCCGGTGCCCGGGACTCTCTCCCCCCCTCCTCCTTTACTTCACTTCACCTCCTGGTGCCAGGGTCTCCCTCCCCCCTCCGCCTCCTTCATCTCCCGGTGCCCAGGACTCTCTCCTCCTTCAACACCTCTCGGTGCCCGGGATTCTCTCCCCCCTCCTCCTTCACTTCACCTCCCGGTGCCCGGGATTCTCTCCCCCCTCCTCCTTCACTTCACCTCCCGGTGCCCGGGATTCTCTCCCCCCTCCTCCTTCACCTCCCGGTGCCCGGGATTCTCTCCCCCCTCCTCCTTCACCTCCCGGTGCCCGGGATTCTCTCCCCCCTCCTCCTTCACTTCACCTCCCGGTGCCCGGGATTCTCTCCCCCCCTCCTCCTTCACTTCACCTCCCGGTGCCCGGGACTCTCTCCCCCCTCCTCCTTCACTTCACCTCCCGGTGCCCGGGATTCTCTCCCCCCTCCTCCTTCATCTCCCGGTGCCCGGGACTCTCTCCTCCTTCAACACCTCTCGGTGCCCGGGATTCTCTCCCCCCTCCTCCTTCACTTCACCTCCCGGTGCCCGGGATTCTCTCCCCCCTCCTCCTTCACCTCCCGGTGCCCGGGATTCTCTCCCCCCTCCTCCTTCACCTCCCGGTGCCCGGGATTCTCTCCCCCCTCCTCCTTCACCTCCCGGTGCCCGGGATTCTCTCCCCCCTCCTCCTTTCCTTCACCTCCCGGTGCCCGGGATTCTCTCCCCCCTCCTCCTTTCCTTCACCTCCCGGTGCCCGGGATTCTCTCCCCCCTCCTCCTTTCCTTCACCTCCCGGTGCCCGGGATTCTCTCCCCCCTCCTCCTTTACTTCACCTCCCGGTGCCCGGGATTCTCTCCCCCCTCCTCCTTCACCTCCCGGTGCCCGGGATTCTCTCCCCCCCTCCTCCTTCACCTCCCGGTGCCTGGGATTCTCTCCCCCCTCCTCCTTTACTTCACCTCCCGGTGCCCGGGATTCTCTCCCCCCTCCTCCTTTACTTCACCTCCCGGTGCCCGGGATTCTCTCCCCCCTCCTCCTTTACTTCACCTCCTGGTGCCCGGGATTCTCTCCCCCCTCCTCCTTTACTTCACCTCCCGGTGCCTGGGATTCTCTACCCCCCTCCTCCTTTACTTCACCTCCCGGTGCCTGGGATTCTCTACCCCCTCCTCCTTTACTTCACCTCCCGGTGCCTGGGATTCTCTACCCCCCTCCTCCTTTACTTCACCTCCCGGTGCCCGGGATTCTCTCCCCCCTCCTCCTTTACCTCCCGGTGCCCGGGATTCTCTCCCCCCTCCTCCTTCACCTCCCGGTGCCCGGGATTCTCTCCCCCTCCTCCTTCACCTCCCGGTGCCCGGGATTCTCTCCCCCCCTCCTCCTTCACCTCCCGGTGCCTGGGATTCTCTCCCCCCTCCTCCTTTACTTCACCTCCCGGTGCCCGGGATTCTCTCCCCCCCTCCTCCTTCACCTCCCGGTGCCCGGGATTCTCTCCCCCCCTCCTCCTTTACTTCACCTCCCGGTGCCCGGGATTCTCTCCCCCCTCCTCCTTTACTTCACCTCCCGGTGCCCGGGATTCTCTCCCCCCTCCTCCTTTACTTCACCTCCCGGTGCCCGGGATTCTCTCCCCCCTCCTCCTTTACTTCACCTCCCGGTGCCCGGGATTCTCTCCCCCCTCCTCCTTTACTTCACCTCCCGGTGCCTGGGATTCTCTACCCCCCTCCTCCTTTACTTCACCTCCCGGTGCCTGGGATTCTCTACCCCCCTCCTCCTTTACTTCACCTCCCGGTGCCTGGGATTCTCTCCCCCCTCCTCCTTTACTTCACCTCCCGGTGCCTGGGATTCTCTCCCCCCTCCTCCTTTACTTCACCTCCCGGTGCCCGGGATTCTCTCCCCCCTCCTCCTTTACTTCACCTCCCGGTGCCCGGGATTCTCTCCCCCCTCCTCCTTTACTTCACCTCCCGGTGCCCGGGATTCTCTCCCCCCTCCTCCTTTACTTCACCTCCTGGTGCCCCAGTCTCTCTCACCTCAGGCGGAAGATACGGCGGGTTGTTGCTGTTCCTCCCGCCCCGGCTCCGGCCTCGCGACATTTTCTTTCCTTTGGCGCCATTTTTGTTCTTCAGGCCCCCGCCGGTACCGGACCCGAAGAGCTCGTACAGCCGGGGCTCCATCCCCCACACCCGACCCGGCCCACTGCTACCTCCACTGCGCCCGGGCATCTGTCCCTGACAGCCCCCTCCAGCCACCGAGAGAGAGGCGGGCCCGCCGCGTCACGTCACCGCGCACGGCGTCAGAAACTCCAGCCACCACAGTACGTGGCGTCCCGATGCGTCACCGCGCATGGCGTCAGAAACTCCAGCCGCCACAGTACGTGGCGTCCCGTAGCGTCACCGCGCACGGCGGCCGAAACCCCAGCCGCCACAGTACGTGGCGTCCCGTAGCGTCACCGCGCAGGGCGGCAGAAATCCCAGCCGCCACAGTACGTGGCGTCCCGATGCGTCACCGCGCACGGCGGCAGAAACCCCTGCCACCTGTAGCGTCACCACGCACAACATGGGAAACCCCAGGTTCCACAGTACGTGGCGTCCTGCAGCGTCACCATGCACGGCAGCAGTCCCAGCCACTACAGTATGCGGTATCCAGACCCATCATGGCTCACAGCAGCAGAAACCCAGCCACCACAGTACGTGGCCCCCTCTCGCGTCATCGCACACGTCAGAAACCCCAGCCACCATAGTACGTGGCGTTCCACAGTGTCACCATGCACGGCAGCAGAAACCCCAGCCACCATAGGGCTTGGCGTTCCACAGTGTCATCATGCACAGCAACAGAAACCCAGCCACCATAGTACATGGCGTCCTGATACGTCACCGTGCATGTCAGAAACCCCATCCACCACGGTACGTGGCCTCCTGTCACGTCACCGCACATGTCAGAAACCCCATTCACCATGGTACGTGGCCTCCTGTCACATCACCGCACACGTCAGAATCCCCAGCCACCATAGTACTTGGCGTTCCGCAGTGTCACCATGCACGGCAGCAGAAACCCCAGCCACCACAGTACGCGGCATCCAGACGCATCATGGCTGACGGAGGCAGCCGCCACTGTACATGGTGCCCTGATGTGTCACAGCACATGTCAGAAACCCCAGCCACCATAGTACATGGCGTCTAGATGCGTCATGGTGCACGGCGGCAGAAACCCCAGCCACCATAGTACATGGCGTCCCGATACGTCACCGTGCATGTCAGAAACCCCATCCACCACGGTACGTGGCCTCCTGTCACGTCACCGCACATGTCAGAAACCCCATCCACCATGGTTCGTGGCCTCCTGTCACATCACCGCACACATCAGAAACCCCAGCCACCATAGTACTTGGCGTTCCGCAGTGTCACCATGCACGGCAGCAGAAACCCCAGCCACCACAGTACGCGGCATCCAGATGCATCATGGCTCACGGAGGCAGCCGCCACAGTACATGGTGTCCTGACGCATCACAGCACACGTCAGAAACCCCAGCCACCATAGTACATGGCGTCTAGATGCGTCATGGTGCACGGCGGCAGAAACCCCAGCCACCATAGTACATGGCGTCCCGATACGTCACCGTGCACGTCAGAAACCCCATCCACCACGGTACATGGCCTCCTGTCGCGTCACCATGCATGGCGTCAGAGACCCCAGCCACCACAGTATGTGGTGTCCCGATGCATCACCGCGCAAGGCAGCAGAAACATCAAAAGTTGCGTGAATGTGACAGGAGGTCTCCGTGGATGAGCAGCAAAACAGTACCACATTCTGACTGATGGCGCAAAGATGGATCAATCTTGTACTTCCTAGATCCGATTCTTCTAGAAATCTTTTCGGAGCATGTGTGGTAGGGTTCCTGCGCTGGTGTAATGTTTCTTTTCTCCAGCCTAACAGGCCGATGCAATACCGTGCACTCAGGTTAGCCGTGGTTGGGCTTGCGTTTTGGACACACTCCATAAACCATCCATAAATCCTGATGCATTCCTACACCTTGAACGCAAAACGATACATCCTATACAACCCACAATCATAACCAAAAATAATCAAGCTGTGGAATTAGCAACAAAAGTACGGAATCTGGGAGTAATAATTGACCCTGAATTAAACATGAAACAGCACATCTCCCAGAAATTAAAAGAAGGATACAGTAAACTGATGACACTGAGAAGACTAAAACCCCTGCTAACGATAAACAATTTTCGCACAGTTCTACAAGCAATGATATTCGCAAGTACAGACTATTGCAATTCTTTGCTACTAGGGCTACCACAATCAACAATTAGACCACTGCAAATATTGCAAAATTCCGCTGCTAGAATTTTGACTGGCAAAAAAAGAAGTGACCACATTACAGGAACACTGGCCGAACTACACTGGCTTCCAATTGAACAAAGAATTCAATACAAAGCATTATGTATAATCCACAAACTAATTCACGATGAGAAAGCTGACTGGCTCAATACAGCATTACGTGTACACGTCCCAAACAGAAACCTGAGATCCGCCAATAAAGCTCTACTAACCATACCCTCTGTTAAATCAGCACGCCTTACTCAGGTGAGAGAAAGAGCACTGTCACTGGCTGGTCCTGTGCTATGGAACACCATGCCACTCGAGTTGAGACGACAGAGAGATTTTAAATTATTCAGAACCAACTTGAAAACATGGCTTTATAAACAAGCTTTTTGTATAGACAAAGAGAAGGAGAAATACAGCTGAGTGAAAAGGTCGCACCAAGCAAATAAGGGTTTTTAACTGTAAAATATATCATTAAAATTCAAATCAATATTTCTTAAAATACATATAGGTTTAATTTATACACATAGTTTATTATTACGAAAATGTTACCGTACTTTGATGGCACATGGTTAACTTGTAAATCTATACCATTCATATTTTACTTTATCGTGCCTCCATGTAAACCGTTGTGATGGTTACCTAACTTAACGACGGTATAGAAGAATTTTGAAATAAAATAAATAAATAACAAACTATGGTGTAGCTAACTGCTCATCACATGTACATGCCATGTTGATGAGGTTATTAGCTATTACCCCCCAATGTAAAAAATAACCATGCACCTGACACACACATTTTATCCCTCAAAAGTTAATGCCAACCCCAGAACTGGCATTAAGTTTTGAGGCGCCCCAAAAGTTAAACAAAAAGCAGAAAATACTGTTTTTCTATGGTTCCTCTGACTTAATATCATGGTGATAATAAGTCGAAGAAACCACAGAAAGCAGTAACATGAAAAAAAAAAATTAAAATGTCTTGATGGCAGTCAGGTTAGGAAAATGAATGCTCAATTTACGAGTATCCATTTTCTTAACTCATGGTTGTGTATGGGTTAGGGAAAGAGATGCTCGTAAACTTGAGCATTCGTTTTCCTAACCCACGCTCAGCCACTTCTCCTGGCGCCCAATGCCGAGGAGGCACTAGGGACGCACAGTTTCCCCTAGCGCATCCTTTTTAATGCAGCAGCCCGGGAGAGGTGGATGGGTATGCGCTAGGAGAGCAGACGCTCAATTATGAGCGCCCATTTTTCCCATGTGGACATTGTATGAGTCTGTAAGTTTTCCGCCAGCTAAGTGGGACGTCAGTCTTACAATTCCCAAAACTTCCTGCGTTTTTCTGTACGTACCTGGATCAGTCCAGAGCACCTGGATCAGTCCAGAGCAAGGCCTGTCGGGCTCAGCCACATATAGCAGGGCGCCACCCACAGCCCCTCAGTCTTACTCTGTCTCCAGCAGATGGGGCAGGTGGAACCACAGCCTCTGGGGTCCCTGGGTAGCGTTGTAATTGTTGCTTAGTTAGTCAGGGATTCTTTGGTGAGGAATATAGTTTAAAAGAAAATATATAAAAGAAAAAAAAAGACAAGGCAAGAAGAGCGTCCCTCGTCCTGGGAGCCTCCCAGGGGGGTTTTGAAAGGTTCTGAGGGGACCATCCCCCCTGGTTGAGGCCGCTGCTAAGGGTCGAGGACCCGGCCTTTTCCGGTAGCAGCGTCGGGGGTGACACCGGGGAGCCCGGTTCACTCCTCCCCGCTGGAGGAGTGTCAGGACCAGGGACAGCAGCGGCAAGTAAAAAAAAAAAAAAGTACTACTGTTTGTGTTTTTTGGTTGCCGCGCCGACTCTCCGTTCTTCGTCTCCTTGGTATTTAATTTAATTTAATTTTAATTTTAATTGTTGTTTGGCGCTTCGGCAGTGAGGCGGATGCCGAGGGGGTCTTCCTGCCGCGCGATGGGGTTTGCTCTAATTGTGTTTCGGGCGGCGAGGGGCCATCCGAGGCCAGTCGAGAGGGCTGGTCTCGGCCGGCGCGATCGCCACACATCGGGCAGAACGCTGAAGGGAGTGCAGAGCCATTTCCGCTCAGTGCAGGAACGGCGGCCATTTTGGGAGCTGTTCGGGAGGCCACGCAGCTGGCTGCTGGTAATGGCGGCATGCCTCCCGTGCTTTCCCCGCAGCAGCGGCCCTCCGGGGGGGGCGCCCCAGGGGGGGGGCTGCGTCTCCGGTGGAAGATAGTTTAGAGGAGGCATCTTCTGATTCGGAGTCTTCTTTTTCATCGGCTTTCACGCTTCTGCTGCGCAAGGTGCTGAAGCACAAAATCTTCAGGCGGAAGGCGGATAAGAAGTTGGCCTCGGGGGGCTCGGACGGACAGTCGGGGTCCCGGACCCCCGCTGGACCACCAGGGGCTTTTGGCAAGTCTTGGGGGACCCTTCTGACCCCCACAAGACTTGCCAAAAGTCCAGCGGGGGTCCAGGAGCGACCTCCTGCACTCAGACCGTCGGCTGCCAGTATTCAAAATGGCGCCGATAGCCTTTGCCCTTACTATGTCGCAGGGGCTACCGGTGCCATTGGTCAGCCCCTGTCACATGGTAGGAGCACAAGATGGTGCCGGCCATCCAGTGCTCCTACCATGTAACAGGGTCCGGCCAATGGCACAGATACCCTGTCACATGGTAAGGGCAAAGGGCCATCGGCGCCATTTTGATTAGTGGCAGCCGACGACCCGGGAGCGGGAGGACGGCCCGGAGCGGGAGATCGCTCCCGGGACCCCCACTGGACCACCAGATACCTGTAAAATGTTTTTTTGGGGAGGTCGGGAGGGTGGGGGAAGCTAAGGGGTTAGTTTTAAAGGGTCAGGTGGGTTTTTTGTTTATCGGCTCGAGCGCAGCTGATAAAACCGCGATCAAGCCCGATAAAAAACAACCCACATCTCTAGTAACTGCCGTAACAAGCAAGCTACTCCCCGCTTTTTTGTGAATGCAAATCCTTTTTTCCACATTTCTTCTTGCCATTGAAGCTTAGAGCAATGTTGGAGTCGCATTAACCATGTGTATGTTTATTGAATAAGGGTATTATTTCCAGGTAGTAGCTGTCATTCCCACAAACCACCCACTCTTCATTCACGTCCTCTAGACTTTATGGATCCACAGTGTTTATCCCATGCCCCTTTGAAGTCCTTCAGAGTTCTGGTCTTCACCACTTCCTCTGGAAAGGCATTCCAGGCATCCACCACCCTCTCCGTGAAGAAATACTTCCTGACATTGGTTCTGAGTCTTCCTCCCTGGAGCTTCAAATTGTGACCTCTGGTTCTGTTGATTTTTTTCTGACGGAAAAGGCTTGTCGTTGTCTTTGGATCATTAAAACCTTTCAAGTATCTGAAAGTCTGTATCATATCACCTCTGCTCCTCCTTTCCTCCAGGGTGTACATATTTAGATTCTTTAATCTCTCCTCATAAGTCATTTGATGAAGACCTTCCACCTTTTTGGTGGCCCTTCTCTGGACCGCCTCCATCTTGTCTCTGTCTCTTTTGAGATACGGTCTCCAGAACTGAACACAGTACTCCAGGTGAGGCCTCACCAAGGACCTGTACAAGGGGATAATCACTTCCCTTTTCTTACTTGATATTCTTCTCTCTATGCAGCCCAGAATTCTTCTGGCTTTAGCTATCGCCTTGTCACATTGTTTCGCCGACTTCAGATCATTAGACACTATCACCCCAAGGTCTCTCTCCTGCTCCGTGCACATCAGCCTTTCTCCCCCCATCGAATACAGTTCATTCGGATTTCCACTCCCCATATGCATGACTCTGCACTTCTTGGCATTGAATCTCAGCTGCCATATCTTCGACTACTCTTCCAGCTTCCTTAAATCCCATCTCATTCTCTCCACTCCTTCCGTCATATCCACTCTGTTGCAGATCTTAGTGTCATCCGCAAAAAGACAAACCTTACCTTCTATCCCGTCCGCAATGTTGCTCACAAAGATATTGAACAGGACCGGTCCCAACACCGATCCCTGCGGTACACCGCTTAAAACCGCTCTCTCTTCAGAGAGAGTTCCATTTACCATCACACATTGTCTTCTGTCCATCAATCAGTTTGCAATCCAGGTCACCACCTCGGCACTCACTCCTAAGCTTCTCATTTTATTCACCAGTCTCCTATGCAGGACCGTATCAAAAGCTTTGCTGAAATCCAAGTAGATGATATCGAGTGCTCTTCCTTGATCCAATTCCTTGGTTACCCAGTCAAAAAAGTCAATCAGATTTGTCTGACAGGATCTTCCAATGGTGAATCCATGCTGCCTCTGGTCCATCAATTCTCCCAACTGTAGATAGTTCACTATTCTCTCTTTCAACAGCGACTCCATTACTTTTCCCACCACCGAGGTGAGGCTAACCGGTCTGTAGTTACCAGCCTCTTCTCTGTTCCCACTCTTGTGAAGCGGGACCACCACCGCTCTCCTCCAATCACTCGGCACCACTCCCGTTTCTAGGGATCTATTGAACAGGTCACACAGCGGACCCGCCAGCTCATCTCTGAGCTCCCTCAGTATCTTGGGATGAACCTCATCAGGCCCCATGGCTTTGTCCACTTTCAGTTTCTCCAGCTCTTCCCATACATTCTCTACTGTAAACGGAATTACATCTACTCCACTCCCCTCCAGTATCTTGTTAACTAGCGTCGGTCCTTCTCCAGGGTCCTCTTTAGTGAACACAGAACTGAAGTATTTGTTTAATATTTCTGCCATTTCTTTGTCTCTCTCCACACATTGATCCTTTCCACCTTTCAGTCTCACTATACCACTTTGAACTTTTCTCCTTTCTCTGATGTATCTGAAAAATGTTTTGTCACCTCGCTTTACCTCTCTGCAATCCTCTCTTCCGCTTGACTTTTTGCTCTCTTGATTACTTTCCTCGTCTCCCTCAGTTCCACCAGATAATCTTCCTTGTGCTCCTCCCTTTGGGATCTTTTATATTTCTTGAACGCTGTTCTTTTAGCCTTTATTTTGTCAGCCACCTCCTTTGAGAACCAGATAGGTTTCATTTTTCTTTTGCTTTTCTTTACTTTTCTAACATACAGATTCATTGCCATGGTAACTGCTCCTTTTAGATTGGTCCACTGTTGTTCCACATCTGTCTCGTTCTCCCAGCCTTTTAGTTCTACCTCCAGGTACTTCCCCATTTCATCATACAAAGGTATTCTCCACACTCCCTCTCTGAAACATATACACGTCAACTCCACAAAAGAGCGTGCCATAACTATTGCTGGCCCTTATGCTTGGAACGCCATGCCACCCAAACTCATGGCTATTTAAGCAAGCCTACCCTTAACCTCTGTACATAGTAATCCTTTCCCACCTCAGCTTGCATTCCCAAATCCAAGAAACATGTCTTCTCTATATTTATTTTACTGTGATCATTCTTGGCTACCTGCTCCCTAATATTTGGAATCATGACTTGTATATAATTTGTTGCCCTGTTACCTTCCTCTTGTATATATTACAGATTCAGTTCTAATATTTCCATTCTCATGCCTGTTCCTCCAATCAATATGTTTCTCTCGTTTGCAATTCCCAGTTTTGTTACATCCTTGTTTTTTGTAACTGATTTTCTACATTGTCTCCCTTGTAACATGTAAACCGGCATGATGTCCCTGACAAATGTCGGTAAAGAAAAACCTTAAATAAATAAATAGTGGCTGTTCACAAAGGGGAGTATCTGGCATCGTTTGATTTGATGGAAACCTACTTGCACATCTCCATATGTCCAGATCATCAGACGTTTCTGCAGTTTATGGTACTGGGGGAATATTATCAGTTTCGAGCTCTGCTCATTGGCTTGGTGATGGCACTGCAAATGTTCACAAAGGTAACAATAGTGATGGCCGCACTGCTCAGGAAGGAAGGGAATCTGATTCACCCATACTTAGACGATTGGTTCATTCGGGCAAAGTCAGAGTTTGAGTGTCATTGCTCAGTTCAGTGAGTCATGAGGTCTGTTGAGGTCTCTGGGCTGGGTAATGAACCTGGCAAATAGCAATCTGGTTCTGTCCCAGTCACTGGAATATCTGGGGAGCATTGGGTGCGTGAGTGAGAGCTTGCGTGTGTGTGGTAGAATGGGTGTGTGAGTGGCAGCTTTGTGTGTGCCTGTGGTAGAATGGGTGCCTGGGTGGATGAGTGAGAGCTTGCGTGTGCGTGTGGTAGAATGGGTGCGTGAGTGGCAGCTTTGTGTGTGCCTGTGGTAGAATGGGTGCCTGGGTGCATGAGTGAGAGTGTGCGTGTGGTAGAATGAGTGCGTGAATGGCAGCTTTGTGTGTATGTGGTAGAATGGGTGCATGAGTGAGACCTTGTGTGTATGTGGTAGAATGGGTGCATGAGTGAGACCTTGTGTGTATGTGGTAGAATGGGTGCATGAGTGAGAACTTGTGGGTATGTGGAAGAATGGGTGCCTGAGTGGCAGCTTTGTGTGTGTGTGTGGTAGAATGAGTGCCTGAATGTTTGCGTGGAAGCTTTGTGTGTGTGTGATAGAATGAGTGCCTGGATGCATGAGTGGCAGCTTTGTGTGTGTGTGGTAGAATGGGTGCCTGGGTGTGAGTGGCAGCTTTGTGTTTGTGTGTGTGGTAGAATGGGTGCCTGGGTGTGAGTGGCAGCTTTCTGAGTGTGTTATAGAATGGGAGCAAGAGCATTTGTGTGTGATTAAGAGCATGTATGTAAGCGAGAGAGCATGTGTGTGATTGAGAGAGACCATGGTTAGAGGTGATGTGTTGCTGTGAGAGAGAGACAGACTGGTCAGGAAGATGATTGGTGTGTGTATGTGAGAGACAGAGACTGGTCAGGGAGGTGACTGGTGTGTGTGTGTGTGACAGACTGGTCAGGGAGGTGAATAGTGTGTGTGTGTGTGAGAGAGACAGACTGGTCAGGAAGGTGACTGCTGTCTGTGTGTGAGAGACAGAGATGTCAGGGAAGTGACTGGTGTGTGAGAGTGTTACGTCTGTTGCGCGCACATCTCCTATGCTCAAATACATGTCATGGAAGGAACTCGGGAGCGGCCCCACCACATGACGTAGGTACCTCCGGGTATATCTAGCCTCTGCCTCCGCTACCACCTTGAGTTAGCAAAGACTTCGCTTCACTACTCTGACTCTCTAAGCTGTACGCTTAGACGCCGCTTCCACTCTAAGGGCCTCGCTTCTGTAAGAAGCTCTAGACACCCGCTCCTCGGGGATCTCTCGCTTCCAACTTCCCTTCGGGGTTACTCACTAAGACAACCGCTCCTCAGGAGTCTTTTCTCTATTCTACATTTCAGAATACTGGCCCATTGGGTACTCGCTCCTCGAGGGCCTATCTACCTTATATCCTGCACCACGGACCTCCAGTCCCACCATTCTACCACCAGGAAGATGCCATCATTCAGTGAGTACCTCTACGATCCAGTACTCCAACTCCACCCACCAGCTGCAGCGTTACCAGCACTACGGGCTCCTGCCTATCGTGAACATTTGGGTGAGACTATACCTCTGAGCCTGTTGAACGTACTGGCATTTCGTGGATCAGTGCCTTACCTTCCTGCTTTCACCATCTATCTACAGCAGTACAATAAAGACTCTATCCATACTGTGTCTGCTAACTGGGTCAGCCTATTGCAGTGGTTCCCCACGGGGCTCCTCCCTGTGGCGGAGTCATCTCCATTGTGACCAAGGGTCCACAATGCCACAAACACAACAGATTGCTAACTCCATGGACTCGGCTCAGCTCACAGCCCTGCAGGCCATCCCTGGCCTAGCACAGCGGATCACAGAACAACAAAAGTCTTTGGAGATCCTAGCTACTGCCTTCAATCAGTTACACACTCAACTGAACTCCTCAGCTCCTCCTGTGAAGGAATTGCTGTCGCCAGTGGTAACCCTTAAGACCACCGTACCTTTATCCACACCTACCCGCTTTATGGGTGAAACCAAGATGTGCAGAGGATTCATTAATCAATGCAGCATGCATTTTTCATTACAGCCTACCCTCTTTCCCATTGAAACTTCAAAGATCACCTACATCCTGTCGTTCCTTTAAGGAAGAGCCCTGGCCTGGGCTTAACTGTTATGGGAACGTGAAGATCCTACCAAGATTTCTACCAGGATCCTACCAGGATTTCTACAACTCTTTAAGTCTGTGTTTGATGACCCAGCTCGCCAGACCATCGCTGGATCTGCCTTGCTCAACCTTCAGCAAGGTAACAAGCCACTTACAGACTTTGCTATTGAATTTAAGACTCTAACATCCAAACTACATTGGGACATTGGATGCTTACGTGCCATATTCATGGAGGGTCTCAACTCTCGCATAAAGGACGAATTAGTGGCTCGCGATTTGCCTGAATCCCTTGAGTCCCTAATGGAACTAGCAGGGAGAATTGACTGCCGAATCCGCGATCGTACTCAAGAGGCTAAGAGTCCACGAAAGTCTACAGTGGGGGATAACCATCCTAAACCTGTGCCTATTGCTTCCAGCTTACCGTCTGCACCCCTAGAGGAGGAAGAGCCTGTGCAACTAGGCCGAAGCCACTTGACCTCTAAGGGAGGACGTTATCGCAAGAGTATGGGGTTGTGCATGTACTGTGGTCAATCGGGTCATGCAGTCCAAACCTGTCCCATTTGTCCAGGAAACTGACGGGCCTGGAATCTGCAGGAGGACTTCTCCTGGGCCTCACCTCTCCTACTCCTCCATTATCATTACCAGTATCTCTGCTTTGCGAAGGTCTCGAATTTCAGACTCTCGCTCTCATTGACTCTGGTGCAGGAGGTAATTTTATTCTGAAGTGCTTGGTTGAACATCTACGGATTCCTATCACACCAATAGCTAAGCCTCTGCTATTGTCATCCATTCATGGAGAACCACTTCCTGGAGAAGTTTCATTGACCACCCAGGCCATTGGCCTGCGCACTGGAGCTCTACACTCAGAATCAATTTCTTTTCTAGTGTTGGAAAAAGCCATGCATCCGGTGGTATTGGGCCTGCCATGGCTTCGAGACCATATGCCACAATTTAATTGGGCTACCTTGGAACTGTCCCGGTGAGGACCAGACTATAATGGTCGGTGTCTTGCTGAAGTTTCACCGCTCATCTGCATGCCCACTACCCCATCATTACCTGGCTTACCTCCACAATACGCCTCCTTCCAGGATGTTTTCTCTAAACAAGCAGCTGATGTTCTTCTGCCACAGAGAGAGTTCGATTGTGCCATAAATCTGAAGCCAAATTCAGAACCTCCCAAAGGAAGAGTTTACCCTCTTTCAGTAGCTGAGACCAAAGCTATGTCTACCTACATACAAGAAAAATTACAAAAGGGTTTTTATCAGACCTTCCAGATCCCCTGCTGGTGCAGGGTTCTTTTTTGTAGGGAAGAAGGATGGCACTTTACGCTCCTGCATCGACTAGAGGGGTCTGAATGAGATTACTATCAAGGACAGGTACCCCCTGCCCTTAATATCTGAACTATTTGATAGACTCCAAAAGGCCAAAATATTCTCCAAATTGGACCTAAAAGGAGCTTACAACTTGGTGCGTATTAAAGAAGGAGATGAATGGAAGACTACTTTTAACACCCGAGATGGACACTTTGAATACCTCGTCATGCCCTTCGGTTTAAGTAACGCACCTGCAGTCTTTCAAAATATGATGAATGACATCTTACGGGACTTACTGTATCAATGCGTAGTAGTATATCTTGATAATATACTGATCTTTTCTCAGGATCTGCAAAGTCATCAGGAGGATGTTAAGAAAGTCCTAAGACGCCTGCGTGAGTACCACCTTTATGCAAAGCTTGAGAAATGCAAATTTCACAAAGAAGCTGTAACCTTCCTGTGATACATTGTTTCTAAGAATGGTTTCCAAATGGACCCCAATAAACTTGAGAGTATCCGGGACTGGCCTCAACCCACAGGCCTGAAAGCATTGCGTCACTTCTTGGGATTCACCAATTACTACCGATCCTTTATTAAAAACTACTCATCATTGACAATCCCTCTAACTGCTATAATGAAGAAGGGAGCCAACCCTGCCAATTGGTTTCCAGAAGCCATCTCAGCCTTCCTGATGCTCAAAGAGGCTTTTCAAAAGAAGCTGTGTCTCCGCCACCCTGACCCACACCGTCCTTTCATCATGGAGGTCGACGCATCCAACGTTGGTGTGGGGGTGGTTCTAAGTCAGTACAGCGAATCCAATGTGCTCCATCCTTGTTCCTTCTTTTCTAGGTGATTCTCGCCTGCTGAGAGAAACTATGGGATAGGAGACAAGGAACTTCTCGCGATCAAGCTGGCTTTTGAAGAGTGGCGTCCCTGGCTAGAAGGCGCCCAACACCAAATAGTAGTATACACCGATCACAAGAATCTAAAGTACCTTCGACATGCTCAATGACTCAACCACCCTCAAGCAAGATGGTCTCTGTTTTTTAACAGATTCGACTTCCTTCTGAAATACCGTCCAGGAGAGAAGAACACCCGGGCTGATGCCCTGTCACGCTCCTTCTCACCTCAGGATGTGCCGAATGAACCCCGTCATATCATCGATCCTGAAAGAGTGGTTCTCGCAGTCACCTACTCGGTACCTGCCGGGAAGACGGTGAAGGCCAGAAGTTTAAGAAAAAGACTGTTGAAATGGGCACACAATTCCCGTCTGGCAGGCTATCCAGGACAGAGTCATACCTTAGCAATTTTGCAAAGATGCTATTGGTGGTCAACCATGAAGAAGGATGTACAAGCGTCTGTGGGTTCCTGTGCTGTCTGTGCCAAGCAAAAGCCACCACCCAGGCGTCCTTGGGGCCTATTACAGCCTCTACCATCACCAGATGAACCATGGACCCATATCGCTACCGATTTTGTAGTGGACTTGCCATCATCCAACAGCAAAAACACCATATGGGTTATGGTCGACCGTTTCTCTAAAATGGCACACTTTGTAGCATTACCAGGATTACCCTCTGCTACTGACAGGCTGATACAGTAAGGGCGTGTAAGAAAAAGTGCGGCAGTGCCAGGCGCATCCTCGTTTGCCGCACGCACAGTCCGGATCACATACCGCTCGATACAGTATTTAAATGGCATGCAAATGCAAGCCGCGTCCAAAGCGCGTCCAAGAAGCGTCCATGAAGCGCAATCCATTTTACTGTATAGTGAAACCACACTAATGCCAGGGTCAGGGTAGGCGGTAACTTAGCAGGTAAAAGACATGGCAAGATAGCAGGTTAAAAAGGAGATAGTCGGGGCGCACGTTACTGTATGGGAGGCAATAGCTAATCGGATCGTTTACATACATATACATGCCGCGGGCGGAAAGGGATACGCGTCGAGTAAAAGAAGCGGTAAGGATCGGTAAAAACAGATAGTGAATCGCGGGTTAGACTTACGCGGCCAAATTGTGAGTACACAGCGGGTTAGAAACGAGGTAACTGCGGCCGCACTTTACTGTATCGGCCTGTGAGTTAGCAAAACTCTTCATTAAACACATCTTCTGTCTTCATGGCATGCCTAAACATATTCTATCCGACAGAAAAGTGCAATTTACTGCAAAGATTTGGAGATCATTATGTCAAAAATTTGACATCATCTTGGACTTAATCTCTCCCTACTATCCTCAGTCTAATGGTCAGACTGAGAGGATGAATAGGACGCTGAAACAATTTCTGTGATCGTATGTCAACTCTAGACAGAACGACTGGGCTGAATTACTGCCTTGGGCAGAATTTGCCATCAATTCACATCCTGCTTCTTCAACAGGGTCTTCCCCTTTCCAACTTGTCTACGGGAGACAAGTACCTCCGCTGCCAATTCCATTGACAGTAGCATCTCCTGCTGCCCAGACTACCGCAGCAGAATTATCCCAATTTTGGAAACAGATGAAGGAGCTCCTCCTTAAAGCAGGACAAAAGGCAAAGAGAACCTAAGATGCCCATCATCAAAAGGCACCCCAGTTTCAGCCGGGAGACAGGATTTGGTTAAGCACCAAGTACCTCTGACTTAAGCTTCCTTCTGCAAGATTTGCTCCTCGCTTTGTGGGACCTTTCGCCATCCTTCAGCGATTAGGAAATCTAACATTCAGTCTAAAACTGCCTCCATCAATGAAGATACACAATGCATTTCATGTATCTCTACTAAAGCCAGTGATACTGTCTGAGTTCTCCAGGAAAGAACCAGATCCTACCAGCCTGGATACAGAAGAAGACATTGAATATGCCGTAGATGACATCTTTGATGTACGTAAAAGAGGCAAGACTTGGGAGTACCTCATCTCTTGGGAGAACTATGGCCCAGAGGAAAACTCCTGGGAACCACTGGCCAATATTACGGACAAGGAGTTGGTACTTCAATTCCACCTGGCGCACCCATGCAAGCCCAGACCACCTGGAAGAGGTCTTGGAGGGGGCCCTTTGAAGGGGGGTACTGTTGAGTCCGTTGTCCGCAGATGGCTGTGACCGCTCTGCCTTACCTCTTTTTCTCCCCTTTCTCTCTCTTTGGGCAAGATGGCTGCCTCGGCATTCTCAAACCAGCATGGGCGTCCCCATCCGCCAAGCTCACTCCCGTGGCCTCCTAGGCCGCGAGCGCTCACATCTCCTATGCTCAAATACACGTCAAGGTGGGAACATCAGGGACGGCCCCACCGCATGATGTCAGTACCTCCGGGTATATCTAGCCTCCGCCTCTGCTACCACCTTGAGTTAGCAAAGACTTCGCTTCGCTACTCTGACTCTCTAAGCTGTACACTTAGACGCCGCTTCCACTCTAAGGGCCTCACTCCTGTAAGAAGCTCTAGACACCCGCTCCTCGGGGGTCTCTCGCTTCCAACTTCCCTTCGGGGTTCCTCACTAACTAAGACAACTGCTCCTCAGGAGTCTTTTCTCTATTCTACATTTCAGGATACTGGCCCATTGGGTACTCGCTCCTCGAAGGCCTATCTACCTTATATCCTGCACCACGGACCTCTGGTCCCACCATTCTACCACCAGGAAGACGCCATCATTCTGTGAGTACCTCTATGATCCGGTGCTCCAACTCCACCCACCAGCCGCGGATTTACCCGCACTGTGGGCTCCTGCCTATCGTGAACATCTGGGTGAGACTATACTTCTGAGCCTGTTGAATGTACTGGCACTTTGTGGATTAGTACCTTACCTTCCTGCTTTCACCATCTATCTACAGCAGTACAACAAAGACACTATCCATACTGTGCTAACTGTGTCAGCCTATCGCAGTGGTTCCCCAAGGGGCTCCTCCCTGTGGGCGGAGTCATCTCCATTGTGACCAAGGGTCCACAATGCCACAAACACGACAGAGAGAGACAAGACTGGTCAGTGAGGTGACTGGTGTCTGTGTGTGAGAGACAGATTGGTCAGCAAGGTGACTGGTGTCTGTGTGTGAGAGACAGAGACTGGTCAGGGAGGTGACTGGTGTGTGTGAGTCAGACTGGTCAGCGAGGTGACTGGTGTGTTTGTGTATGTGAGACAGAAACCAGTCAGGGAGGTGACTGGTGTGTGAGAGAGACAGAGACTGGTCAGGGAGGTGACTGGTGTGTCTGTGTATGTGAGACAGAGACTGGTCAGGGAGGTGACTGGTGTGTCTGTGTATGTGAGACAGAGACTGGTCAGGGAGGTGACTGGTGTGTGTGTGAGAGACAGAGACTGGTCAGGGAGGTGACTGGTGTGTCTGTGTATGTGAGACAGAGACTGGTCAGCGAGGTGACTGGTGTGTCTGTGTATGGGAGACAGAGACTGGTCAGCGAGGTGACTGGTGTGTCTGTGTATGTGAGAAAGAGACTGGTCAGCGAGGTGACTGGTGTGTCTCTTCTACCCTCTTTAACATTTACCTCACCCCCTTGTGCAAACTCTTATCAGAACTTGGCCTCAAATTCTTTCTCTACGCTGATGATGTGCAAATCATCATACCCATTCAAGGCTCCCTATCTGACGCCCTTGAATCCTGGAGAAACCATCTCGCTGCCATCAACTCCTTACTTACCAACCTCCACCTTGCTCTAAACACTGCCAAAACTGAACTCCTCCTCATATCCCATCACCCCCCTACCAATCCCGCACTCACAATTGACTCTGCTATCAAGATTCCTCATGCACAGCCCTGCGCAAGGAACCTGGGGGTCCTAATCGACCAACAACTGAACTTCAAAAAACATATCAGTGCCATACTCAAAGAGGGTTTCTTCAAACTTAAAGTCTTAAAAAACCTGAAACCTCTCCTTCACGCCAGTGACTTCCGCACTGTCGTCCAGGCTACACTGGCATCCAAGATGGATTACTGTAACTCCCTCTTTCTTGGCCTACCCTACTCCTCCTTAAAGCCCCTCCAAATGCTACAGAACACTGTAGCCAGAACCCTCTCCAACGCTCACAAATACGACCATATTTCCCCTATACTGAAGGACCTACACTGGCTCCCTATTCCCTCCCGCATCCTCTTTAAATCCCTGACCATTATACATAAAGCTTTATATTCCCATCACTCCAACTGGCTGGCAGATCCCCTCCAATTTGCCTGCTCGAATCGACCGACAAGGACCACTAACAAAGGGTCCCTCCATGTGCCATCCCTAAAGAAAGCCACCTCACAGCTACAAGGGATCGGGCGCTCTCCATTGCTGGACCTATGCACTGGAACTCACTCCCAACCCACCTCAGACTTGAACCTTGCATCACCAAATTCAGAGCCCAGCTCAAAACCTGGCTATTCAAGCCTTTCCCCAACACCCTTGATGAATATTGAATTGTGATGGATCATGACCTGAATTTGACTATGACCTTGTTCTTATGACATTATAGTTCACTTGTTGTTTGTTCCTATGCTTCTCTGCTCTCCTATTGGTTTTTTGTACCCCTTCCCCTTCCCCTATTACTTGTAATTTCCGTTGCTTTTGTTCCATGTAAACCGAGGTGATGTTTCGACTAACATCGGTATAGAAGACTCTTTAAATAAATAAAAAAATAAAAAAATAAATATGTGAGACAGAGACTGGTCAGGGAGGTGACTGGTGTGTCTGTGTGTGAGGAAGAGATACTAGTTAGGGAGATACTGGTCTGTGTAAGACAGAGACTGGTTGTGACTGGTTGTGGGCCCTAAGGAAGAGGACTGTGAGGACAGAGTTTCAGCAGCCCTTGCTGCTTCTGGTGAGTGCTATTGGCCTGCAAGGGAAAGGAGTAGGAGAGTTGCTGGAGAGGGTAAGTAAAGGTGGCTTTTTAAGTTTTTCTTGATTGACTGCCATTTTAATTATTGGGTATTATGTGATGTGTCTGCTGTTTTGAAATATTTTATTGATATTTGGACAATTTTTAATACTTTTTATGAGTTTTTAATTGTTGGATGTTATTCTGATCATCAGCTGTTTTGTAACATTTATTAGTGTAGTTTTACAATTATTTCTGTGTGGGGATCTATCTATAGCAGCTTGGCTTGTTTCGTTTTCCTAATAGGAGGTGTATTAGTGTTTAGAGCCTGGTTAAATATTTGTAGTGTTGCCATTTCATAGGTAGGGTTGTTACTGTTTGAGTGTGTTCCATAATACAGGTGTAACTGTTAGGCTCCGCGGCCGGTCCCGCTCACCTCTCCCTTCCATCCACAAGCTCCGGGCTTACCTCCTCTGCTGCCACAGCGAGTTTGCAGCAGCTCTGCGTCTTCCTGCTCCTTGGCCCCGCCCCTAGGCACGCGCGCGGCCACCATTGCCCTATTTAAAGGGCCAAGTGCGGGAAACCCGAACCCGGCGCTCCCTGATGACATCACGCAAGCCTGCTATATAAGGCAAGGTCCATTTCCCCTTAACGGTGCCTTGGCAATCGGGTCGTACACTCCATTGTGTCTAGTTTGCCTTCCAGCATCTCCTGTTCCAGTGTCTCTTGTTCCAGCGTCTCCTGTTCCTTCGTCTCGCTATCCCTGATAGTACCCTTCGGACAGATCTCACGGTACTGACCATTGCTTGCTCCTGACTACTCTTGATTGCTTCCTGGACCTGACCTCTGCCTGACCACTGACTTCTCCTGATCACTACCTGGAACGTGATCTCCGCCTGACCTCTTCCGGATTGACTACAGGTACTGACCCCTGCTTCGGCTGACCATGCTGAACTATTACTCTGGCCTTGATCCTCGCTATCCACTCGGACTCTCTGTTCTGGCCTCCTGTGACCTCTTGTTTGGACATCGACCATGCACCCTTGTTTGTGGTGGGCACTCCTCTGCACTTCCTCTCTAGGAGATCCTGCGAGGCCCACCTAAGACCAGGCGGCCCGGGTAACCAAGGGCTCAACCTGAGGGAACCCCGGGTTGCTACTGGTGAAGCTCCAGCTATAGCCTCTGTCTCCTCCTGTGCTCCGCCTCCTGGTGGCAGGCGCTCTCCGGGTCCGATCGGAGGGCCGTACCAATCCTGCACCGGACCAAGTGTCCACCTCCAGCGCAATAGTAACTTTGTGCGGGTTAGTTTCTGTGCATTATTGCAGATCCTGTGACTATGTTAGGTGCTATATTTCTCTTTCCATTTCTCCAGGTTCGCACTGCATGCAGAGTGGCTTTTTTGGTTTTCCATTCCAGTTTGTCTCCATATTTATAATTTGTGGTTTTTCTGTACTTGGTGAAGGTCAGTTCTGGGTGTGTGACCGAGGTGAGGTATTTAACTAGCATGTATTTATTTATTTATAACTTTTTATATACCGAGGTTCAATTAACAAGATTAATTATCACTTCGGTTTACATTACAACCAGCAAAAAATAACAGATCTTATTTGTTGTGTTTTCTCAATAGGATATGCATTAGTGGTAAATTACTGTCTTTTCATAAGGAAGGCTATTGTGTCTGGTAGTAAAGGGAGTCTGTTTTGCTTTTACTGGGATGTCAGAGCCAGAATATCTTTTTCGTATGGCGAGTTAACATAAGAACTTAAGAACATAAGAAAATGCCATACTGGGTCAGACCAAGGGTCCAGCAAGCCCAGCATCCTGTTTCCAACAGTGGCCAATCCAGGCCATAGGAACCTGGCAAGTACCCAAAAACTAAGTCTATTCCATGTTACCATTGCTAATGGCAGAGTTGTACAGGGTAATGCCCTAGATCTGCTCTGCACTCATTGCTGGGGGTTGAGGGGATTCCTGTGGATGCAGAATGCAGGTTTACATTTAGCCCCGTGATGGTCACATGTTCCGTGTGTCACGCATGTGAGAACTATCTGTCAGGTCTGTCCCAGCCAAAAAAAGGTTGAGAACCCCTGCTATAGATGGTACTTTACTCCCGTGCGTTTGAGCAGGATACAAGAGGGCGGTACCAACCTTTGCTGGAAAGGGTGTGGGGCCACAGGAATCTATTTCCATCAGAGGTGGGCATGCCCGAGCATTGTATACTTATGGGAAGCAGTTCTTGACTTTATTCACTCTTAGGGTCCCCAGGGACCCTAGAATCTGTTTACTCAATATGCTTCCTGATCAGGGTCCCTCCCCCTCTCAACGATGGGCTGAACAAGTAATTTCCTCTGCCAGATGTGAAATAGCTCTATGGTGGCGTAGACTGGAAGTCCCCTCCATTAGCACTGGACAGCCTAGATTAGACAGGGTATATTATAGGAGCAAACTCACAGCCCTTCGTAATGATAAATTTGTGTCTCATGAAAAGCTTTGGATGCCCTACTCACATTGGAAATCGAGTTAACCCTATACTTCTGGCAGAAACCTTACTCATTTGAAGATAGTATTCTCAGTTCTGAGCTAATACCTACTACTTTGCCCTCAGAATTCTTCATGCTTGTTATTTGGTGTATCCCTATTGCTTTTTATCTGGGACATTCGTGTAACACTTATTTACTTATTTGTTTTTATATACCAACATTCATTGGGGTAAATCACATTGGTTTACATTATAACTCTTCAATAATATGACTAAGATGTCTTATTATTGTTACATTATAACATTATAACTTACAGCATTATAACAGGGAAACAGAGTAACTTAGAGAACTTTAGACTAAGTGGAGAGCATCCACTGTGGCGTCTTAACATCTTGGTAGTAACCTGAGTCCGGAAACTTAGAAACAAGTTGGAACTTGAGTCTGACAAGGGATCCTACATGGTGGGAAAAGACTAAGTTGAAGATCTACAGGGTGATAGTCGAGCTTTGGAGGTGGTGCTTAAGTAGATGGGATGAGAGGTTAGATCATGTAGATCTCCATAGGGACAATGGATGTTAAGGGGCGGAGCTGATTGAAGCTTAGTCGGGCCGATACAGTAAGGACGCATAAGAAACAGTGCGGCAGTGCCAGGTGCCCGCTCATTTGCCGCTCGCATATTTTGGTTCACATACCGCTTGATTCAGTATTCAAATTAGACACAAATCCAAGCAGCGTCCAAAGCGCGTCAATGAAGCGGTAGGCGTTCGCAATCCGTTTTACTGTATAGAGCGGTATGCAGCGCCTATACAGTATCCAGGGGGTGCTGGTACCTGTCATTTCAAATGTCACCAGGTAAGTGGATGGTTCTTTTCTACAGACCCCGCTGCCTTGAGCGCCCGGCCAGACGTCCAAGCCATGACCTTGGACGTCTGGCTGGGCGCTCAAGGCAATGGTGCCTCCGATCATGGACGCCTG
The DNA here is from genome assembly GCF_901001135.1 of Rhinatrema bivittatum. Lineage (NCBI taxonomy): Eukaryota > Metazoa > Chordata > Amphibia > Gymnophiona > Rhinatrematidae > Rhinatrema > Rhinatrema bivittatum. The sequence goes on along the minus strand of NC_042617.1, from coordinate 4,783,317 downwards.
GATACAGGCGGGAAGGTTGTCCGAGGTTGCAGCTTCCGTTCATGGACCTTCCCGCCTGTAGGCCCCGCTGTAGGCCCCTGTGGATATGCCACACTGTGGATTCTCTGTGGATTCTGTGGATATGCCACACTGTGGATTCTCTGGTGTACAGTTTGACTGGCAACACATAAAATTACTTAACAGTACATACATGGATCTGCAAAACTGTATTCTCAAGTTTGTATTCTCAACTCAGCTATGCGTTCTTATTTCAGCGTCTACTACAGCCTTATTCTAGACGCAGGAGGAAGGCTCCATATAGGCGTCCGTAGAGGCGTCCGTATAGGCGTCCGTAGAGATGTCCGAGAGACGTCCGTAGAGGCGTCCATGTCTCCTCTGGACCCCGGAGCCTCAGGATGCCTAGTGGATGCCCATCTCTCCGGTGCCTGTAGAGGCACCCATGTCCAGAGCCTCAGAAACGTACAGTTTAACCCTAGCCTGGCGCGGCTCCCATCTAACGCCAGGGACAGGGTAGGCGGTAAATATTCAGGTTAAAGACGCAGTAAATAAGCTGGTTAACAGGGTGATAATTTGGGCGCACGTTACTGTATCAGAGGGAATAGCTAATCTGACCATTAACATGTCATATACATGCGGCGGGCGGAAAGGGATACGCGTCCTTTTCGGCAAGCGGTAAGGATGCATAAAAGCCGATACTGAATCGCGGGTATGCCTTACACGTCCAAAACGTGCATCCAAAGCGGGTTAAAAACCGGGTAACAACGGCCGCACTTTACTGTATCGGCCCGAGTATGAGGTGATTTAACATACAGGTTGGTAGGCTTTTCAGTAGTTGGTCAACAGTTCAATCAATCTCCTACCCTTACGCGCTCTTTAGGATTAAGTGGGAATTTGCCCTGGTTATGTTGTGTTATGCTTCATATGCAACACTTCAAGATCTTTACTTACTTCCCATAATCTCCTTTATTGTAACTATAGTTACACAATGCACTTTGCGGAACAACCAAAGGGGGGTGGGGGAGGGGAGTAAGGGGTGGCATACAGTGATAAAAACTCACGCAGAATTTGATGCTTTGTTTTTTATGTAAACATTAGTTTTATTGTCACAAGGCTTCTTGATGTTTCTTCACTTTGCTACAGTTGGACAATTATTGTGGCCCGAACTTTTGTATCTGCAGCAGAAAGCCTGCGAGGGAGTCAGTTAGACTGTTAGATGATTGAGGATTAAAGGGGCACTTAGAGAAGATAAGGCCATCGCGGAAAGATTAAATGATTTCTTTGCTTCGGTGTTTACTGAAGAGGATGTTGGGGAGGTACCCGTAATGGAGAAGGTTTTCATGGGTAATGATTCAGATAGACTGAACCAAATCACGGTGAACCTAGAAGATGTGGTAGACCTGATTGACAAACTGAAGAGTAGTAAATCACTTGGACCGGATGGTATACACCCCAGAGTTCTGAAGGAACTAAAAAATGAAATTTCAGAACTATTTCATTTAATTTTTACCTATCATTAAAATCAATTGTGCCTGAAGATTGTTAGATGGCCAATGTAACCCCGATATTTAAAAAGGGATCCAGGTGTGATCCAGGAAATTATAGACCAGTGAGCCTGACTTCAGTGCCAGGAGAAATCAAGGAAACTGTCATGAAGAATAAAATCACAAAACATTTAGATAGACATGGTTTGATGGGTCACAGCCAGCATGGATTTACCCAAGGGAAGTCTTGCCTCACAAATCCCCTACATTTTTTTTGAAGGGGTTAATAAATATGTGGATAAAGGTGAACCAGTAGATACAGTGTTTTTGGATTTTCAGAAGGCGTTCAAAGTCATGAATGAGAGGCTTCTAAGAAAACTAAAAAGTCAAGGGATAGGAGGCGATGTCCTTTCGTGGATTACAAACTGGTTAAAAGAGAGGAAACAGATAGTAGGATTAAATGGTCAATTTTCTCAGTGGAAAAGGGTAAACAGTGGAGTGCCTCAGGGATCTGTACTTGGACCGGTGCTTTTTAATACATTTATAAATGATCTGGAAAGGAATACGATGAGTGAGGTGATCAAATTTGCAGATGACACAAAATTATGCAGAGTAGTTAAATCTCAAGCAGATTCTGATAAATTGCAGGAGGACTCTACAAGACTGGAAGATTGGGCTTCCAAATAGCAGATGAAATTTAACATGGACAAGTGCAAAGTGATGCACATAGGGAAAAATAAGGAAAGAGATCTAGGCGTCATATTGGATAATACATTGAAATTGTTGGCTCAGTGTGCAATAGTGATCAAAAAAGCAAACAGAATGTTAGGAATTATTAGGAAGGGAATGGTAAATAAAACAGAGGATGTCATAATGCCTTGTTAAAAATGTCCCGGGGCTTGCGCGCATCACCGGGCCTATGCAAAATAGGCTTGGTGCGCGCAGGAGCGGGTTTAAAAGGGTGACGTGTGTATATTTATTTATTTATTTATTTAAGAGTTTTTATATACCGTCATTAAGTAATTCACCATCATAACGGTTTACAGATGGGCACCTATACAAAGTGAAATATAGTTCATAAATAACATGGGTGGTGCCATTAGAATTCGGTAACAGAGTTTATATCAAGAGACATTGATTGTGGTTGGATGTTTAATATAGATTCATCTTGCTGGTTGACTACAGTTAAAAATAAGTTGAAACTAATTCCATTTAGCGGTGGAATTAAGGCACTGGGTGCTTTGAGCCGCTTAGCCTTAAATTGTTCTTTTTAATTGCCTGTGTCGCTCTCCTTCTTAAAGGCTTGCTTGAAGAGCCAGGTTTTGAGTTGTGTTTTGAAAAATTTATGATTGCTCTGAAGTCTGAGGTCAAGGGGCATGGAGTTCCATAATGTGGGACCAGCTAGAGATAATGCACGTTCCCTCACCTGGGTAAGTCTTGCTGTTTTTACAGATGGAATAGGTAGGAGTGCTCTGTTTGCTGACCTTAAATTTCTGTGTGGGACGTGTACTTTAAGTGCGGTGTTTAGCCACTCTGCTTTTTCATCGTGGATGAGTTTGTGTATTAGGCACAGTGCTTTGAATTGTATTCTTTGTTCTATGGGTAGCCAATGTAGGGTGGCGAGTGTATCGGATATGTGATCTCTTTTGCTTTTTCCAGTGAGAATTCTGGCTGCAGCATTTTGTAAAATCTGAAGTGGTCTTAGTGTAGTTTTGGGTAGACCTAGTAGCAAAGCATTGCAGTAGTCTGTGCTGGCAAATATCAGGGATTGAAGGACAGTGCGAAAGTTTGGCAGGGATAGTAATGGTTTAAGTTTTCTGAGTGTCAGTAGTTTTGCGTATCCTTCCTTTACCTTTAGTGCTATGTGTTGTTTGAGATTTAGTTCATTGTCAATAATTACTCCGAGATTGCGAACTTTCTTCGTTAAGTCAATTTTTTGGGTGTTATTGAGAAATATTGGAGTTTGTGAAATATTCATACTTTTCCTTTCTAAGTGTATGAATTCAGTCTTGTCAATGTTGATTATCAGCTCCATTTGGTTTAGTAGTTGCTTTATTATGTCCAGATACATCAGGGCCAAGCCTATTGTTTTTTCAATAGTTTCATCAATTGGTAGGATTAACTGGATGTCATCGGCGTAAATGTAGTGTGTGATTCCAAGTCCTGCGAGGAGATGGCATAGTGGCAGTAGGTATATATTAAACAGTGTAGCAGATAGTGCTGACCCCTGTGGGACACCAGTTTTTAGGGTGATTTTATCGGATAGCTTGTTTTTGATTTGAACTTGAAAGGTTCTGTTATTTAGATATGATCTGAACCATGTGAGTGTCTTGTCTTGTAGTCCTATATCTTCAAGCCTTTTAATTAGAATACTGTGGTTCACTGTGTCAAAAGCGGCTGATAGATCTAGCAGTATCAGGATATACTGTTTTCCGCTATCGAACCCTCTTAGTATATTATCTGTTAGTGCAAGAAGGAGTGTTTCAGTGCTGTAGTGTTTGCGGAAGCCGTGTTGAGATGGGTAAAGGATGTTGTTATTGTCTAAGTGTTCGGATAGCTGTTTTTGTACTGTTTTTTCAATTAATTTGGCCATTAGAGGTAAGTTTGATATTGGTCTGTAGTTTGCTAGTATTTGGGGGTCCATGTTTTTTTTCTTAAGTATTGGTTTGATGATTGCTCCTTTCAGTGTGTCTGGTAAGTACCCTTCTTCTAGTGAGTGGTTTATGATTTTTGCAAGAGTTGGGGCGGTGATTTCAGTAAGCTTTTTGATTTCCACAATGGGTAGAGAATCTATTTGGTGAGGGGCGGGATTTAGTTTTTTGATCAAGTTTTCAACCTGGTTGATTGTTATTTCCTCAAATTCGGGCCATGGTGTCACGTCTCTCTTGCACATAACCCTTTTAAAATCCGCCCCATATTGTACCATTATTTTTTGGGTGGGAGGACAATTTTAAACATTCAAATTGATGTTGAACAATGGGAGGTCATGTTTTTGACACTAATTAACAAACATATCAAGCCCAGTTTTGTATCTTAATAGCTCATGAATATACAGATAGCTGTTTTCTAAAAAATATACGATTACTAGATGACCACCTTGCATGCAGAGTTTCAGTCACAGACAAAGTTTAAATCAATTCTGTACATGCGCGCGCATGTTATAAAATTGGGTGTAGATTTGTGCGCGCTGGGTTGTGCGCACAAATCTACACCCTCGCGTATCTCTTAAAATCTGGCCCTATATGTATATACCCATGTATGCAATAGGTACCCCATATAGAATTAAAAAATAAAATAGTTAAAAATAAAAAGTATAAAAAGGGGAAAGGACAATGAGGCAGCAATGTGAAAAAAGTTTATTAACTACCTGTTCAACAATGCTGGCGGTGTTTGCCTTATATGCAGCAACTCCTGCGGATACAATATCCTTAAGATCCATGTATTGCGCTAAAAGACACTTAAAGAAGACAAGGACAAAAGACAACCACGTGAATCAAAAAAGTAAAAAAAACAGCGCTTATTGTTAAACTAAAAACGGACCCAGGTAGTGTCAAAAAATTGTATGAAAAATATACAAGAAACCTGCCCGTGATCTCATAAATAAATAAAGGGCGGATGGGCGCTCCGGACTGTATAAACACAAACAAGTGGGGACTAGGGTTAGATTGTTATTATAATATCCAAGAAGAAAGGCACTTTCTGATCACATACTAATAAATGATTTAAATATGCAAGGCTTAAAAGTAAGGATCTAACTAAATAATCAAAACTTAGGATCAAGGATCTAACTAGGAAAGTCCACATTGTGGGAAGCAGCTGTATTTACCTGTTTGAGCAGGTTATTTAGAAAAGCCGGAGGTAGTCTATTCACAAATGTCCACATCTGACATCCGTGTAGTAAACTAAAAAACAACTAAAAATGTGACCTGGCTACAGAATGAATAAAAAATACTAAAACTATATAAAAAAGTAAAAAATAAACCAATTGCTGATGCGTCCATGTTGTAGCAAAGTAAACGAGCATATTACAATACTAGCAGCTGTGCCCGTTCCACGCCCGGGCAGCGAGCCTTTTTATTGGCACATCTGCTCTTGTACGGAAGCGTTAGCTGAAAAGCAAAAATGAAATTGTATTCACCCAGGGCAAGGGACATGGAGGCAGATTTGCTAAAGCCAGGGCTGGCAAAGTTTATTTACCAAGCTCTCTCGCACTTCCCCACACCCCCGCTCCTCTCTCATACACACATTCTCTCTCACCGGCATCCCCTCCCCTCATATAGGCTCCCTCTCTCTGAAACACACACTCAAGCACCCCCCTCACCCACCCTCTCTTACCTCCCATGCTCTCTGTCACCCCCCCCCCCCACACACACACACATTCTCTCACCGGTATCCTCCCCCCCCCATGCTCTCTCTCACCCCCTCCTGCTCTCTCTACCCTCCCCTCCCCGACACACATTCTCTCTCACCAGCATGCCGAGGGACCCGCGCCGTTTGCGGCGAAGATGAAGGGCCGGCGCGCCGTTCACGGCACATGGGGGCTTTCCATTTTCGCCTTCAGCAGAAAATACAGCGGAGGTCACAGCATGCTGCGAATGGAGCGGGTCCCGCAGCACACGCCTCATTCACGGCAAAGATGAAGGCCCAGGTGCACCAATCGCGGCATACGGGGGCCTTCCCTTTTCACCATGAACGGAGCGTGTGCCGCGGGAAGTGCTCCGTTCGCGGCATGCCACGGTCTCCTCTGCTATTTTCTGCCTGTCCCGCGACGGCCGCTGTCCTTCTGGTTTTGAATAATCTTCTGGTGAGGGAGGAAATCGGCGAAGTGAGGGAGGAAATCTGCGGGAAGGAGGAATTCTGCGCAAATTCTGCATTCTGCAGTAGCGCAGAATTCCCCTCAGGAGTACCTCTTGTAGCTGGTGTTGTGACACGGCCGCTGTACGGAGCGTTTGAGCCTCCAAGGCGGCCAGGGAGCCGCCTGCACCATCTATCGGCTGGGGAACATGCGCGAGCGCTGACGGACACACTACCAAGCCCGATATATTATAGCGCCATCTATCGGCAGGCTGGGGAACATGCGCGAGCACTGACGGACAACACTGCCAAGCCCGATATATTATAGCACCATCTATCGGCGGGCTGGGGAACATGCGCGAGCACTGACGGACACACTACCAAGCCTGATATATTATAGCACCATCTATCGGCGGGCTGGGGAACATGCGCGAGCACTGACGGACACACTACCAAGCCCGATATATTATAGCACCATCTATCGGCGGGCTGGGGAACATGCGCGAGCACTGACGGACACACTACCAAGCCTGATATATTATAGCACCATCTATCGGCGGGCTGGGGAACATGCGCGAGCACTGACGGACACACTACCAAGCCTGATATATTATAGCGCCATCTATCGGCGGGCTGAGGAACATGCGCGAGCACTGACGGACACACTGCCAAGCCCGATATATTATAGCGCCATCTATCGGCGGGCTGGGGAACATGCACAAGCACTGACGGACACACTACCAAGCTCGATATATTATAGCGCCATCTATCGGCTGGGGAACATGCGAGAGCACTGCCGGATACACTACCAAGCCCGATATATTATAGCGCCATCTATCGGTGGGCTGGGGAACATGCTCGAGCACTGACGGACACACTACCAAGCCCGATATATTATAGCGCCATCTATCGGCAGGCTGGGGAACATGCGTCGAGCACTGATGGACTACACTACCAAGCCCGATATATTATAGCACCATCTATCGGCGGGCTGGGGAACATGCGCAGAGCACTGACGGACACACTACCAAGCCTGATATATTATAGCGCCATCTATCGGCGGGCTGGGGAACATGCGCGAGCACTGACGGACACACTACCAAGCCCGATATATTATAGCGCCATCTATCAGCAGGCTGGGGAACATGCGCGAGCACTGACGGACACACTACCAAGCCCGATATATTATAGCGCCATCTATCGGAGGGCTGGGGAACATGCGCGAGCACTGACGGACACACTACCAAGCCTGATATATTATAGCGCCATCTATCAGCAGGCTGGGGAACATGCGCGAGCACTGACGGACACACTACCAAGCCCGATATATTATAGCGCCATCTATCGGAGGGCTGGGGAACATGCGCGAGCACTGACGGACAACACTACCAAGCCCGATATATTATAGCGCCATCTATCGGCAGGCTGGGGAACATGCGCGAGCACTGACGGACACACTACCAAGCCCGATATATTATAGCGCCATCTATCGGCGGGCTGGGGAACATGCGCGAGCACTGACGGACAACACTACCAAGCCCGATATATTATAGCGCCATCTATCGGAGGGCTGGGGAACATGCGCGAGCACTGACGGACACACTACCAAGCCCGATATATTATAGCGCCATCTATCGGCGGGCTGGGGAACATGCGCGAGCACTGACGGACACACTACCAAGCCCGATATATTATAGCGCCATCTATCGGAGGGCTGGGGAACATGCGCGAGCACTGACGGACACACTACCAAGCCTGATATATTATAGCGCCATCTATCGGAGGGCTGGGGAACATGCGCGAGCACTGACGGACACACTACCAAGCCCGATATATTATAGCGCCATCTATCGGAGGGCTGGGGAACATGCGCGAGCACTGACGGACACACTACCAAGCCCGATATATTATAGCGCCATCTATCGGCGGGCGGGGGAACATGCGCGAGCACTGACGGACACACTACCAAGCCCGATATATTATAGCGCCATCTATCGGAGGGCTGGGGAACATGCGCGAGCACTGACGGACACACTACCAAGCCCGATATATTATAGCGCCATCTATCGGAGGGCTGGGGAACATGCGCGAGCACTGACGGACACACTACCAAGCCCGATATATTATAGCGCCATCTATCGGAGGGCTGGGGAACATGCGCGAGCACTGACGGACACACTACCAAGCCCGATATATTATAGCGCCATCTATCGGCGGGCTGGGGAACATGCGTGAGCACTGACGGACACACTACCAAGCCCGATATATTATAGCGCCATCTATCGGAGGGCTGGGGAACATGCGTGAGCACTGACGGACACACTACCAAGCCTGATATATTATAGCGCCATCTATCGGCGGGCTGGGGAACATGGGCGAGCACTGACGGACACACTACCAAGCCTGATATTTTATAGCGCCATCTATCGGCGGGCTGGGGAACATGCGCGAGCACTGACGGACACACTACCAAGCCCGATATATTATAGCGCCATCTATCGGAGGGCTGGGGAACATGTGCGAGCACTGACAGACACACTACCAAGCCCGATATATTATAGCGCCATCTATCGGAGGGCTGGGGAACATGCGCGAGCACTGACGGACACACTACCAAGCCCGATATATTATAGCGCCATCTATCGGAGGGCTGGGGAACATGCGCGAGCACTGACGGACACACTACCAAGCCCGATATATTATAGCGCCATCTATCGGCGGGCTGGGGAACATGCGTGAGCACTGACGGACACACTACCAAGCCCGATATATTATAGCGCCATCTATCGGAGGGCTGGGGAACATGCGTGAGCACTGACGGACACACTACCAAGCCTGATATATTATAGCGCCATCTATCGGCGGGCTGGGGAACATGGGCGAGCACTGACGTACACACTACCAACCCTGATATATTATAGCGCCATCTATCGGAGGGCTGGGGAACATGCGCGAGCACTGACGTACACACTACCAACCCTGATATATTATAGTGCCATCTATCGGCGGGCTGGGGAACATGCGAGAGCACTGACTTACACACTACCAAGCCCGATATATTATAGCGCCATCTATCGGAGGGCTGGGGAACATGCGCGAGCACTGACGTACACACTACCAACCCTGATATATTATAGCGCCATCTATCGGCGGGCTGGGGAACATGGGCGAGCACTGACGTACACACTACCAACCCTGATATATTATAGCGCCATCTATCGGAGGGCTGGGGAACATGGGCGAGCACTGACGTACACACTACCAACCCTGATATATTATAGCGCCATCTATCGGCGGGCTGGGGAACATGCGAGAGCACTGACTTACACACTACCAAGCCCGATATATTATAGCGCCATCTATCGGAGGGCTGGGGAACATGCGCGAGCACTGACGGACACACTACCAAGCCCGATATATTATAGCGCCATCTATCGGCGGGCTGGGGAACATGCGTGAGCACTGACGGACACACTACCAAGCCCGATATATTATAGCGCCATCTATCGGCGGGCTGGGGAACATGGGCGAGCACTGACGGACACACTACCAAGCCCGATATATTATAGCGCCATCTATCGGCAGGCTGGGGAACATGCGCGAGCACTGACGGACACACTACCAAGCCTGATATATTATAGCGCCATCTATCGGCGGGCTGGGGAACATGCGCGAGCACTGACGGACACACTACCAAGCCCGATATATTATAGCGCCATCTATCGGCGGGCTGGGGAACATGCGCGAGCACTGACGGACACACTACCAAGCCCGATATATTATAGCACCATCTATCGGCGGGCTGGGGAACATGCGCGAGCACTGACGGACACACTACCAAGCCCGATATATTATAGCACCATCTATCGGCGGGCTGGGGAACATGCGCGAGCACTGACGGACACACTACCAAGCCCGATATATTATAGCGCCATCTATCGGCGGGCTGGGGAACATGCGTGAGCACTGACGGACACACTACCAAGCCCGATATATTATAGCGCCATCTATCGGCGGGCTGGGGAACATGGGCGAGCACTGACGGACACACTACCAAGCCCGATATATTATAGCGCCATCTATCGGCAGGCTGGGGAACATGCGCGAGCACTGACGGACACACTACCAAGCCTGATATATTATAGCGCCATCTATCGGCGGGCTGGGGAACATGCGCGAGCACTGACGGACACACTACCAAGCCCGATATATTATAGCGCCATCTATCGGCAGGCTGGGGAACATGCGCGAGCACTGACGGACACACTACCAAGCCCGATATATTATAGCGCTATCTATCGGCGGGCTGGGGAACATGCGCGAGCACTGACGGACACACTACCAAGCCCGATATATTATAGCGCCATCTATCGGCAGGCTGGGGAACATGCGCGAGCACTGACGGACACACTACCAAGCCTGATATATTATAGCGCCATCTATCGGCGGGCTGGGGAACATGCGCGAGCACTGACGGACACACTACCAAGCCCGATATATTATAGCGCCATCTATCGGCAGGCTGGGGAACATGGGCGAGCACTGACGGACACACTACCAAGCCTGATATATTATAGCGCCATCTATCGGCGGGCTGGGGAACATGCGCGAGCACTGACGGACACACTACCAAGCCCGATATATTATAGTGCCATCTATCGGCAGGCTGGGGAACATGCGCGAGCACTGACGGACACACTACCAAGCCCGATATATTATAGCACCATCTATCGGCGGGCTGGGGAACATGCGCGAGCACTGACGGACACACTACCAAGCCCGATATATTATAGCGCCATCTATCGGCAGGCTGGGGAACATGCGCGAGCACTGCCGGATACACTACCAAGCCCGATATATTATAGCGCCATCTATCGGCGGGCTGGGGAACATGCGCGAGCACTGACGGACACACTTCCAAGCCCGCTATATTATAGCGCCATCTATCGGCGGGCTGGGGAACATGAGCGAGCACTGATGTACACACTACCAACCCTGATATATTATAGCGCCATCTATCGGCGGGCTGGGGAACATGCGAGATCACTGATGGACACACTACCAAGCCTGATATATTATAGCGCCATCTATCGGCGGGCTGGGGAACATGCGCGAGCACTGACGGACACACTACCAAGCCCGATATATTATAGCTCCATCTATCGGCGGGCTGGGGAACATGCGCGAGCACTGACGGACACACTACCAAGCCTGATATATTATAGCTCCATCTATCGGCGGGCTGGGGAACATGCGAGAGCACTGATGGACACACTACCAAGCCTGATATATTATAGTGCCATCTATCGGCGGGCTGGGGAACATGCGCGAGCACTGCCGGATACACTACCAAGCCCGATATATTATAGCGCCATCTATCGGCGGGCTGGGGAACATGCGTGAGCACTGACAGACACACTACCAAGCCCGATATATTATAGCGCCATCTATCGGCGGGCTGCAGAACATGTGCGAGCACTGACGGACACACTACCAAGCCCCATATATTATAATGCCATCTATCGGCGGGCTGCAGAACATGTGCGAGCACTGACGGACACACTACCAAGCCAGATATATTATAGTGCCATCTATCGGCGGGCTGGGGAACATGCGCGAGCACTGACGGACACACTACCAAGCCCGATATATTATAGCGCCATCTATCGGCGGGCTGGGGAACATGCGAGAGCACTGACTTACACACTACCAACCCTGATATATTATAGCGCCATCTATCGTCGGGCTGGGGAACATGCGCGAGCACTGCCGGACACACTACCAAGCCCGATATATTATAGCGCCATCTATCGGCGGGCTGGGGAACATGCGAGAGCACTGACGTACACACTACCAAGCCCGATATATTATGGATCTTTAAAATAAATTGCAGAGCCTATGTGATAATGACACACGGTCGCACACTATATAAAGCCGGTGGTCACTTGTTTGAAATGTGCCTCAAAACACATAAAAGAACAATTTTAAAACAATAATTAAAAGCGGGCTAAACTAATATTAAAAACGAGTAAAAACTTGTGCCTAAATATAATATAATAGCGATCTCAATCCCAAACCAGACATACAAAAAGCAACTTTATTAAGATATTAAAAATTGAGTTGTCAAACGATCACACTGTATGTGAAGACAGTGTTTGATTAAAAGCAATAGGAAAAAACCTTTAAAACCAAAGATAGGAAGCAAGCTGAAGAGTAATGGGACCACACGCTGTAAGCCATCGGTAAAAGAAATTCTAGGTGACCTCAAAAACGTCTTAAACTAAGGTTTGATTAAATAAAAGTATGAAAAATTGTATTAAAACTACTTATAACAAAACAGCAGAGAATAACTTACAATTCTGTGAACCCAATGTCTTGTAACCAATGCTAGCCAATTGGATGTTTACTGTAGGTATGCGTGTTCTCTCTTGCCATTTAAATCTTTTTTTATTCGCGCCAAAAAAAAACCCCAGTCCTGTGAACCTGGTTGAGAACTGATTATGCTTAGATTCATAAAATTTAAAAGCCAGGACATTCAAAAGGATGAAGGATACAAAACACAAGTTAAAAAATTGAAAAATAAAAACGAACAATGAATCTATTTAAATCTTTGGTTTTTTTGCGCTAAAAAACAGCCTTGTGAACCTGGTTGAGAACTGAATGTGCTTTGATACATGAAATTTAAAAGCTAGCACATTTAAAAGGAAAAATAAAAACAACCAATGAAGCCACAGAAGATTATAAGAGGGTGTTTGCTCCTGAACTAAAAAATAACCTATAGGATATATTTAAAAAAATTAAAAAAATTAAAAATTGGAATGTAGGTACCATATAAAATAATGCATTAATATTAATATAAATGGATAGGGAGGGATGTACAATCAATACTAGGAGGGATATATATGATAAAATGTAAAAAATAAATAATTCTTTTTCACTCAGCGCATAGTGAAGCTCTGGAATTCATTGCCAGGGGATGTGGTTACAGCAGTTAGTGTAACTGGGTTTAAAAAAAGGTTTGGATAAGATCCTAGAGGAAAAATACATAAACTGCTATTAATTAATAAGCAATAGTAAAGTGAGATTTATTTAATGTTTGGGTACTTGCCAGGTTCTTATGGCCTGGATTGGCCTCTGTTGGAAACAGGATGCTGGGCTTCATGGACCCTTGGTCTGACCCAGTGTGGCATTTTCTTATGTTCTTATGAGGTCCTCACAATGTAGAGAAAGGCTCCATCAATTTAAGGTATTTAAGAGAAGTTGAAAGAGGAGCTCCTGCACTTGTGCCAGGATCACCCATGCTTAATAAGTGTTCACATTGTTTCCCCTGCCTCACAGCAGCAGTCAAGGCCTCTTACCATTCCTTCATCTAAGGGAGAGAACTTAATGATTCAGGTGTTAGCTTTCTCTAGGCAGATTCATGACTCGTGTAATTATTTCAGGGCATGCTTCAGTGTACAGAAGCAAACCGGAAGAAGAATTTCCAGCATTAGGACCCTGGGAGGATCAAAACTTGGCAGGTACAGCAGTAGGAAGGAAGGGATTCTGCTGACTAAACCCAGGGCTGAGGAGAGCCTGCTGCTTCTGTGAGGAGAAGGGGAGCACAGACAGATGCAGAGTGGTGAGCCTGTGTGTTACTGTGAGGAGAGTGGTGAGCCTGTGTGTTACTGGGAGGAGAGAGGAGAGTCTGTGTGTTACTGGGAAAAGAGGGGAGCACAGACAGATGCAGAGTGGGGAGCCTGTGTGTTACTGGGAGAAGAGGGGAGAGCCTGTGTGTTACTGGCAGAAGAGGGGAGAGCCTGTGTGTTACTGTGAGGAGAAGAGGGGAGAGCCTGTCTCTTACTGGGAGGAGAAGAGGGGAGAGCCTGCCTTTTACTGGGAGGAGAAGAGGGGAGAGCCTGCCTCTTACTGGGAGGAGAGTAAAGAGCCTGTGTGTTACTGGGAGAAGAGGGGAGAGCCTATTTGTTACTGTGAGGAGAAGAGGGGAGAGCCTGTCTCTTACTGTGAGGAGAAGAGGGGAGAGCTTGTGTGTTACTGGGAGGAGAGGGGAGAGCCTGTCTCTTACTGGGAGGAGAGGGGAGAGCCTGTGTGGTACTGGGAGAAGAGGGGAGCACAGACAGATGCAGAGTGGTGAGCCTGTGTGTTACTGGGAGAAGAGGGGAGAGCCTATTTGTTACTGGGAGAAGAGGGGAGAGCCTGTGTGTTACTGGTAGGAGAAGAGGGGAGAGCCTGTCTCTTACTGGGAGGAGGAGAGGGGAGAGCCTGTGTGGTACTGGGAGAAGAGGGGAGAGCCTGTGTGTTACTGAGAGAAGAGGGGAGGGCCTATTTGTTACTGGGAGAAGAGGGGAGAGCCTGTGTATTACTGGGAGGAGAAGAGGGGAGAGCCTGTCTCTTACTGGGAGGAGAAGAGGGGAGAGCCTGTGTGTTACTGGGAGAAGAGGGGAGAGCCTGTGTGTTACTGGGAGGAGAAGAGGGGAGAGCCTGTCTCTTACTGGGAGGAGAAGAGGGGAGAGCCTGTGTGGTACTGGGAGGAGAAGAGGGGAGAGCCTATTTGTTACTGGGAGAAGAGGGGAGAGCCTGTGTGTTATTATGAGAGAGGGAATCTGGGTGTCACTGTGAGGAGGGGGGAGGCCTGTGTTAGTGGAAGGAGAAGGTGAGCACAGGCAGAAGCGGGGGCGGGGGGGGGGGAGCCTGTGTTATTGTGAGGAGGGGGGAGCCTTTGTGTTTCTGTGATGAGAGGGGGAATTCTGCAAGTTACTGTGAGGAGAGACAGAGCACAGACAGATGCGGGGGGTGGAGGTAGGGGCTGTGCAGGGCTGGTACAAGAGTATTTGGCACCCTAGGGGATGGAACAGCTCCCCTATGAGGAAAGACTAAAGAGGTTAGGACTTTTCAGCTTGGAGAAGAGACGGCTGAGGGGGGATATGATAGAGGTGTTTAAGATCATGAGAGGTCTAGAACGGGTAAATGTGAATCGGTTATTTACTCTTTCAGATAATAGAAGGACTAGGGGGCACTCCATGAAGTTAGCATGGGGCACATTTAAAACTAATCGGAGAAAGTTCTTTTTCACTCAACGCACAATTAAACTCTGGAATTTGTTGCCAGAGGATGTGGTTAGTGCAGTTAGTATAGCTGTGTTTAAAAAAGGATTGGATAAGTTCTTGGAGGAGAAGTCCATTAACGACTATTAATCAAGTTGACTTAGGGGTAGATCTTCAAAAAATATGCGATCGCGTACTTTTGTTCGCGCACCAGGTGTGAACAAAAGTACGCTGGATTTTATAAGATACGCGCATATCTTATAAAATCCGGGGTTGGCGCACGCAAGGGGGTGCACATTTGTGCAACCTGCGCGTGCCGAGCCCAGCGGCGCTGCCTGTTCCCTCGCCCTCCCCCGGCCCTATCTAAACCCCCCCCTACCTTTGTCGGCAAAGTTACGCCTGCCAGCCGGCAGTGCCGCTCGTGTTCCAGTCCCAGGGGCTGGTCCGGAGGCCTCGACTACGCCCCCGGGACCACCCCTGAAACGCCACGGCACGTCCCGAAAACGCCGCGTCGTTTCGGGAACGCCCCCGGACACGCTCCCTCCCGCCCCTTTTTGAAAGCCCTGGGACTTACGCGCATCCCGGGGCTTTACGCGCGCCGGCGCGCAGGGCTTTTAAAATCCGCCCCTTAGGGAATAGCCACTGCAATTAATTGCATCAGGTAGCATGGGATCTTCTTAGTGTTTGGGTAATTGCCAGGTTCTTATGGCCTGGTTTTGGCCTCTGTTGGAAACAGGATGCTGGGCTTGATGGACCCTTGGTCTGACCCAGCATGGCATGTTCTTATGTTGTTATGTCAGCGTCATAAAATAAACATAAGAATGGCATTGTATGGATACCTGAGCCTGTAATCCTATATATGTAATCTAATATACGCTTCCAAAAGAGGAGATCTCTGAGCAGTCAGACACAATGTTAGAAGGTTTCAGCTTTTATTTGACACTTGCCACATGTATATATGATGCATGAGTTTAAAACTTCCCATTCTCTGTGATGCATTGGGTTCTCTTACAGCTATTCTAAAATGATTTCATTGTAAGGCCCTGTATCCCCTCAGTTTGCCGTATGGAAAGAAATTGAGCCAATGCCTTACTGGTTTTATTTGCTATTAGACATGAAAAACTTTGAGAGGTGGGAATTGGATGTGTTAGAGCTGTTTGTCACATCTTCATCTAGCAGTGAACTGCAGTAGGCTTCAGTTTTCAGGGAGAAGCTTCAACACATGGTGTCTTCTTTGTAAGAATGCATAAAAGTCTCTGTTATCTACAGTAATATTAATGCATCCCTTTAATTCCTGAAAAGCATATACAGCTTGGGTGATTAAATATCCAACATGTTCAACCCCTAAAACTGCCCATTTATCAAAAACCTTGGAGTTAAGTTTCAGTTCAAAATCCCCATTGGCCACTGTTGGGAGGAAGTAAGAACTCTTTGGGGATGTAGAGCTTTGGAAACAGGTGACGAAGCCATTAGCGCTGTCATATTACATGCACAAACTGACTATCACAGAGGCCATTAATTCATCCTGTGCATGGGGCGTGGCAGACATTCCAAAAAGATGACATTGGTTGATAATCTTCCAAAACTCATCTCTCACTTTTCCAACAGACTGGCTAATTTACCATCAGACTCTCTGCTCTACTAATAGTTTGCTGTGTCTTTTGTTGACAAGGTCAGTACCATCTGTATGGAGTTTTCAGTAGGCTCCCTGCCTGTCTCCCCTCCCCCCCCCTTACACCAACACTTTGACAGTTATTAACTCATTAGATGTCCTTACTGATATTGGGGCTTCCACTTGCCTCTTTCAGTTTGATATACCCAGTGTTATTGACCTCCTGCTGAATACCATGCCTTGCGCCACTTCCCAGCTTCACCCTACGCCTTCTTTGCTACTCAAGAATCCAGATCTAGGTTTAGCTAGACCCTCTTCTATGATCGACTTGTTTATCCACAGGTTAGGTACCCACAAGAACTGAAACTAGGGAGAGTTCATCCTCTATTAAAGAAGGAATTGCTAGATCCAACATTACTCTCCAATTATTGGTTAATTACAACTTTCCTTTTTTGTCTAAAATCATGGAAAAAGTTCTTGCTGATCAGTTGAATAATTACGCTTCTAAAACCAACATCTTTCATCCAGCTCACTCTGGGTTTCAGAAAGGTCATAGTGTCGCATCTGCTTTAACTGCCCTTTACGTTTGATTGAGGGATGATGGTGATACTCTTTATAGACATGAATGTGGCCTTTGATACCATCAACCATTAATTGCTCATAAACTACTTTAATTGAAACACCTTCCTGATTCCATACCACTTTCTTCTGGAATTCCATAGGACTCAGTTCTTGCCCCTCTCTTTTTCATTTTATTTTTAACCACTTTGGCCACCTTAATTCAGGATTGTGTGTTTAGTCCCTTTACGCTGATGATGTTCAAGTAACTGCCTCAAAATCCAAATTTTGACTCCAAATCTCCTAAAGAAATCTCTGAATTCAACATCTTTTTGGGTCATATTGCTCACTGTGTCACACAGGCTCCTTGCCAGAGGGAGCAAGGTAGCAGGCCAGAGGAGAGTAAGCAGCCCTCACAGGACAGAGGCTGCATCAAGGAACATGGACTAATATGCAAGGCGCGTGGGCAGGATCGTCACCTAGCGCCACAGCCGTTCCCCCATGGGTTGAGTCCAAGAGTGCAGGATGCAGCTGGGACGCTGTTTCCAGAGAATACCTGAAGGTCTGGGCAAACCGAGGGCATCAGGGCCTTGGTATGTCCAGTAACTAAGTTGGACCATGAATCAGGCATAGACTTAAGTATCCAATAAGAAACAGGCATCAAGGGCCATTCAGACAGCATTTCTACAGGCAAGGACTCAGAAGACTGTTTGGACCAGTGAGGGTGTCAAAGTCTCCTTATATACAGCTTCTAATCCGGGGACCCACCCAAGGCTGGTCGAATCAAGAGCTTTCAGGACTGTGGACTTCCCCTGTGAGTTAGACTAGGTAATTACTACCAAGATCAGCCAGTCCTGTGGCTGATCTTGAGCTTCAGTGCCCCAACGTTCCTCCTGTAAATTTAAAGTTGATCCATTCAAGCCTGAGGCACTGTGGATAAGTAGTACTGTGGCACCTTTCTGAGATGTAGTATTTGCACTTTGGGTGAAGCTAGATTCAAAACTGTCTATGCCCAGCAAATTTCCTCCTTAATATAAAAGTCTTTTCCCTCGGGTACTAGATTGTCTTCAATTTAGACTTTTGGAGGTCCATATTCAAAAGCATTTAGCTGAATAACTCAGAAGTTAGCCAAATAAATGAAGGTTTGGGCATTTATCCTGTTAAATTGGATTGGATAAGTTCTTGGAGGAGAAGTCCATTACCTGCTATTAAGTTCACTTAGAGAATAGCCACTGCCATTAGCAATGGTTACATGGAATAGACTTAGTTTTTGGGTACTTGCCAGGTTCTTGTGGCCTGGATTGGCCACTGTTGGAAACAGGATGCTGGGCTTGATGGACCCTTGGTCTGACCCAGTATGGCATGTTCTTAAATTCTAGCCATCTAAGTTAGGGGCATTCTGGGGAGTGTAACTGCGAGGAAGAGCTGTGTTAGCCTGTTAAGTCTGGTCAGGCCAAAGAGCTGGCCTCAAGTTCACCGGATAAACTTAGCCGGCTATATTCAATAGTTCTTTTTGCATTATTGCACATACCTCCAACGTTAGCCAGATAAGGAAGTGAATATGCACCTCTTGGTGGGTTTTTTTTAATTCTCTCTAGAATCAATTATTGCAACACTTCACTTCTAGGTCTCTTTTTAGTTCAGATTAAATGTTTGTGAATCCTTCAAAAGACAGCAACCACAGTTATGTGTTGCAGGTTCGGAGCTGGGGAAGGGTGGTAGACACGACCTCTAGGTGGCACAGGATGACAGGGCAGATTAGAGTTAAGTTGGGCAGTCCGGTAAGGCTGGAGCAAGATTTGATGTGCAGGCTGGACTGACACTCAGGAACAGAGTGCAGGCTGGGCTGGAGCTGCTAAGAGGTAAAAGTGACCTGGAGCTGGGTGGAGGTAAGAGTGAGCTGGAGCCCGCTGGAGCTGGGTGGAGGTAAGAGTGACCTGGAGCCGGGTGGAGGTAAGAGTGACCTGGAGCCCGCTGGAGGTAAGAGTGACCTGGAGCCCGCTGGAGCCCGCTGGAGGTAAGAGTGAGCTGGAGCCCGCTGGAGCTGGGTGGAGGTAAGAGTGACCTGGAGCCGGGTGGAGGTAAGAGTGACCTGGAGCCCGCTGGAGCCGGGTGGAGGTAAGAGTGACCTGGAGCCCGCTGGAGGTAAGAGTGACCTGGAGCCCGCTGGAGCCCACTGGAGGTAAGAGTGACCTGGAGCCCGCTGGAGGTAAGAGTGACCTGGAGCCCGCTGGAGCCCGCTGGAGGTAAGAGTGACCTGGAGCCCGCTGGAGCCCGCTGGAGGTAAGAGTGACCTGGAGCCCGCTGGAGCCGGGTGGAGGTAAGAGTGACCTGGAGCCCGCTGGAGCCGGGTGGAGGTAAGAGTGACCTGGAGCCCGCTGGAGCCGGGTGGAGGTAAGAGTGGCCTGGAGCCGGGTGGAGGTAAGAGTGACCTGGAGCCCGCTGGAGCCGGGTGGAGGTAAAAGTGACCTGGAGCCCGCTGGAGCCGGGTGGAGGTAAGAGTGACCTGGAGCCCGCTGGAGCCGGGTGGAGGTAGAGTGAACTGGAACACTGGGAGTGCTTGGGAGTCAGGGTGAACTCTGGGACAGACTGGATCGCAGGACTCGGGACAGGACAAACACGGAACATAAAACACAATGCCAGAAGACAACAACAAGGAAAGCCTTAAGAGACAAGGCAGAGAGAGGCCTAAAGACAATGAAGGGGCCTAGGAAGGTCTCAGGGCTAGGCCAGGCCTGAAGACCAGAGGCAATGAAAGGCCTGGAGCAGGCCACAGAGCGAGGGAGGTTCAGAAGGCCTACAGGCCACAGGGCAAAGCTGAAGACAGAAGGCCGGATGGCAATAATACAAGGGAAGGAAAGCCCAAAGGCCACACGAGAAAACAAAGTGAAACCAGGGCCAGTGGAATGGGATTAGGTGCCCTAGGCACCTTCTGTCTTGCACCGCCCCCCCCCCCCCCCCCCCCGTCACAGACCCGACTCCTACCTCTCGCAAGTGGTGGAGGCCCCACATAGCTCACAAGCGGCAGCAGCGATGGCAAAGAGGAGTGGAGATTCGAATGCCCACTCTTTGCTGCCGCTGCTCGCGGCCCCTAATGGTCAGCACCCTGGGCCCAGGCCTAGCTCACCTAGTGCTTCCGGCGGCCCTGGGTGAAACAGTAATCAGAAGGCCCGGAGGCCACTCGGAGAACCGAGTGAAGGCCACAAGGCAGTGGTGACTAAGGCAAGGAGCGGAAAAGCACTCGATGCCGAAGCATTGACTGAAAGTACAGGCAGGGTTTAAGTAGGTCAAGAGTCTGGTGTGGTGCAGGCAGAGGAGAGGCCTGGACAGCCTTAGGGATGTGCTCATGGCGATCCCCTGGTGCTGCAGAGATAAGACATGCCGCAAAGTACGGTTCCAAGCAGGGAGCTGCAACAGCATGTACGGCGACAAAAAATGTGACCATGTTTCTCCCGTCCGCATTATGTACAATTACACTTAAAATTCTCTGCTTAACTTCCTGTGCTCTTCATGCTGGCATTGGTATTTATTTGTCTTGACTGTTAGTTCTTCTTCTTTTGCCAGTGAGAACACTCCCGTCATGCCAACAGGGTCCATTTATAAATTCCCTCTCCCACAATGACTGGAAGGCCCATCTTCTACACCTTTCAGCTACGAGGCCCCTGTGCTGAGCTGCTCCTTGCCACAGGAAATCCAAGCTGAACTAAATTACGCTGAGTTTAGAAAGGTCATTAAGACTTGGCTGTTTAGTCAGGCATTCGACTGCTGCGTAAATTAGCACTTCATGGTGGAAGAGGTACGAGGCTTGTGGCTAATGCAAGCACTACCTTTATTTTATTATTTTATACTATGTTTAGTTCAGTGCTAATGTATTTTTTGCACTTTAGTTTATTGTTAAACTGATTATGGAAATTTGCTTTTGACTGTGAATTGCCTGGATATTTGTTTTACAAGCGATATATTGCATTTAATAAATAATAATAATGATGTTGCGATCCCGTGCCTCCCCCGGGGGTGTCAGTATGTACGATGCCAGACTTCTGGCGATGGCGCACCTCCTTGTGGCTCGTTTAAACTGCAAGATTCTCTGAAACTAATATCAGGTGCCACAAAGAGAGGTTCTACTGAGCTTAATGGGCAATTTTATCATTAAAAAGTCTTGTGAAATGAACAGCAGGCAGAAAAAAGCAGCAGCAGAGTAGACAAGAAGGCAGCGGACACTCGTGTGCCATTGGAAGGGGTATCGGAGG
Source organism: Rhinatrema bivittatum (assembly GCF_901001135.1). Classification (NCBI taxonomy): domain Eukaryota; kingdom Metazoa; phylum Chordata; class Amphibia; order Gymnophiona; family Rhinatrematidae; genus Rhinatrema; species Rhinatrema bivittatum. Next base: position 4,761,578 of record NC_042617.1, on the reverse strand, counting down.
CCTTGCTATGGGAATTAACCAAGGCGGTGTAGACGGCCCTGAATGAGAAGCTGCAATGGTCTTTGGATGAATTACATGGAATTAGAAAACATTCAAACCGCACTGACCGCGAGGGATTCTAAGGTGAATCTGTAGGAAGAATGGTTAGGTGGCGTCGACTCTTCGATTTCACAACTGCGAAAAAAAATCTGGAACGGGAGAGTAAACCGCAGAAGGTGGAAGAATATCAGATGTTAGGTTTATTGGAAACACTTCAAGGAGAAGCTTTAGTTTGGTGGTTTGAGAAATGGCTACCAGAGGCCTTGGAGGAGGCAGATTATAGTGGAGCGTGCGCACTGATTGGGATCTTACAGAGCAGCGACTCGAGCCCCGGCAAGTGATTGCAAAATACCTCAACTTCATCGATAAGGCAAAAATTCTGGAGCCTCACAGGAGAAAGAAGGAGCTGGATTACGAAGAAAACAACATTGTACTGTATCCAGACTTTTCAGCAAGAGTACTGGCGACACACAAGGAGATCACGCCACATTGCACCCAGCTTTATCATAACGGTATCAAGTTTGCCCAAGGGGAAGCTTTGGGGCTTAGGTTGTGTGGGGAGAATGATGGGGGTAAAAGAAAAGATGCTGAGATGTTATTGAGATGATTATTCATTTGTTTTCTCGGGTAGAGTTGTATCATTTGGATATGTATGTTAATAAAAATGTTTAATAATAAAAATAAAAATATCCTGCCCAATTAAGAGTGTTTCACCAGGGAGCTAACTGTTACGCACCCCATCCACGCCCGGCCCGTGCACGGTCCTGTTCACCTTCATGGTTCCACGGCAGGTCCCGGGTCGGCCTCCCTAGCGGCAGCTGCAAGCGCTTCCAGGCCTCGGCGTCCCGCAGAGGTGGTCGCCGGGCCTTCCACTGCGCATCAGGCCTCACGCCGGAGCTCGGCGTCCTCGGCTGTGTTGGCCATGCCCCTACGCGTGTGCGCACAGACCACCCGGCCTCTTGTAGGGCCAAGGGCGAGTCCTAGCTCCGCAGCGCGCCCTGATTGATTCTCGGATATAAGGAAGTCCCTGCTTGTATTTCCTTGCCTTGGCATGTGGTACAATGCCTGAGGTGAAGAAACCTTGATCTAAAGGTTGTGGGTTCAGGTCCTGCTCTTGGCGCTTCTGAGAATTGATTCCTAGTTCGTGGGTCCCAGCCCACACATCTCTGAATCCAAGAACACTCGTTTCCAAACTTGTGGGTTCAAGCTCCCACTTCAAGAATTCCAATCACATCCACGTTGATTAGAACCAGAACATCTACCTAGACTGGTACTGGAACATGTCTGCCTTGTTCAGCTGCTTGCCCTGGACTTCGCACCTGTTGATCGGTTCTGGTCTTCTGTTCCTGCTGATGGCCAGAGATGTGGCCCGGCAGGAGACCTTGTGAGGCCCACCTAAGTCCAAGCGGCCCGGGTCCCTACGGGCTCCGCCAGGGGGGACCTCGGGCTTCCAGTGGTGAAGCTCATCCTAGCCTCTGTCTCCTCCTGTGCTCCGCCCCCTGGGGGCAGGTGCTTCCTGATCCCTACCAGGGAGCCATTCTCCACTGCTCCAGGACAAGGGTCCACCCCTGAGTGCAATACTAACCGCCTGTGTTTTACTAAAAGAAGAAATGAAATAGTTCCCTGATGCGGTTTAATATCGCTCACTTTGAGGGATTGGGGTTGCTGTACTGTTCAGGCTGAGATGGAGTGCTTTGTTTCTCAGGAAGTGGTTATCTGTTAGACTCGCTCCCCACGTCAGTGAGTGTATAGGTATAAAAGTGAATTGTAAAGGGATTATACAGTGGCCCCGTGCCTGCCGCTGGAAACAGCATGAGCTGAGTTGAGCAGACTTGACAGATCTAATGAAGTTTTTTCTCATGGCTGCCTGGACTTCCAGGGTCTGTGGCAGTTGGCACAAAGGCGTCTGGAGCTGGTCGGGACTGTGGGTTTGAGAGCTACTTGGGAAGGTGAATGTGAGTGAATCTGATTCCATGTTTGTCTTGTTTCCAGGTTTGCTGTGGGATAATGGGGTGGAGGATCCAGGCTGAAGATCTCGCCTCTCCACTTTGTACTAGACATGGCAATGAATCTTTCAGACTCCCCTTTGAATGGCTCATGTTAATGTGAGTTCCCTGAATATCGCTGGCGTGCGCTCCTCCACGAAGAGAAAAAAGATGCTGAATGATGCTCAGGAACACCCAAAACTGCCATTCTTCTTACTCCTCCTTTTCCGCTAATTAGAGGGGAGTGGCTATTCTGATCAGCAAAAGGGTGATGTTTCTCCAGGAAAGTGCAGTCACTGACCCTGATGGAAGGCTTTTTACAAGGAATGAAAGTGTTGTTAATTAGTCTGCATGCACCTAATAAATATTCTCACTCCTTTCTTCTCTCAGTCGGTTACTACAGCCTCTGGGTGGGAGGGATATGCTGTCATTACGGGAGGGGATTTCAATGTTACAGGCAAGCCTAGGCTGGACGGCAAGCTGCCAAAGCCCCAAGAGAGAATCCGTCTGAAACTGGTATAGGTTTCCTGTGATTGATTCTTGGTGCACGTTACCTATGGAGGATCTGGAATACGGACGTTTCTCTCATGTGCACAACGTTTATACCAGGTTGCATTATAGCTTGCTTGCAGAAAACTTATTCACTCAGTAGCTAGTGATCTTTGCAATATTCCCTTTTCTGATCGTGATATAGTTGTCTCCTCATTGGGGTTCATGGCAGGGGGGAGCGGTGAGATCTCTGCAGTGGAAATTTGTCCCCTTTGTTACATGAAGACAAACAATTTGCAATATTCCTTAAAGACAACAGGCAGCAGTACTCAGAGTTTAATATGGAGCCAGGAATAGATGCCATCACATTTTGGAAGGTAGCTAAAGCTGTGATGAGAGGTCATATCTTAGCTTATCAAGCGAACAAAAAGAAAGATAGGGATACAAATATTATAAACCTTACCAAAAGCAGCTACATTTGAGAGACCTGTCCCAAACCTCCAAGGAGGAGTTAATGTCCGTGAGGAGGTTTGCAACAGGGGAAGAAATCAGGTAAGCTGTTAGCTAGGCTCGTCAACCTAGCTTAAGTAGGAGTCTCAATCTTACCTACATACTCCTGATATTCTCCAAGCATTTGTAAAATATTATGAGATATATGCAGCGGAGGATCAGGAGAGACAAGCTTTTTCTACAGAACTGAACACCCCTCAGCTGAATGGGACTGCTAGGGAAACTGAGATTTTTAAAGTTATGGAACAGTTAAAGTTGGCTAAAACCCCTGGATCAGACGGTTAGAGCCTGGAGTTTTATAAACCTCTAGGGGACTTAACCCTTACCTTGTTGAAGTCCATGTTTCATGTTACTTGTCAGAGGGGCTTTTTTGACGTGGGGAAACAACTTGGCAACAGTGGTGCTTTTGCTTACGCTAGGTAAGGATCCCCCCGTCCCAGGGGCTTATCGCTTCGTATCATTGCTGAATACTAGCAACGGTACTGGCTGTGACTGAATAGGCTCAATCAAGACTTAGGGGTACATGGTCAGTGTGCTTTTATTAAGGGCAGATAGTCTAACAGCAACCTATTGAAAGCGATCTTGGTGTTTCATTAATCGGGATGAGCCTAGATGCTGCTAAAGCTTTTCATTGCATGGAATGGCCATATTTGCTGTAGGTGCTGCAGAAATTTAGGTTGGGGGAGCAGTTCATTAGTTGGATCCAGCTTTTCTATAACCAACCCCAGGTTCAGCGATTGGTAAATGTGCATTATATGGCACCTTTGTCTTAGGTAGAGCTGACCTTTGTCACCCTTCCTATTTGTCTTCTCTCTTGAGCCATTGACTATCAAACTGCGTTCTATGGAGTTTTTCAAAGGTAAATGCATTACAAATAAAACTGTGAAATGGGTTTGTTTGCAGATGAAATGATTCTCTTTGTGGGCAGCCCCAAGACATGTTTGAGGGACATTATGTTGTTTTTTGACAGATTTGGGTCTTTCACGGGCTTACAAATTAATTATGAGAAGTCTGAGCAGTTCCTTTCAATAGATCTTTACAAGAGCAATGGCAGGATGACTTTCCCTTAGTGTGGGCAAGGGATAGGTTACGTTGTCTAGGAATTTACCGGGCATGAACGGAATTGGAGCTCTAGCAGCACAATTTCACAACTAAGAAATCGCCATGCTAGGTCAGTGATAAGAGGAGCGCTGGGAGAGCAGTCCCCTTTAGAGGGAGTGTGCTCTTGGGCCCCTGGCTCAATCCCAGGTGGATCAGGACTGCGCCAAGGGTAGGTGTGGTGTGTGAGAGCATGGATGGCGAGAGACGGCCCAACCTGCATGCCTCTGGAACCAACTATGGAATGTTCCCGGCCCTTTCGGACCTGCCACTGGGATGGCAAAAGGCAGCAGGCCGACTCAGGGCGTGGGCAGACGGAGGTTCAGGCACAGAAGACGAAGACTCGGGAACTGAGACGCAGACTGAGGAACTTGGAAGGTTCAGACGTTGGCACTGTCCCTCAGGGCGCCCTACACAGCCAGTACCACTGGTCTGGTCACGGACCACCCTGTCCTACATCCACGGGAGCGGGACCAAAACAGTAAGGGAACGAGGTACTAAAGACAAGGAATCAGGAACAAAATGCTGCACACCGGCAGTCAAGAAGCAAGGAACTGCACACTGGCAGTCAGGAGCGAGGACTGGGACAGGAACAACAGGAACCAACATCAAGGAACATCGGGAACATGCAAGACACCGGACACCCAGCTGGAACAAAGAACGAAGGCCTGACGGAGCGCTGGAAGAGGAGACATCCAGAGACAAGTAACTCCAATGCAAGGCAATGCATGAGTGCTGGAGAAGAGCTCTTATACCCCAGGAGCAGGCAACTGCCTGGGAGGAGTCCAGATGGGCCACACTTCTCTGGCCCTACAAGAGTGGAGAGGAGCCGGGGGCCTGCCCCTTAGGAGAAGGGTGTGGCCCACACCAGAGCATCCAGGCTGCAGTGGAGTAGGCCTCGGGTAGGCCCTGCTGTCACCAAAGGCCTCCCAGGCTGTGGAGCAAGATCCGAAGGATTACTCAGGCGAGGCCCCGGCTCTTCTCCAAGCTGAAAAGTCCTAACCTCTTTAGTCTTTCCTCATAGGGGAGCTGTTCCATCCCCTTTATCATTTTGGTCGCCCTTCTCTGTACCTTCTCCATCGCAACTATATCTTTTTTGAGATGCGGCGACCAGAATTGTACACAGTATTCAAGGTGCGGTCTCACCATGGAGCGATACAGAGGCATTATGACATTTTCCGTTTTATTCACCATTCCCTTCCTAATAATTCCTAACATTCTGTTTGCTTTTTTGACTGCTGGAGCACACTGCACCGACGATTTCAATGTGTTATCCACTATGATGCCTAGATCTTTTTCCTGGGTGGTATCTCCTAATATGGAACCTAACATCGTGTAACTACAGCAAGGGTTATTTTTATTTATTTATTTATTTGCTTTTCTATACCGACATTCGATTTGGCATATCACATCGATTTACATAAAACATGATATCATAAGGCAAGCCAAATTATGACATAGTACATTGAAACATAGTAGAATTAATTAAACTCGGAACATATAACTTATAATGACATGGTGTATTGTAACAGAATAATTAACTTGGTAATTATATATGGTTAACGAGTTAACTTAAAAGCAAAATATATTGAACCCCCCCCCAAAAAAAACCCCAAAAACTTTATTAACAGGGAGTGTTTTGATTGACTTATGTACAGTGACAGGGAGGGGGGATGGCAGGGCCTGAGGGTGGGGGAGGAATTTATCTGGCGGATGGGTGGAATAAGGAGACAGTTATTTATTTATCTGGAGGAAAAGCTTTCCGGAAGAGCCAGGTTTTGAGATACTTTCGGAAGGAAGGCGTAGCTGGGTCTGTTCTGAGAGAGGGTGGAAGGCTGTTCCAGAGGTGAGGGCCGGCTATGGAAGCGGCGCGTTCTCTTGTGGTGGCTCGAGGCGCTACCTTAATGGAGGGAATGGTGAGGAGGGCTGTGTTTGTTGAGCGGAGGTTTCTGGTGGAATTGTTGGGGATCAGTGGTTTCTGTAACCAGCTGGCTTTATCATTGTAGATTGACTTGTGTATGAGCATGAGCGTTTTGTATTGAGATCTGAAGGGGATAGGTAAGAACATAAGAACATAAGAACATAAGAAATTGCCATGCTGGGTCAAACCAAGGGTCCATCAAGCCCAGCATCCTGTTTCCAACAGAGGCCAAACCAGGCCACAAGAACCTGGCAATTACCCAAACACCTAGAAGATCCCATGCTACTGATGCAATTAATAGCAGTGACTATTCCCTAAGTAAACTTGATTAATAGCAGTTAATGGACTTCTCTTCCAAGAACTTATCCAAACCTTTTTTGAACCCAGCTACACTAACTGCACTAACCACATCCTCTGGCAACAAATTCCAGAGATTTATTGTGCGTTGAGTGAAAAAGAATTTTCTCCGATTAGTCTTAAATGTGCTACTTGCTAACTTCATGGAATGCCCCCTAGTCCTTCTATTATTCGAAAGTGTAAATAACCGAGTCACATCTACTCGTTCAAGACCTCTCATGATCTTAAAGACCTCTATGATATCCCCCCTCAGCCGTCTCTTCTCCAAGCTGAACAGCCCTAACCTCTTCAGCCTTTCCTCATAGGGGAGCTGTTCCATCCCCTTTATCATTTTGGTTGCCCTTCTCTGTACCTTCTCCATTGCAACTATATCTTTTTTGAGATACGGCGACCAGAATTGTACACAGTATTCAAGGTGTGGTCTCACCATGGAGCGATATAGAGGCATTATGACATTTTCCGTTTTATTAACCATTCCCTTCCTAATAATTCCTAACATTTTATTTGCTTTTTTGACTGCTGCAGCACACTGAGCTGACGATTTCAATGTATTATCTACTATGACGCCTAGATCTCTTTCTTGGGTGGTAGTTCCTAATATGGAACCTAACATCGTGTAACTACAGCTAGGGTTATTTTTCCCTATATGCAACACCTTGCACTTGTCCACATTAAATTTCATCTGCCATTTGGATGCCCAATCTTCCAGTCTTGCAAGGTCCTCCTGTAATGTATCACAGTCTGCTTGTGATTTAACTACTCTGAATAATTTTGTATCATCTGCAAATTTGATAACGTCACTCATTGTATTCCTTTCCAGATCATTGATATATATATTGAAAAGCACCGGTCCAAGTACAGATCCCTGAGGCACTCCACTGTTTACCCTTTTCCACTGAGAAAATTGACCATTTAGTCCTACTCTCTGTTTCCTGTCTTTTAACCAGTTTGTAATCCACGAAAGGACATCGCCTCCTATCCCATGACTTTTTAGTTTTCGTAGAAGCCTCTCATGAGGGACTTTGTCAAACGCCTTCTGAAAATCCAAATACACTACATCTACCGGTTCACCTTTATCCACATGTTTATTAACCCCTTCAAAAAAATGAAGCAGGTTTGTTAGGCAAGACTTCCCTTGGGTAAATCCATGTTGACTGTGTCCCATTAACCAGTGTAGTTGTTTAAGTGTGGGTGTGATGTGATCCGTTTTTTTTGTTATTTGTTAGGGACCGTGTGGCTGCATTTTGGAGAAGTTGGAGGGGCTTAAGGGTGGCTGTGGGGAGGCCTATTAGGAGGGCGTTACAATAGTCTAGCTTGGCAAAGAGGAGGGATTGCAGAACTGTTCGGAAGTCTGGGGAGTGAAGAAGGGGTTGAAGTTTCTTGAGGATTTGAAGTTTGTGGAATCCTTCTTTTTATCAGTGTCTTGATATGGGCTTTGAAGCTCAGTTCCTTGACCAGGATGACTCTGAGGTCTCTTACTGACGTGAGCAGGTTGTATTTGGTCAGAGTTGTGGGGTTGAAGTTGGGTGATGGTTCTTTTCTGGAGAGGTAAAGAATTTCCGTCTTGTTCTGGTTGAGTGTTAATGCCATTTGGTTGAGGACGGAGGTTATATCTTTTTCCCTATATGCAACACCTTGCACTTGACCAATTTAATTTCATCTGCCATTTGGATGCCCAATCTTCCAGTCACACAAGGTCCTCCTGTAATGTATCACAGTCTGCTTGTGATTTAACTACTCTGAATAATTTTGTATCATGCGCAAATTTGATGACCTCACTCATCGTATTCCTTTCCAGATCATTTATATATATATTGAAAAGCACTGGTCCAAGTACAGATCCCTGAGGCACTCCACTGTTTACCCTTTTCCACTGAGAAAATCAACCATTTAATCCTACTCTTTGTTTCCTGTCTTTTAACCAGTTTGTAATCCACGAAAGGACATCGCCACCTAACCCATGACTTTTTAGTTTTCTTAGAAGCCTCTCATGAGGAACTTTGTCAAAGGAGTGCCTCAGGGATCTATATTGGGACCCTTACTTTTCAATATATTTATAAATGATCTGGAAAGAAATACAAGTGAGGTAATCAAATTTGCAGATGATACAAAATTTGTGGGTGCGCATGCCTGTGAAAGGCTCTACGTGAATCAGACTCTCACAGGTGCACACACACATCTACACATATACACACGCACACAAGCACATAGGCTCTCACACGGCCACACACATGCACCCAGGCTGTCACATACACCCACACAAGCTTTCACACAGACATAGTCAGACTTGCACACAGACATAAGCTCTCACACAGACTCAGCCACACACATACATGGCTGCGTTTTCTGTTCGGGCCTGATGGGATGAGCTGCATCATGGCCACCGGGCTCCTCTTCTCATCGGCCCCACCACCACTCGCTGGCCTGTTATGGCCGCCGGCTGCGGGGGCCCGCGACTGGGGCCAGCCACCTACCAATATGGATGGGCGGCTTCTGAAGTGGCGGCAGGAACTGGCAGCTGTCCCTGATGCTATCTTCGCCGTCCCAGCCACCGCTGATTTGGCCACGTCCCGGCCTGCCTTCTTCCTGGTTGCTGACTCCTCCCCTGCAGGGCCTCCCTAGAGCCGCGCGCGTGGCTGAGCTTAGATATTTAAAGGGGCCACGATAGGAAATAGTCATGGCTCCTTCCCGTGGACTCCTCCTACCTGTTTGCTATTTAAGGCAAGGTCTGCTCCTCAGACCTTGCCTTGGTTTCTTGGCTCCTGGTTCTATGTTGTTCCTTATCCTGTCCTCCTCGGACCTGCTCCTGTCCTCCTGTTTGGTTCCTGCTTCCGCTCCCTTCCTCCTTGGACAGATCTTCTGGCTCCGACGTCTGGTCCGGCTTCCAACCATTCTTCTGGCTCTGACGTCTGGTCCGGCTTCCGACCATTCTTCTGGCTCCGACGTCTGGACCGGCTTCCAACCATTCTTCTGGCTCCGACGTCTGGACCGGCTTCCAACCATTCTTCTGGCTCCGACGTCTGGACCGGCTTCCGACCATTCTTCTGGCTCCGATGTCTGGACCGGCTTCCGACCTCCCTCAGGTTTTCGACCTTGGACTGTACATTGACTTTTCTCCTGCCTTCACGGAGGTCTACCTAAGTCCAGCCGGCCCCACGACTCAAGGGCTCAACCTGGAGGGAAACGGGGCTGGTGCTGGTGAAGCGCCTGCCGGCCCTCGCCTGTGAGGGTCTTCTCTCTCAGGTAGCACCAACTCTACCTCGGACTAAGGATCCACCTCTCAGAATCATGACATGGCCTTCCTGCTCTTGGGGGGGGTGTTGGTGCTGAAACGAGAAACGTTATACGTGGGCACACATGGGACATGTCACGGGGAACACTGTGGCAGCACATTATTTACTCTTCATCTGCCAGCGGGTTGAACTTTACTGGCGGCCTCTCTTCCTCTTCAGCCACTGGCAGGTTTGGCTCCGCTGGCAGTCCTGCGGCCTCTCCTGCTAACGCTGCCCCGTGCAAATGTACGATATGCACACCCAGTCACGCTGGGCCTGGCTACTGGCAGCTGATACGGACAATACTGGACCGGGCTCTGGTTTGCACGATCCCTTGGGCAGCTTGCTTATTTATTTATTTATTTATTTATTTATTTATTTATTTAATTAAAGGCTTTTATATACCGATGTTCATGTACTAGTACATATCGCGTCGGTTTACATAGAACCAAAGTTGGAAATTACATCGAACAAGTGGGTACAGATAACAAGGCTAACTTCGTATGAACTTATAGATAAAGCAAAGAACAAGACTTACAACTATTACAAATAACAGTCAACAAACTTAAATTTACATCAGACTTAGTAAGCATGAGTGCAGCATAACATATATTTATTTATTTATTTTTAATTTTTATATACCGAAGTTCTTGTGGGAATTACAAATCACTCTGGTTTACATAAAACGATGAACTGCCCAACAGCGGATGGGGGCTTTACATAGAACTGTAGAACATAAGGAACAATAAAACCGGATGTCAATTTAACATAGTAATAATAAATATAATATAATATAATATGTACATACAATTTAACTATTTAACGTAGTAGAGATGACCTGTCAAATCTACCATATAGATACAATAAAAGTAATATAGTGAACTTATGGATTCAAAAATTGATTGAGCAGTTGTGGAGTCCTGATAGTAGGAATTGGTGAGATGTCGATAATTTAGGGATACTATTATTTAGGAAGTCCTCTTGTCTAAGTATCATTGAGAATCTGGGAAGGCTTGTTGGAAATCTACAATATATCTAACAAGGTGAAATCATGAGACTAAATTATAAGATTAAATGGTTATGGCATCAGACATCTAGCGTATTGGAGTATGAAGTGCGTGAATCTAGCCCTGAATCAAGGCTCGGGGGAGAGACCTTTAAGTGAAGGCTTTTGTGAAAAGCCAAGTTTTGAGCTTCTTTTTGAACGTTTGATTACAAGTTTCTAGACGAAGGTCCGTGGGGAGGGCATTCCAGTGAAAGGGGCTGGCAGTCGAGAATGCACGTTTCTTGAGCAATGACTTGGCTGGAGGTGCATATAGGGTGCCTAAGTAGCTGGTTCTGATTGGTCTGGATGATGCGTGAAGACGAAGTGGGCAGCTTAGATCTAGCAAAGTTTGGGAATGAATGGTCTTGTGGGTTATGGTTAGAACTTTGAATATGATTCTATATTTGATAGGGAGCCAGTGTAAGTTCTTTAGTATAGGTGTGATGTGTTCTCCTCCTCTACTAGAATTGGTTAGAATCCTGGCAGCCGAGTTCTGTAACATTTGTAGTGGTTTGGTGGTGATAGCTGGAAGGCCAATTAGCAGAGAGTTGCAGTAATCTATTTTGAAAATAGAATTGTTTGGAGGACTGTTCTAAAGTCCTGAAAATGGAGGAGAGGTTTCAGCTTTTTCAATATGTGTAGCTTGTGAAAGCATTCTTTAGTTGTGTTCTTGACAAATTTTTTTAGATTCAGCCTATTGTCAATAGTAACGCCAAGGTCTCTTACGTGTGTGGGGGAGATCATTAGAGGTGTGATTAGGTTGTTGGCAGCCTGAAAGCTGTCATCCAGAGTGATCAGCATAAGTTCCGTTTTTGATGTATTGAGTATTAAGTTAAGGCTAGTGAGGAGAGAGTTTATGGACTGTAGACCATTGTTCCAGAAGTTAATGGTGTTGGAGATAGATTCTGTGATTGGCAACAAGATCTGGACATCGTCGGTGTATATGAAGTGTGTGACCTTTTAGACTTGAGAGCGGATGACATAGGGGGAGAAGATAGATGTTAAATAGGGTTGGGGAGAGGGAGGATCCTTGAGGGACTCTGAGTGTGGACTTGACCGGGTGAGAATCCTTATTGCTTATTCTGACCTTGTATGTCCTGTTAAGGAATGATCTGAACCATTCAAGGGCTGATCCTGAGATGCCTATGTCTGAGAGCCGGTTGATGAGGATAGAATGCTTTATGGTGTCAAAAGCTGCAGATATATCGAAGTGCCAGGAGGTAGGGGGTCTTTTTTCTCCAGACCAGTGAGGGCGCTGTCTGTCAGTGAGATTAAGAGGGATTCCGTACTGAGGGATTTGCAAAATCCGAATTTGGCTGTTGTGAGAATCTTGTGGTCTTCTAGGTATTCCGACAGCTGTTTGTTAACTATTCTCTGCATAAGCTTGGCTACAAATGGTAGGTTAGAAACATAGAAACATAGAAACATAGAAATGACGGCAGAAGAAGACCAAACGGCCCATCCAGTCTGCCCAGCAAGCTTCACACATTTTTTCTCTCATACTTATCTGTTTCTTTTAGCTCTTGGTTCTATTTCCCTTCCTCCCCCACCATTAATGTAGAGAGCAGTGATGGAGCTGCATCCAAGTGAAATATCAAGCTTGATTAGTTAGGGGGTAGTAGGGGTAGTAACCGCCGCAATAAGCAAGCTACACCCATGCTTATTTGTTTTAACCCAGACTATGTTATACAGCCCTTATTGGTTGTTTTTCTTCTCCCCTGCCGTTGAAGCAGAGAGCTATGCTGGATATGCATCTAAAGTGAAGTATCAGGCACATTTGGTTTGGGGTAGTAACCGCCGTAACAAGCCAGCTACTCCCCGCTTTGTGAGTGTGAATCCTTTTTTCTTCTCCCCTGCCGTTGAAGCTATGCTGGGTATGCGTGAAGTATCAGTTTTTCTTCTCCCCTGCCGTTGGAGCAGAGAGCTATGCTGGATGTGCATCGAAAGTGAAGTATCAGGCACATTTGGTTTGGGGTAGTAACCGCCGTAACAAGCCAGCTACTCCCAGCTTTGTGAGTGCAAATCCTTTTTTCCACATTTCCTCTTGCTGTTGAAGCTTAGAGTGATGTTGGAGTCACAGTAACCATGTGTATGTTTATTGAATAAGGGTATTGTGTCCAGGCAGTAGCCATCATTCTGGCGAGTCACCCACTCTTCATTGGCGGCCTCTTGACTTTATGGATCCACAGTGTTTATCCCACGCACCTTTGAAGTCCTTCACAGTTCTGGTCTTCACCACTTCCTCCGGAAGGGCATTCCAGGCATCCACCACCCTCTCCGTGAAGAAATACTTCCTGACATTGGTTCTGAATCTTCCTCCCTGGAGCTTCAAATCTTGACCCCTGGTTCTGCTGATTTTTTTCTTATGGTAAAGGTTTGTCGTTGCCTTTGGATCATTAAAACCTTTCAAGTATCTGAAAGTCTGTATCATATCTCCTCTGCTCCTCCTTTCCTCCAGGGTGTACATATTTAGATTCTTCAATCTCTCCTCGTACGTCATCTGATGAAGATCCTCCACCTTCCTGGTCGCCCTTCTCTGTACCGCTTCCATCTTGTCTTTGTCTTTTTGTAGATATGGTCTCCAGAACTGAACACAGTACTCCAGGTGAGGCCTCACCAAGGACCTGTACAAGGGAATAATCACTTCCCTTTTCTTACTTGATATTCCTCTCTCTATGCAGCCCAGCATTCTTCTGGCTTTTGCTATCGCCTTGTCGCATTGTTTCGCAGACTTCATATCATTAGACACTATCACCCCAAGGTCCCTCTCCTGCTCCGTGCACATCAGCCTTTCCCCCCCCATCGAATACAGTTCATTCGGATTTCCACTCCCCATATGCATGACTTTGCACTTCTTGGCATTGAATCTCAGCTGCCATATCTTCGACCACTCTTCCAGTTTCCTTAGATCCCGTCTCATTCTCTCCACTCCTTCCGGCGTGTCCACTCTGTTGCAGATCTTAGTGTCATCCGCAAAAAGACAAACCTTACCTTCTATCCCGTCCGCAATGTCGCTCACAAAGATATTGAACAGGACCGGTCCCAATACCGATCCTTGCGGTACACCACTTAAAACCGCTCTCTCTTCAGAGAAGGTTCCATTTACCATCACACATTGTCTTCTGTCCGTCAACCAATTTGCAATCCAGGTCACCACCTCGGCACTCACTCCCAAGCTTCTCGTTTTATTGACCAGTCTCCTGTGCGGAACCGTATCAAAAGCTTTGCTGAAATCCAAGTATATGATATCGAGTGCTCTTCCTCGATCCAATTCCTTGGTTACCCAGTCAAAAAAGTCAATCAGATTTGTTTGACAGGATCTTCCCCTGGTGAATCCATGTTGCCTCTGGTCCATCAATTCTCCAGACTGTAGATAGTTCACTATTCTCTCTTTCAGCAGTGACTCCATTACTTTTCCCACCACCGAAGTGAGGCTAACCGGTCTGTAGTTGCCAGCCTCCTCCCTGTTCCCACTCTTGTGAAGCGGGACCACCACCGCTCTTCTCCAATCACTCGGCACCACTCCCATTTCAAGGGATCTATTGAACAGGTCACACAGCGGACCCGCCAGAACATCTCTGAGCTCCCTCAATATCCTTGGATGAATCCCATCAGGCCCCATGGCTTTGTCCACTTTAAGGTTCTTTAGCTCTTCCCACACATTTTCTACTGTAAAAGGATTTTCATCTATTCCATTTCCTTCCAGTTTCTTGTTGTGTAGAGATGGTCCTTCTCCAGGGTCTTCTTTAGTGAACACAGAGCTGAAGTATTCGTTTAATATTTCTGCCATTTCTTCGTCTCTCTCCACACATTGATCATTATCACCTTTCAATTTCACTATACCACTTTGGACCTTTCTCTTTTCGCTGATGTATCTGAAAAATGTTTTGTCACCATTTTTTATCTCCTTGGCAATCCTCTCTTCCGCTTGACTTTTTGCCAACTTGATTAATTTCTTTGTCTCCCTCAGTTGAATCAAATATTCTTCTTTGTGTTCCTCCCTTTGGGATCTTTTATATTTCTTGAATGCTGTTCTTTTAGCTTTAATTTTGTCAGCCACCTCCTTTGAGAACCAGATAGGTTTCAATTTTCTTTTGCTTTTCTTTACATTTCTAACATATAGAGTAGTTGCCTTGGTGATTGCTCGTTTTAGATTGGTCCACTGCTGCTCCACATCTCTCTCGTTCTCCCATCCTTTTAGTTCTTCCTCCAGGTACTTACCCATTTCCTCAAAGTCCGTGTTTTTGAACTGTAAAACTCGGGTCTTTGTGGTTCTTTTCCCTATTCTTTTAGTGATATTAAACCATACCGTTTGATGATCACTGGTGCTGAGGTGGGTGCCCACCTGGACATCGGAGACATTATCTCCATTAGTGAGCACTAAGTCGAGTATAGTTCCTTCTCTCGTGGGTTCCAACACCATTTGTTTGAACAAAGATACTTGCATGGCATCCACTATCGCTCTACTATTTTTAGTTTCTGCAGATGGGATTTTCCAGTCTACATCTGGCATATTAAAGTCACCCACGATCACCACTTCTCCCTTCTTACCTATCTTATGGATGTCTTCAACCAGATCTCTGTCCAGCTCTTCCTTTTGGTTTGGAGGCCTGTAAACCACTTCAATATAAATGGATGCTCCGTCATCTTTTTTTAGGTCGACCCATATTGCTTCTTCCTTGCCCCAACTTCCTTGCAGCTCAGATGCTTGGATGTTGTTTCTGATATAAAGAGCCACACCTCCCCCTTTTCTATCCTCTCTGTCTTTCCTTAACAAGTTATAGCCTGGTATTGTTGTATCCCAATCATGAGATTCTGTGAACCATGTCTCTGTGATAGCAACAATGTCCAATTCTGCCTCAGCCATTAGGGCCTGCAGATCTGGGATTTATTTCCCAAACTATGAGCATTTGTGGTCATAGCCTTCCAGGTACTCTCTTTAAGGTTGTTGCTTTTCCTGGACTCCTTATGAGATTTTATTTGAGATTTGTTATTCACTTCACTCTTTCCTTTTGCAGTTGTGCCACTGTTGACAGAGTTATCCATCTCAATTAGATTTTTCTTTTGGTTATGGATCTTGAAATTCTGCATGCATTGTGTTTGTTTTCTCTTTTCTGGTAACACTTCAATGTTTTTCTCAAGAACTTCTTCAGTTTCTAATATAGAGAAGGCTTTTTGTTCTTTTTGCATTTGGTACATTGTGTGTCTCCTCATCACAGGTCTAATTCTACCAGAGCCCACTGTATTCCTGGATTTTAAATAATTTCTTAATGACCTGTTTGAGTGGGAGGGTGTACCTGTTGGCTGCCCATCTGTCAAGAATGGGTGACTGTGGGGCCTACCTGAGCCTACCTGAGCCTAATGAATCTCTTTTTCTTGACTTCTGGTTTCTCTGTGATGTTGGGGAATTATTTTCTGAGTAATGCAATGTGGGTGTAATTCTTGTAATTGAAGCTAATTGAGCTTTAACCTCATTCAGCTCCTTTTTCAAGGAAGATAGTTGTGCACAAATTGGGCAAGCTCTAAGTTTCCAGATGCTTTCCCTCAGAATAAAGGCTCCACAGCAGTTACATTGGATTATCCTCATTTTGTTAAGTTTTGACATTTGATGAATAGCAATTATGGAAATACTAATTTACCTTGTTGCCATTTATGAATCTAGGCAGGTTATATAAGAAACACAAACCTAGGGGTGGGTGGGTAGAGGGGTAGGGCAGGAGGGTGTTAAACAGGTAAAGCAGACTAACAGCCCTCCCAAATATCTATTTCAGTTGTGCTTTTTTTTTTTTTTTTTTAAAGACAGTGCACAAGGTTTGGCAGATATAATGCCCTACTTCTAAGCACAGATAACAACAGATAACAACCAAAATGGACTTAACTTAGCAGGAAAGGTTCTGGGTTCGTTTGAGATCCCAGCTCCAAAGTGAATTCAGTTCCCAATGCACGTGAGGCTCTGGCAACTTAATCCAATTACTGCCCCGCCTTACAAACCCAGGCTGAAGAGGAAGGGGCTGCTTTTGAACTAATGGCTGATACAGGTAAAGCAGACTAACAGCCCTACCAAATATCTATTTCAGTTGTGCTTTTTTTTTTTTTTTTAAAAGACAGTGCGATGGGGCGATGGGGCGAAAATTGGCCGGATCTGCAGGGTTCAGGTTGGGTTTCTTGAGGAGAGGTTTGAGGGTGGCTAATTTCAGCGTGTCTGGTACTAATCCTTGGATTAGCGAGCGATTGATGATCTCTTCTAAAGGCTTCGCAATGATATTTGGGATGGTGAGTAGTAATTTAGATGGAATGGAATCCATCGGATGTGTGGAGGATTTCATCTTTTTGAGAATCGATTCAATTTCGAGTGAGGAAGTAGGTTCAAAGGCTTTTAGGTTAGCTTTCTGGCTGAAGGGAGGAGAGTGGAGAGAAGGAGGTTCTATATTATACGTTGCCAGAGGAGCTATTAGATTGAGGATTTTATTTTCGAAAAATTGTGCAAGTTCTGTGCATCTGGATTGTGCTTGATCATCAGGGATAACTGGTGAAGTGGGTTTTGTGAGCTCTGAGACATAGGAGAACAGAGCTTTGGCATCGAAGGAAAAATTGTGAATTTTGTGGGCATAAAAATCTCTCTTTGTGCGAAGGATGTTGTTTCTGTAACTGTGCATGAGGGTTTTGTACTCAGTTAGTGTAACGTTAGATGGTCTCTTTCGGCATGCGTGTTCTTTTTTTCTCAGTTCTAGTTTGATGTTTTTTAGTTCTTGTGTGAACCATGGTTTTTTGTTTTTACAGGATGGGTCTAGCTCTTTAGTTTTTAGGGGGCATAGTTTTTCTGCCACCTTGTTTGTGATGCTATACCATGTAGTGATGGCTGCTTCTGCATCGGAAAGGTCGAGGTTAGTGAGTTCCGATGAAAGATGGGAGGTAAGGTCTTCCATGCAGCAGGAGTTCCTGTAGTGAATTGTGGTTTTGGTGATTGATGAGACAGGGTTGTCCTTGATACAGAGATCCGTTGTGATCATTAGATGGTCTGACAGTGAGCAGTGAGGTGGGGAAGATTGTGTAAGGCCTGAATTTATGAATATAAGGTCCAGTGTGTGCCCCGCTTTGTGCGTGGGACTTTTAACGATTTGTGAGAAGCCCAAGGCCTTGAAGGAGGATAATAGCATTTCGCAGTTGGAGGATAAGGGGATCACATCAATGTGAAGGTTAAAGTCTCCCAAGATGACTGCTGGGGTGTCATTTTTGATGTGTTTGGCAATGAGCTCGATGAGTGGAGATGGATCCGAATCTAGGAAGCCGGGCGGAGCGTAGAGTAAACAAATTTGGAGTTGTTTTGAGCTAAAAAGCGCAAATTCCAGACGGGAGGTGTGTATAGTGATCTGTATGGATAGTCTCAGCTCTTTTTTAGCAGCTAAGCAGAGTCCCTCCCCCCCCCTTTTTTTTGGGTCTAGGTATTGAATAGATATCGTAGAGGTGAAGGGGTAGTTGATTAGAGCTAGGTCTGAGGGTTTCAACCAGGTTTCTGTGATTGCACATATATCCGGTTGTGAGTCCAGGAGATAGTCATTGATTAAATGTGTTTTTTTCGAAATTGATTGGGCGTTAAAGAGTGTTAGTGAGAATAAGGAAAGCCCAAGGAATTGAGTAAATGGGGTTGTCGTTATGGGTATCAGACGCTTATGTTGGAGGACTGTAGGGTCAGCGCGGTGTTTTTGATGGTGGGGATAGGGAACAAGAGCATGATTGAAGCCCAAAAGGATATTGAAGTTGAAGGCGAGTTGAAGATGACTGGATGAGGCTTGTAGCTGCAAAAGTGTTGACTGCGTGGGATGGAGCCCTTAGGGGCTGCACGAAGGGGCGCACAAAGGGGTCTGCCCCTTTGTCACGCCCCTTCGGTGCACGACGCCACAGTCGAGCGCCCAAATTTAAAAGGCCGCATGGGACGAGTCCCCGGCGTCAGTGGGACGCGGCTCTGGAGCCCAAGGACTGGCTTGGGGGCGAGGGAGGGTCGAGGGGCGGCGCACAGCGATGGTCTTACTTTTTCCTCTCTCTTCTTTATTCGGTCGGGTTGGTGGGTTTTTTCACTTTGGATTTCGCCGATTCCCTTCTCTTCTTTTTTTAGATTTTTCAAGCGCTGGCGTGTTCTCTTCTCCTTCCGGTCCTCTTCTCCTTCACTTCCGGAGGAGTAGGGAGGCCCCGGGCCGGTTCTCTATCGGTGCTGGCAGCTGCGGAGGTCAGTCGGTCGTCGCGTAGGCCGCGGTCCGCCAGTCGGGGCGGTGGTCGGAGCGCCCAAAAAAAATGAACAAAGGTTTACAGGTACCACAGGGGGCAAAGGTTTATCATAGTTGCATTTGTGTTAGGTGAAAAGCAAGTGCTACTTAACTGGAAAAGTAACGCCTGGTTTGTTCATGGAAGGAGTCAATGAAACAGAGGCGCAGGTGGAACTACTGCAGGTCCTAAAAAGAGAGAGCAGCACAGCGAGGTTATTTTTGATTGTGGGAAGTGGTGCTAGCACTGCGGGAACGGAGAATCAGCCATGAGGGAATGAGTGGGGGAATGTGGTTATGCCTGTGGGCAGTGCAGGGCGCATTAGTTAAAAAGGGCCTTTAGCAATGACCTGCTCTTCGGGTGGTGCATTGTCCTTTCGTACCGAGGATGTGTCTGTGAGTGTGAGAGAGAAAGGCATGTGAGAATGAGAACCTGACTGTGTTTGAGGGAAGAAGATGGATGGAGAGAAAAATAATAGAAAAAAGACAATATAAAAGGAATTGGCAAAAAAATAAGAAAGGGAAGGTAAAAAAAAAAAAAAAAGCCTGTGACCAACCGATTAGAAAACTAAGATCAGACAGCAAAGGTAAAAAAAAATTAAATTACTTTTTAGTGATTGGCACATGTAATCTTTGGGAATATGCAAAAGTAGCACTTTCTCTATGCGGATCTCACAATGTACGAGATCAGCATGGAGGAACTGGAAGTCCATGGGGCCTGCACAGAGGAGGCAGCAGAATGGGCTTCAGTGCCAATAGCAGCAATCAGCACCTCCCCAATAGCCATGCGGCAGCAGTGACAGTGGCAACAGAGGAATGAGAGAGGCTCCGAGGTTGCTGGCAAAAGAAAGAGAGGGGGGTCTACCTTTAGTGTGCATGTGTATGAATGGGAGTCTGCCTGGGGGTGTATGTGTGTGAATGCATGGGTGCCTGCCTGTGTGTGGTGTATGTGTGTGTGTGAGAATGAATTGGTGCCTGCCTGGGGGTCTGTGTGTGAGAATGAATGTGTGCATGCCTGGGGGATGGGGAGGGAGTGGTGTGAAAATGAATGGGAGCCTGCCTGGGGGTCAGTTTCAGTGTGTGAGAATGCCTGGGTGTGTGTGTTTGTGTGTATGTGAGTGTGAGAGCATGAGTGTGTATGAGAAAATCCAGGGGAGTAAGAGTTTGTGGGGGGGGGGGGGTGTGCGGAGGGGGAGAGAGTGTCTTAGAGCCTGAGAGTGTGTCAGTGTCTGTGAGAGCGAGAGGTTATGGTGGGTGTAAGAGCATGAATGTGTATGTATGTGACAGTGTATGTGTGAGAGAGAATGGACATGTGAGTATGTGTGAGAGAGAGAGGATAACCTCCTAATCCTTGACAATATCAGGGTGACTGGAAATCAAGAGCTCCCACAGAAGGGGGACAGCAGGGGCTTTTTAAAATCCTTATTAGTTTTAATTATTGGGTGTTATTTGATATATGTGCTGTTTTTAAATATTTTATTGGTATTTGGGAAATTGTAAAAAATGTATATGATTTTAATTAATAGAAATTCTATTTATCAGTAGTTTTAAAATATTCTTTTATTAGTATGGTTTTACTATTATAACTGATGCTTTATGTTTCTTGATTTTATTTGTTTTATGAGGAATGGTGGTTCTGTTTTTCCATTGTTAATACACAGAGTCTGGCTTCTTGGGGTTTCCATTTCAGTTTTTTCCAGTTTGTGCCCCTTTATTTTGTATTCTGTATTTGGTGAGGGTCTGTCTCTGCTCTGTGTATGTGACCATGATGAGAGATTCTGCTAGCATAGGGATCTATAGCAATCGGGTTTGTTTTGTTTCCTCAGTAGGTGGTGTATTGGTATTCTAGGACCCAGTGTAATATTTACCCTTGCTTTTTCACAGGTAGGGTTATTGTTGTTTGAGTCCATGGTGTTATTACTGTTATGTTATGATGGGATTGCAGTATAGATTTTGGGTGCCTTTTTTGCAAGGTTTTGTGTTAGTTCACAATGTGCCTGGCAGTGGAAGGTGTTTGTGCTGCTGTTACTGTGAGGTGACACCAGAATTTGAAAATATCTATTAGTATGATGAGCTGTAAGGGAAACATCCAAGCTCCATTGTTTGGGGGAATTTCAGTGGATGCACAGAGTTACAGAACTGGAGGTGCAGGATTTCTATTGACATTCTGTCCCTTCCTATAAATTCCAGTCTTCACTCTCATAGCCAAATAGAATTAGTTGAATGAGGCTATCAAATAATTATATAGTGTGAAACTGGCCAGCTTTTTAAAATTACACAGAAGACCCTTTGGACTTTTTTTAACCAATTGTAAAGCAGGATCCATGCTATAGAGGTGGGTGTGATGAGGAAATGTCATTTTGGCTCCCCCCCCCCCCCCCCACCAATTCTTCTGTCTAGAGACGCCACTGATCTTCTGTGTCCTTAAGCATTAGCACAAGAAGGATTAAGGGGGGGCACACACATGCATTGGCCCCCGGGCGCCGGAGACCCTTGGTGCGCCACTGGGTGCGAGTCATATGGGGGCTGCAACTGGCAGCAAAGAGGAGTGGAGCAGTGCCCAACCTGCTCGTGGCCCAGAAAACCACACAGCGGGCGCGATCGAGAATGAGGTAGGAGTCGGGGCCGAGACCAGGGGGGGGAGGGCGCAAGGGAGAAGGCTCTCCTAGGGCGCCAAATCCCCTTGCACCGGCCCTGGGTACACGGGGGCACCAACGACATAGGAAAATGTGGGAGGGAGGTTCTGGAAGCCAAATTTAGGCTCTTAGGTAGAAAGCTTAAATCCAGAACCTCCAGGGTAGCATTCTCTGAAATGCTCCCTGTTCCACGCGCAGGTCACCAGAGGCAGGCAGAGCTCCGGAGTCTCAATGCGTGGATGAGACGATGGTGCAAGGAAGAGGGATTCAGTTTTGTTAGGAACTGGGGAACCTTTTGGGGAAGGGGGAGTCTCTTCCGAAGGGATGGGCTCCACCTTAACCAGGCTGGAACCAGACTGCTGGCGCTAACCTTTAAAAAGGAGATAGAGCAGCTTTTAAACTAGAGACGAACACCACCCCAGGAGTTGCACCTCCCCTCCCTCCATCCTGGGACTGCGTAGCTTCCCTGTGCAGTACAGGGATGTGCATCATCTATCAGGGGCTTGCACTCAGGAAGGCACAGGTTGCCTTTGATGAGCTGATTGCTGCTCTGTTGCATCAGTCGGCTGCGGAGACGGGAGCAGTGACAGCGGATCTTGTTGATGTAGGAGGTTGAGGGTTTGCAGAACTGAGAGCCTGCCCAGTCTGACTCCTCCCGTCTCTTCCTCAGCCTCATCGCACCTGCAGGTAGAAGTCCAGGTGAGCGTGCACAGAAAGGAGCAGGTTAAAGTGCCTGCTGAGACAGGGAAGCCCGCCCCTTCGCTCTGGAGGAGGGAACAAAAACCTTTCCACAGAGCTCATGAGTCACTTAAGTGTGCTACAGACATGAGGTCCTGGAGCGTGAGCGCTGAGGCCTTAAAGAGCCATCCAGGAAGGAGGAATCCGTAAACCCGGTACGTACCTACTTTCTCCTTTACCTCAGGAGAGGGGTGGGGGAATCAGTGCCCCCTGTCAGTGCTCCCTGCTTTATCTCAGGTGAGGGAATCAGTGCCCCCTGTCAGTGCTCCCTGCTTTATCTCAGGTGAGAGAGGGATGGGGGTGGGGGAATCAGTGCTCCCTGCTTTATCTCAGGTGAGAGAGGGATGGGGGTGGAGGAATCAGTGCCCCCTGTCAGTGCTCCCTGCTTTATCTCAGGTGAGGAAAGGACGGAGGTGGAGGAATCAGTGCCCCCTGTCAGTGCTCCCTGCTTTATCTCAGGTGAGAGAGGGATGGGGGTGGAGAAATCAGTGCCCCCTGTCAGTGCTCCCTGCTTTATCTCAGGTGAGAGAGGGATGGGGGTGGGGGAATCAGTGCCCCCTGTCAGTGCTCCCTGCTTTATCTCAGGTGAGGAAAGGACGGAGGTGGAGGAATCAGTGCCCCCTGTCAGTGCTCCCTGCTTTATCTCAGGTGAGGAAAGGACGGAGGTGGAGGAATCAGTGCCCCCTGTCAGTGCTCCCTGCTTTATCCCAGGAGAGGGAGGGATGGGGGTGGGGAATCAGTGCCCCCTATCAGTGCTCCCTGCTTTATCTCAGGTGAGGGAGGGATGGTGGTGGGGGAATCAGTGCCCCCTGTCAGTGCTCCCTGCTTTATCTCAGGTAAGGGAGGGATGGGGGTGGGGGAATCAGTGCCCCCTGTCAGTGCTCCCTGCTTTATCTCAGGTGAGGGAGGGACGGGGGTGGGGGTATTAGTGCCCCCTGTCAGTGCTCCCTGCTTTATCTCAGGAGAGGGAGGGGCGAGGGTGGGGGAATCAGTGCCCCCTGTCATTGCTCCCTGCTTTATCTCAGGTGAGGGAGGGATGGGGGTGGGGGAATCAGTGCCCCCTGTCAGTGCTCCCTGCTTTATCCCAGGAGAGGGAGGGACAGGTGGGGGAATCAGTGCCCCCTGTCAGTGCTCCCTGCTTTATCTCAGGTGAGGGAGGGATGGGGGTGGGGGAATCAGTGCCCCCTGTCAGTGCTCCCTGCTTTATCTCAGGTGAGGGAGGGATGGGGGTGGGGGAATCAGTGCCCCCTGTCAGTGCTCCCTGCTTTATCTCAGGTGAGGGAGGGATGGGGGTGGGGGAATCAGTGCCCCCTGTCAGTGCTCCCTGCTTTATCTCAGGTGAGAGAGGGATGGGGGTGGAGGAATCAGTGCCCCCTGTCAGTGCTCCCTGCTGTATCTCAGGTGAGGGAGGGATGGAGGTGGGGGAATCAGTGCCCCCTGTCAGTGCTCCCTGCTTTATCCCAGGAGAGGGAGGGACGGGGTGGGGGGTATTAGTGCCCCCTGTCAGTGCTCCCTGCTTTATCTCAGGAGAGGGAGGGACGGGGGTGGGGGAATCTGTGCCCCCTGTCAGTGCTCCCTGCTTTATCTCAGGTGAGGGAATCAGTGCCCCCTGTCAGTGCTCCCTGCTTTATCTCAGGTGAGGGAGGGATGGAGGTGGAGGAATCAGTGCCCCCTGTCAGTGCTCCCTGCTTTATCTCAGGAGAGGGAGGGACGGGGGTGGGGGAATCAGTGCCCCCTGTCAGTGCTCCCTGCTTTATCTCAGGAGAGGGAGGGACGGGGGTGGGGGAATCAGTGCCCCCTGTCAGTGCTCCCTGCTTTATCTCAGGTGAGGGAGGGATGGGGGTGGGGGAATCAGTGCCCCCTGTCAGTGCTCCCTGCTTTATCTCAGGTGAGGGAGGGATGGGGGTGGGGGAATCAGTGCCCCCTGTCAGTGCTCCCTGCTTTATCCCAGGAGAGGGAGGGATGGGGGTGGGGGAATCAGTGCCCCCTGTCAGTGCTCCCTGCTTTATCCCAGGAGAGGGAGGGATGGGGGTGGGGGAATCAGTGCCCCCTGTCAGTGCTCCCTGCTTTATCTCAGGTGAGGGAATCAGTGCCCCCTGTCAGTGCTTCCTGCTTTATCCCAGGAGAGGGAGGGATGGGGGTGGGGGAATCAGTGCCCCCTGTCAGTGCTTCCTGCTTTATCCCAGGAGAGGGAGGGATGGGGGTGGGGGAATCAGTGCCCCCTGTCAGTGCTTCCTGCTTTATCTCAGGTGAGGGAGGGATGGGGGTGGGGGAATCAGTGCCCCCTGTCAGTGCTCCCTGCTTTCTCCCAGGTGAGGGAGGGATGGGGGTGGGGGAATCAGTGCCCCCTGTCAGTGCTCCCTGCTTTCTCCCAGGTGAGGGAGGGATGGGGGTGGGGGAATCAGTGCCCCCTGTGAGTGCTTGCTTTTATCTCAGTTGGAGTGTAAGATTCATGGCCGCTTGCGTGTGCTGCTTGTGAACCTCAGAAGTGCTCAGTGTTTTCTGGCTGTGATTTCCTGGTTGTGCTTGTCTCCTGGGGATGGGTATGTGAGGCCTCCAGGGCTTGTGTATATATTTTTATGTCTATTTATATATTTTGCCTTTCCCTTCTGCAGACTCAGAGCTGCTGTTTCCTCACTGGCACAGAAGATGGAGGAGGTTCTGGCGGGTCTCTGCGGTACCAGTGCCTCGGACCCACTCCCGGTTTGGGGTCCATGGCAGCGTCGGGCACTGCTTTAACCGGCTGGTGTTAAACACCCTCCCTCACGCCGTTCTTGCTGTAACCAGCGCCTGTTATGTGGGCTCGCCCCGGTAAGCTCCTGCACTCACCTCTCCATCCTCTCCCTGCGTGAGAGATGCACGTTTGCTCTCTCTCAGCCTCTAGCACAAATCCAAGTCTGTCTGTAGTACTAGGCAATAATCCAGCTTAGATAGTAAAGTGGTCTGTAGGACTGTGCGGAAGTCTTGGGTATGTAGAATGTTAGGAATTATTAGGAAGGGAATGGTTAATAGAACGGAAAATGTCATAATGCCTCTGTATCGCTCCATGGTGAGACCGCACCTTGAATACTGTGTACAATTCTGATCGCCGCATCTCAAAAAAGATATAATTGCAATGGAGAAGGTACAGAGAAGGGCAACCAAAATGATAAAGGGGATGGAACAGCTCCCCTATGAGGAAAGACTAAAGAGGTTAGGACTTTTCAGCTTGGAGAAGAGACGACTGAGGGGGGGATATGATAGAGGTGTTTAAGATCATGAGAGGTCTAGAACGGGTAGATGTGAATCGGTTATTTACTCTTTCGGATAATAGAAAGACTAGGGGGCACTCCATGAAGTTAGCATGGGGCACATTTAAGACTAATCGGAGAAAATTATTTTTCACTCGATGCACAAACTGTGAAATTTGTTGCCCGATCCAAGCTTGCGGGTACCCTATACACTCCCACCCTCAAAACCTCACACTTTACCTTCACTAGAGAAAGAGCTTTCTCCATTGCCGGTCCCTCCCTCTGGAATACCTTGCCACTGAACTCCGCTTAGAGCCTTCTCTGTGCAAATTTAAAAAAGGAATCAAGACAGGGCTCTTTAAAATGTCCTATCCAGACCCGGAGCAAACATAGCTCAGACCCTAATTACTATGGCATCTCCCTCCAGGACTTCTCTCTTCTGTCTTTCTCATAATGTACATAGTAAGAAGTAGTAATTTCTTACCCTTTGTCCCCCCCCCCCCCCCCCCCCCCCCCCCCCCCCCCCGTTTACTGCCACTCGTTTTCACTCCATCCCACCCTGGTTCCCAGCAGTTGTCTCCAGTCACTTACGTTTCCTATGCATATCCTCCTCGATAACATGTATAATTTTATTTCTATCTTGTATATTTTACCTTTATTAGAGGTATTTCATGTACCCATATAGCCTTCATGTATTTCATGTATCCGCCACTATAACACGTACATATTTTGTTTTAATTTTATCATGTATATATTTTATATCTTTACAGCTCTCAGTTCTGTTCCTATCAATTTCTTTACTTCCCCTTTCATTCATGCTGCTGCTCTCTCTCCTCTCTTCTCCGCTGCTCCCGCTCCCCCTCCTGTTAATTGTATTTCTCCTCTTGTTAAACAGTTACAATGTAAACCGGCATGATGTACCCACGAATGTCGGTATAGAAAAGCTAACAAATAAATAAATAAACATTCTGTTTGCTTTTTTGACTGCTGCAGCCCACTGAGCTGACGATTTTAAACTATTATCCACTATGACACCTAGATCTCTTTCTTGGGTTGTAGCACCTAATATGGAACCTAACATCGTGTAACTACAGCAAGGGTTATTTTTCCCTATATGCATCACCTTGCACTTGTCCACATTAAATTTCATCTGCCATTTGGATGCCCAATCTTCCAGTCTTGCAAGGTCCTCCTGTAATGTATCTCAGTCTGCTTGTGATTTAACTACTCTGAATAATTTTGTATCATCTGCAAATTTGATAACCTCACTCGTCGTATTCCTATCCAGATCATTTATATATACATTGAAAAGCACCGGTCCAAGTACAGATCCCTGAGGCATTCCACTGTCCACTCCCTTCTACTGAGAAAATTGACCATTTAATCCTACTCTGTTTAACCAGTTTGTAACCCACGAAAGGACATCGCCTCCTATCCCATGACATTTTAGTTTTCTTAGAAGCCTCTCATGAGGGACTTTGTCAAACGCCTTCTGAAAATCCAAATACACTGCATCTACCAGTTCACCTTTATCCACGTTTATTAACCCTTCAAAAAAATGAAGCAGATTTGTTAGGTAAGACTTCCCTTGGGTAAATCCATGCTGACTGTGTTCCATTAAACCATGTCTTTCTATATGCTCTACGATTTTGATCTTGAGAATAGTTTCCAGTATTTTTCCCGACACTGAAGTCAGGCTCACTGGTCTACAGTTACCTGGATTGCTGTTGCAACCCCAGGACCGACCCGGGGCCGGCACTCACCCGTGGCGCGGTCCGAACGCGTTCCCAGGCCGGTCCCAGGGTCGGCGCCCGCCCATGGCGCTGCCCGGCTCCGTTCCTCCTCGCTCGGCCCTGCACGGGCCTCCGGCGCTGCGCTCCTGCCTCGGAGGAGCGGACGGCGTCTCGAGGCAGCTGGCTCCGCCCCCTAGACGTGCGCGCGCGCGGCTGAGCTCCCTTCTTAAAGGGGCCAGCGCGGGAGAAGCAGGGGACGGCCTCCGATGACGTCAGACGCTGCAGGGCTATTTAAGCCCTGCAGTTGCTCCTCTTCTCTGCCTTGCAACGAGGTTCCCAGGGTTTTTCCTGTCTCCAGTTGCTGCGTTCTTCTGTCGACTCGGTCTCCATTGGTTCCTGACTCCGGACTGGCTTACGACGATTCTCTGGCTTCTGACCCCGGTTCGGCTTACGGTGATCCCTTGGTTCCTGATTCTGGACTGGCTTACGACGATTCTCTGGCTTCTGACCCCGGTTCGGCTTACGGTGATCCCTTGGTTCCTGATTCTGGACTGGCTTACGACGATTCTCTGGCTTCTGACCCCGGTTCGGCTTACGGTGATCCCTTGGTTCCTGATTCTGGACTGGCAAGCGACGATTCTCTGGTACACGACTCTGGACTGGTGAGCGACGACCCTCTGGCACTCGACCTTGGACTCCATCTGATTCGGCCCCCGCGGGCCCTCCTAAGTCCCAGCGGCCGGGTTCCTACGGGCTCCTCCTGGGGGGACTCCGGCTTCCAGGGTGAATCTCCTAAGTCCCAGCGGCCGAACTCCTACGAGCTCCTCTCGGGGGAGGATCGGCTTCCAGGGCGAAGACCTTCTCACCACTGTGCCAGTTCCACCGTTGCATTCTTCCTTGCCAAAGCCCTTGGTCGCATAGGGCTTCCTAGGGTCTTCCTCAGGCCATCCACAACTCCGTCCTTGCCGCCTCCCGGTCGGGACCACCGCCGCCCCCTCACTCAGCGGTTCACCTTCTGGTTCCGACCGGCCCAAGGGTCCACGAATCCAACAATTGCCCCTGGATCCTTTTTTAAATATTGGGGTTATATTTGCTATCCTCCAGTCTTCAGGTACAACGGATAATTTTAATGATAAGTTACAAATTTTAACTAATAGATCAGAAATTTCATTTTTGAGTTCCTTCAGTACCCTAGGATGCATACCATCCGGTCCAGGTGATTTGCTACTCTTTAGTTTGCCAATCTGGCCTACTACATCTTCCAGGTTCACAGTGATTTTGTTCACTTCGTCTGACTCATCACCCCTGAAAACCATCTCCGGAACTGGTATCTCCCCAACATCCTCATTAGTAAACACAGAAGCAAAGAATTCATTTAGTCTTTCTGCAATGGCCTTATCTTCTCTAGAAGCCCCTTCAACCCCTCGGTCATCTAATGATCCAACCGACTCCCTCACAGGTTTCTTGCTTTGAATATAATTTTAAAAGTTTTTATTATGAGTTTTTGCCTCTATGGCTAACTTCATTTCAAATTCTCTCCGCCTTTCTTATCAATGTTTTACACTTAACTTGACAATGCTTATGTTTTATCCTGTTTTCTTCAGATGGATCCTTCTTCCAATTTTTGAAGGATTTTTTTTTTTTGGCTAAAATAGCCTTTTTCACCTCACCTTTTAACCATGACGGTAATCGTTTTGCCTTCCTTCCACCTTTCTGAAGTGTGGAATACATATGGACTGCGCCTCTAGGATTGTATTTTTGTCCATGCCTGTTGAGCACTTTTAACCTTTGCAGCTGCACCTTTCAGTTTTTTTCTATTTTCTTCATTTTATCAAAGTTTCCCTTTTGAAAGTTTAGTGTTAGAGCTGCAGATTTACTTATTGTCCCCCTTCCAGTTATTAGTTTAAATTTGATCATGTTATGATCACTATTGCCAAGTGTCCCCACCACCATTACCTCTCTCACCAAATCCTGCGTTCCACTAAGAATTAAATCTAAAATAGCTCCCTCTCTTGTTGGTTCCTGAACCAATTGCTCCATGAAGCAATCATGTATTACATTTATTTATTTATTTATTTATTTAGAAACTTTTATATACCGGTATTAGTGGGGACATCATACCGGTTACATCCATGAACTTTGTCTCTAGCACGTTCTGATGTTACATTTACCCAGTCAATAATGAGGTAATTGAAATCTTAATCAAAGGGAGTCAGTGGTTAACCACACCAACTAAATCGCAACAAAAAAGTGGAAACCAAAAGTATGTTTAAGTCTAGCCTTAATAGAAGCTGTCAGCAAGCCTGACGTTGTTTAACTTCAACAGAAACCAACCGGTCTTATAATCATTCACCTTCCAAAAATTCTTTTTAATTCAAAAAACTTCTTTTTTTATGTATTTATATATTAATATAAAATTGTCATCTGTCCTCAGAATATGTCAAAAGTAGACTCTTTACTATCATTCACAAACAGCCCAACATGGCCGGTGTTTCACAGCACAGCTTCCTCAGGGGCATGCGAACATCTTTAAACACAGAGTCTTAACCTAAAGATAATAATAGTACCATTATAGAAATTCACCAATAATGAAGATGAAAAAATACTTATCTTGATGTCAAAAAGGCTACCATCTCAAAATGGACACTACGTCTACGTCACAGGAAACGGAGGAACTGAAGCCAAGGCTTATGTCTCTTTAAATAAATATCCAACTCTCGTATGATGTCCCTGAAATGCAAAACATCAATGACACTTCTTCCTGTTCACCAAGAACACTGTCAAGAATATAAGATCAGACATAAAAGCTCATTTATCCCAAGAACACATGTAGATCAAGTACAGTGTTTAACCCATGTGGAACAACAGTATTTAGTCTGTAAATCCAATGTTGTTCAGTCTGTAGCAGTAACAATTCGCGATCACCTCCATGCCAGAGTATAGGAATGTGTCCAATGGCACAAAAGAAGAGATCATTAAAACAATGTCCAAATTCAATGCAGTGTGATAACATGGGTTCATCGACTCAGGCATGTTTTATATTGGACCTGTGTTCTATCATCCGAGTTTTCAAAAGACGTTTGGTCTTCCCAATATAGACAAACTCAAAAGGACATCGGATTAAATAGATCACCATGGTGGAAACACATGTGGTTTTGTATTTCAAAAAGATTTTATAACCCGATTTCAAAACCAATGAATCCTGAATGTTCATTGAGGAAGCACATACTGAGCAACTATTGCATGGATGATGTGATCCTTTCATGATGTCATTTGAATCAGGAATGATAGAGCAATCTGATCTCACCAACATATTCCTAAGATTAGTAGCATGTGAAAAGGTGATCCATGGAGGTGTTTGAAAAATATCATAAGTTTGTAATATGTGCCAGTATTTCAGAATAGATTTTCGAATCACATGAACATCAGAAAAGTATGGTGGGTGGAGTCATCTGCAGAGCGTGGAAGAAAAAGCCACTCTCGTTGAGAAAATTTTGCTTGCACATAGGCTTTACGAACACTTTACTGTGGGTAGCCACGAGCTAGAAAACGCTCACATAGCAGTTCAGACTGGATCTCAAAATCAGCCAAGGTATTACAAAGGCGTCTTAGCCGGATAAACTGGCTCACGGGAAGATTCAATTTAAAGTTCCTGGGATGAGCACTGACAAAATGCAAGTATGTATTAGAACTCACAGTCTTGCGGAATATAGAGGCCATGAATTTACCATCAATAATAGTAATCTTTATGTCCAGAAAAGAAAGAGACACACATTGAATTTCAGCAATAAATTTCAAATTAACATTAAGGGAATTCAACCACTGTAAAAAAGAATTGAAGATGTCTTCATCACCTCTCCACAGGACAAAAACGTCGTCAATGTATCATTTCCAGATGACCAGGTGACTGTCAAAAGCATGGTGGGTAAGCCATCGTTCTTCAAAAATGTTCATATATAAATTGGCCAAATCTGGGGCCATGGTGGCCCCCATGGCTGTTCTACAAGTTTGCTGGAAAAAATCATGATTGAATGCAAAAACATTTTGTTTCAAAAGCTATTTCTAGCAGTTGTAATAGAAAGTCACTTGGAATCCGATGGGGTCTGGGACGTCTCTCAAAATAAGTATAAGCAATTTCTATAGTCTCATCTTGAGGGATAGAGGTGTACAATGCTTCATCGTCCAAAGTAGCCATTTTTAAATTGGTGGTATCAACCTCTAATTGGTCAAGGAAAACAATCATATCAGATGATATATACTGAAAAGCACAGGTCCACTGTTTATCATTTTCTTCTGCAGACCATTTAATCCTACTCTTTGTTTCCTATCTTTGAACCAGTTTGCAATTCACAATAGAACATTGCCTCCTATCCCATGATTTCCCGAAGAGGCTGTCATGAAGGACATTGTTAAACAGTTTCTGAAAATCCAAATGTGCTATTCCTAGCAGCAAAGCCTATGACAAGACTTCCCTTGGCTAAATCCAAGATGGCTTTGTCCCATTGAACCAGATCTATCTATGTGCTCTGCAATTTTATCCTTTAGAATAGTTTTTATGATTTTTCCCAGCACTGGTCTGTAGTTTCCCAGATCACTCCTGCAGCCCTTTTTAAAGATTGGTGTTACATTGGCCACCCTGCAATCTTCAGGTACAATGGACAATTTTTATGATAGGTTACAAACTGCAAGTAATAGGTCTGCAATTTCATTTTTTAGTTTTTTCAGAATTCTTGGTTGTAAACCATATGGTTCAGGTGATTTGCTACTCTTTTTAGTTTGTCAGTTTGTCCTATCATATATTCTCAGTTCACTGTGATTTGTTTCAATTCCTCCTAATCATTACCATTAAATACTTTTTCTGGCATGAGTCTTCCCCCAACACCTTCCTCAGTACACACCAAAGCAAAGATTTTAGTTTTCCTGCTATGGCCTTGTCTTCCCTAAGTGCTCGTTTAATGTCACAGGCTTCCTGCTTCAAATGTATTATGAGTTTTTGCCTCTACAACAAGCTTCTTTTAAAATTTCCTTTTACTGCCGTATCACCTTTTAAACATGCCAGCAGTCTTTCCTTCTGCCTTTTTTAATGGTCTGGGCTTCCAAGATGGTATTTTGAAACAATGTCCATGCCTGATGTAAACTGTGAATCTTTGCAGCAGTTGTCTTTTTATCTTTTGTCTGTTTTCCTCATTTTATCATACGCTCCCTTTTGAAAGTTAAATGCTAGAGATGTAGTTTTCCTTAATGTCCTCCCTCCAGTTACTAAGTCAAATGTGATTGCGTTAGCATCACCTTTGCCTGCGTTCCACTAAGGATTAGGTCTAAAATAGCTCTTTCTCTCATCAGCTCCTGAACCAGTTGCTCCGTGAAGCGATCCTTTATTTCATCTGGAAACTTTACCTCCCTAGCAAGCTGTGATATGACATTCACCTAGTCAGTATTCGGTAATTAAATCTCCCATTATTGCGCTGTTGCCTAATTCTTTAGCTTCCCTAATTTCTGTTAGCATTTTATCGTCGCTCTGTTCTTTCTGGCCAGCAGATGGTAGAATACCCCCACTGCTATGCTCTTCCCCATAATAGATGGGATTTCTATCCATAGAGATGTCACAGTGCATTTGGTCTCCTGCAGGATCCTGTTGGACTCTATGCCATCCCTAAATATGATGCCACCTCCCCTATCATTGCGGTATAATTTGTACGCTGGTATCGCACTGTCCCATTGGTTATCCTCCTTCCACTGGGGCTCTGAGATACCAGTTTTGCCTAACTCTTCATTCAGTGCAATACACTCTAACTCTCAGCGTAACTAAATATCCTGCCAAGGTTAGCCGGATATATTTATCTGGCTAAGTTTCCAAGCCGGCCAGTTGTTGAATATTATCCACTAAGTACATGACTCAGCACTTTTTTTGCCTTGAATTTTAACTGTGAAGCCTTCAACCACTCCTCAAGTTTTCTTAGATCACTTCTCATTCTGTCTGCTCTCCCTGGGGTGTCCACTCTGTTGCAGATATTTGTGTCCTCTGCAAAAAGATAAACTCTTCCTTCTACCTCCTATCATACTGTAGCATATGGTGTACGAAACAAGACTATTTCCAGCATTTTTTCTTCCTTCTATCACATGTATTAAGAGTCCAGTAAAATGGTATCAGCTAATTATACATTTTTTTGTTTTTATTTGTTAATGCTTATCTTTGTGCATTCAAGTGGACTAGCATGGCAACCACACTACTGCATAGTAACATAATAGTAATGGCAGACTGGTCTGCCCAGCAAGCTTAAGGTAGGAACTGCCACTCTGTGCAGATTACGCCCATATTTCTCTGTCGCTCTGTGCAATTATCCCCAAATCCTATGATACCCATCAAATTGTCAGCTAGTAACATTTTTCACTGGGTAATGAGCTTTCTTGAAAATTCAGACAGTGCTGCTTGATGTGCTTTGCTTATACAGTTGACTGTAGAAGCAGACCTGTGCTTTTTTTCTTGTTTATCATATGGGAATAAAAATCATCCCGAGGTGTTTCCAGCCCCTCTATCTCCTGTTAGCCAGGCAGCAGGGAGTAAGAGCATCCCCGGGTGTTTCCAGCCCCTCTATCTCCTGTTAGGACAGGCAGCGGGGAGTAAGAGCATCCCCGGGTGTTTCCAGCCCCTCTATCTCCTGTTAGGACAGGCAGCGGGGAGTAAGAGCATCCCCGGGTGTTTCCAGCCCCTCTATCTCCTGTTAGGACAGGCAGCGGGGAGTAAGAGCATCCCCGGGTGTTTCCAGCCCCCATATCTCCTGTTAGGACAGGCAGCGGGGAGTAAGAGCATCCCCGGGTGTTTCCAGCCCCTCTATCTCCTGTTATGACAGGCAGCGGGGAGTAAGAGCATCCCCGGGTGTTTCCAGCCCCTCTATCTCCTGTTAGGACAGGCAGCGGGGAGTAAGAGCATCCCCGGGTGTTTCCAGCCCCTCTATCTCCTGTTAGGACAGGCAGCGGGGAGTAAGAGCATCCCCAGGTGTTTCCAGCCCCCATATCTCCTGTTAGGACAGGCAGCAGGGAGTAAGAGCATCCCCGGGTGTTTCCAGCCCCTCTATCTCCTGTTAGGACAGGCAGCAGGGAGTAAGAGCATCCCCGGGTGTTTCCAGCCCCTCTATCTCCTGTTATGACAGGCAGCGGGGAGTAAGAGCATCCCCGGGTGTTTCCAGCCCCTCTATCTCCTGTTAGGACAGGCAGCAGGGAGTAAGAGCATCCCCGGGTGTTTCCAGCCCCTCTATCTCCTGTTATGACAGGCAGCAGGGAGTAAGAGCATCCCCGGGTGTTTGCAGCCCCTCTATCTCCTGTTAGGACAGGCAGCGGGGAGTAAGAGCATCCCCGGGTGTTTCCAGCCCCTCTATCTCCTGTTAGGACAGGCAGCGGGGAGTAAGAGCATCCCCGGGTGTTTCCAGCCCCTCTATCTCCTGTTAGGACAGGCAGCGGGGAGTAAGAGCATCCCCGGGTGTTTCCAGCCCCTCTATCTCCTGTTAGGACAGGCAGCGGGGAGTAAGAGCATCCCCGGGTGTTTCCAGCCCCCATATCTCCTGTTAGGACAGGCAGCAGGGAGTAAGAGCATCCCCGGGTGTTTCCAGCCCCTCTATCTCCTGTTAGGACAGGCAGCGGGGAGTAAGAGCATCCCCGGGTGTTTCCAGCCCCTCTATCTCCTGTTATGACAGGCAGCGGGGAGTAAGAGCATCCCCGGGTGTTTCCAGCCCCTCTATCTCCTGTTAGGACAGGCAGCAGGGAGTAAGAGCATCCCCGGGTGTTTCCAGCCCCTCTATCTCCTGTTATGACAGGCAGCAGGGAGTAAGAGCATCCCCGGGTGTTTGCAGCCCCTCTATCTCCTGTTAGGACAGGCAGCGGGGAGTAAGAGCATCCCCGGGTGTTTCCAGCCCCTCTATCTCCTGTTAGGACAGGCAGCAGGGAGTAAGAGCATCCCCGGGTGTTTCCAGCCCCTCTATCTCCTGTTATGACAGGCAGCGGGGAGTAAGAGCATCCCCGGGTGTTTCCAGCCCCCATATCTCCTGTTAGGACAGGCAGCGGGGAGTAAGAGCATCCCCGGGTGTTTCCAGCCCCTCTATCTCCTGTTAGGACAGGCAGCGGGGAGTAAGAGCATCCCCGGGTGTTTCCAGCCCCTCTATCTCCTGTTAGGACAGGCAGCGGGGAGTAAGAGCATCCCCGGGTGTTTCCAGCCCCTCTATCTCCTGTTAGGACAGGCAGCGGGGAGTAAGAGCATCCCCGGGTGTTTCCAGCCCCTCTATCTCCTGTTAGGACAGGCAGCGGGGAGTAAGAGCATCCCCGGGTGTTTCCAGCCCCCATATCTCCTGTTAGGACAGGCAGCAGGGAGTAAGAGCATCCCCGGGTGTTTCCAGCCCCTCTATCTCCTGTTAGGACAGGCAGCGGGGAGTAAGAGCATCCCCGGGTGTTTCCAGCCCCTCTATCTCCTGTTATGACAGGCAGCGGGGAGTAAGAGCATCCCCGGGTGTTTCCAGCCCCTCTATCTCCTGTTAGGACAGGCAGCAGGGAGTAAGAGCATCCCCGGGTGTTTCCAGCCCCTCTATCTCCTGTTATGACAGGCAGCGGGGAGTAAGAGCATCCCCGGGTGTTTGCAGCCCCTCTATCTCCTGTTAGGACAGGCAGCGGGGAGTAAGAGCATCCCCGGGTGTTTCCAGCCCCTCTATCTCCTGTTAGGACAGGCAGCAGGGAGTAAGAGCATCCCCGGGTGTTTCCAGCCCCTCTATCTCCTGTTATGACAGGCAGCGGGGAGTAAGAGCATCCCCGGGTGTTTCCAGCCCCCATATCTCCTGTTAGGACAGGCAGCGGGGAGTAAGAGCATCCCCGGGTGTTTCCAGCCCCTCTATCTCCTGTTAGGACAGGCAGCAGGGAGTAAGAGCATCCCCGGGTGTTTCCAGCCCCTCTATCTCCTGTTATGACAGGCAGCGGAGAGTAAGAGCATCCCCGGGTGTTTGCAGCCCCTCTATCTCCTGTTAGGACAGGCAGCGGGGAGTAAGAGCATCCCCGGGTGTTTCCAGCCCCTCTATCTCCTGTTAGGACAGGCAGCGGGGAGTAAGAGCATCCCCGGGTGTTTCCAGCCCCTCTATCTCCTGTTAGGACAGGCAGCGGGGAGTAAGAGCATCCCCAG
Source organism: Rhinatrema bivittatum (assembly GCF_901001135.1). Lineage (NCBI taxonomy): Eukaryota > Metazoa > Chordata > Amphibia > Gymnophiona > Rhinatrematidae > Rhinatrema > Rhinatrema bivittatum. The sequence continues at coordinate 4,725,110 of NC_042617.1, read as the reverse complement.
GTGTTTCCAGCCCCTCTATCTCCTGTTAGGACAGGCAGCGGGGAGTAAGAGCATCCCCGGGTGTTTCCAGCCCCTCTATCTCCTGTTAGGACAGGCAGCGGGGAGTAAGAGCATCCCCGGGTGTTTCCAGCCCCTCTATCTCCTGTTAGGACAGGCAGCAGGGAGTAAGAGCATCCCCGGGTGTTTGCAGCCCCTCTATCTCCTGTTAGGACAGGCAGCAGGGAGTAAGAGCATCCCCGGGTGTTTGCAGCCCCTCTATCTCCTGTTAGGACAGGCAGCAGGGAGTAAGAGCATCCCCGGGTGTTTGCAGCCCCTCTATCTCCTGTTAGGACAGGCAGCGGGGAGTAAGAGCATCCCCGGGTGTTTGCAGCCCCTCTATCTCCTGTTAGGACAGGCAGCAGGGAGTAAGAGCATCCCCGGGTGTTTCCAGCCCCCATATCTCCTGTTAGGACACGCAGCAGGGAGTAAGAGCATCCCCGGGTGTTTCCAGCCCCTCTATCTCCTGTTAGGACAGGCAGCGGGGAGTAAGAGCATCCCCGGGTGTTTCCAGCCCCCGTATCTCCTGTTAGGACAGGCAGCGGGGAGTAAGAGCATCCCCGGGTGTTTCCAGCCCCTGTATCTCCTGTTAGGACAGGCAGCAGGGAGTAAGAGCATCCCCGGGTGTTTCCAGCCCCCATATCTCCTGTTAGGACAGGCAGCAGGGAGTAAGAGCATCCCCGGGTGTTTCCAGCCCCTCTATCTCCTGTTAGGACAGGCAGCGGGGAGTAAGAGCATCCCCGGGTGTTTCCAGCCCCTGTATCTCCTGTTAGGACAGGCAGCAGGGAGTAAGAGCATCCCCGGGTGTTTCCAGCCCCTCTATCTCCTGTTAGGACAGGCAGCAGGGAGTAAGAGCGTCCTCGGGCGTTTCCAGCCCCTGTATCTCCTGTTAGGACAGGCAGCGGGGAGTAAGAGCATCCCCGGGTGTTTCCAGCCCCTGTATCTCCTGTTAGGACAGGCAGCAGGGAGTAAGAGCATCCCCGGGCGTTTCCAGCCCCTCTATCTCCTGTTATGACAGGCAGCGGGGAGTAAGAGCGTCCCCGGGTGTTTCCAGCCCCTCTATCTCCTGTTATGACAGGCAGCAGGGAGTAAGAGCATCCCCGGGTGTTTGCAGCCCCTCTATCTCCTGTTAGGACAGGCAGCAGGGAGTAAGAGCATCCCCGGGTGTTTCCAGCCCCTCTATCTCCTGTTAGGACAGGCAGCAGGGAGTAAGAGCATCCCCGGGTGTTTCCAGCCCCTCTATCTCCTGTTATGACAGGCAGCGGGGAGTAAGAGCATCCCCGGGTGTTTCCAGCCCCCATATCTCCTGTTAGGACAGGCAGCGGGGAGTAAGAGCATCCCCGGGTGTTTCCAGCCCCTCTATCTCCTGTTAGGACAGGCAGCGGGGAGTAAGAGCATCCCCGGGTGTTTCCAGCCCCTCTATCTCCTGTTAGGACAGGCAGCAGGGAGTAAGAGCATCCCCAGGCATCTTTTCAGTGCTTGGCTGTAGATTTGGTAATAGATGAGATGTGTTGCACTTTAATTGTTGCAGGGGTGATGAACCCGAGTTTTTTTCCCCTTAGTTACTGAAGTGACCCAGCTTTCCTCTCAGTGAGGTAGAGGAGGACATTTGGCATTTGCTGCCTTCCATTTGGACTGATGCTCTCTCATTATAATGAAAAATTATTCATATTTTTCCGCTTTATGTTGCAAAAGTTTGTATGGCATCCCCTATTTCTGGTAGGGTGTTATGATATGTTCTTCATTCTCACTATAGACCAGATTTTTAAACCTACGCGTGGGCGTAGATTTGTGCACGCAACCCGGCATGCACAAATCTACGCCTGATTTTATAACGCGCGCATGTTATAAAATCCAGCACGCGCATGTTATAAAATCCAGGGTCGGTGCACGCATGTTATAATATCCGGGGTTGGCGCGCAGAAGGGGGTGCGCACTTGTGCACCTTGCGTGCGCCGAGCCCTAGGGGAGCCCCGATGGCTTTCTCTGTTCCCTCCGAGGCCGCTCCGAAATCGGAGCCTCCTCGGAGGGAACTTTCCTTCCACCCCCTTTACCTTCCCCGCCCCCCAGCCCTATCTAAACCCCTCCCAACCTTTGTTGGCGACGTTGTGCCTGCCTCCGGGCAGGCGTAGGTTGCGCGCGCCGGCCAAGTGCCGGCGCATGAGCCCCTGGCACATCCGCTGTACTGGATGCCTCGATCCCACCCCCTCGCCAACCACTCCCCGCCCATTATTTCAAGCCCCAGGACATACGCGCGTCCCGGAGCTTGCGCGCGTCGCCGGGCCTATGCAAAATAGGCCCTTCGACGCACAGGAGGGGTTTTAAAGGGTTACGCGCGGATATTACCGGCGTAACCCTTTAAAAATCCGCCATTATATGTGTCCCAAAAATTCCAGAATTTCATTTCAAAGTGTCTGCTGGTGAGGTGAGAGAGGGGTTGGGCGCTTCTCAGGTTCCTAGTGAAGAGAGATGAATTATTCCCCATAGAATTCTCTTTTTGGAATTATAAGATCTTTGTGCATTGACCTCCTTCCTCTTTTGTAGATTTCCTGGCTATGACAACCTCTCCAGGCCGAGCTGGAAATGCCGGATCCTCGTGTCCTTCCTATTTGCTGTCCTTTCTCTCGCTGATATAATCCTGGCAGCTGTATTTCCACGGCAGGGCACCGTCTCCTTGGAAGTGCTGGCGGGAGCCACCTCAGCACTGGCGTGGATCACGCATGGCCTGGCACTGCTCATGCTCCTGAGGTCCGTGCACGGCCTCTCCCGAGGGCCTCTGGCTCTGGTGCTTCTGGCGCTTCTGCCTTTGCCAACTCTGGTGATCTCTGTGCTGTCCTACTGCCAGTCTTGGGTATCATCCTACGCCCTCCAGCCAGCCTCCATCTCAAGGCTTACCATCGCGTGCCTCCAGCTGGCCTGTCTGGCTGTGTATGTGCTCGCATCCATTGCTCCCGTCCCCAGCAGGCGAGATTTCGACTCCATCAATGATGCCTCAGAACGTGCCCCACTCCTTTCAGGTGCAGGATCTCCGGCCTCCGATGCACAGATCGTTGGTGAGGATGGGGAGAGCTGGCTTTCACGGTTTTTCTACCTCTGGCTGAATCCTTTGCTAAAACATGGGTACCAAAAGAAGCTGAAACAACCCCAAGATGTCTACCTTCTACCTCACAAGCTTCAAACAAGGGCAGTCTTTACCCACTTCAGTAATTGCTGGCAAGCGAAGATGGCCGCTAAGGTGAACGCATGCAACTTCACTAAAAGTGATGGCAGAGGTCGACCTTTGTCCTCTGGACTAGCTGCAGCTGAGAATGATCCCGAGAAGAAGGTGAGCCTCCTGTCTGTGCTCCACTCCACCTTTGGGCTCAGATATTACTCCCTGGGGCTACTTAAGCTGGGTGGCAGCATGCTGAGCTTTGCTGGCCCCCTCCTGCTCAACTCACTGGTGAATTTCATGGAGACCCGGGAGGAGCCTCTGAGCCTTGGGATCTTATATGCCGTTGGACTCTTTGCCAGCTCTTTCCTTGGTGCTCTGCTGTGCAACCAGTTCACATATGAGGTTGACAAAGTGGTGATAATGGTCCGAGCTGCAGTTATCTCCTCCATCTATCAGAAATCCCTGCGGGTCAACGGCACCACCCTGTCCCGCTTTTCCACAGGTGAGATTGTGAATTTCATGAGCATTGACACGGAGAATGTGATCACCTTCTGCACCAGCTTTCATGAAGTATGGAGCCTCCCGTTCCAGTTTTTGGTCAGTGCCTACCTTCTGTACCTGCAGATGGGAGTGTCTTCCCTTGGAGGTCTGGGTCTAATCCTGCTGCTGGCACCCATCAACAAGTACGTCGCCAGCCGCATCATGGAGAGCAGAATCAAGATGATGGAACACAAGGACTCCCGAATCAAGGTAAAACAAAAAATCTAATATGTCTTCTCACTCTTTAGTAAGAGACTGGTTAATCTCTGTTGGGGAGTAGATGACCATGCTGCTCTTCCACTTCAGAGGCTGATGACTCTTAGCAGAAAGGTGCCTCATCTCCACACTGTGGCTATTCAATAATATTTAAAAAGCATGAAGACTTGCAGTATGCTGACACTGCCCCACATAGAAGAATAGTTAGTATGATAGAAAACTATTAACTGGGCAAGGAAGTCATTAAGCAGCTGGACCCAGAGAGTGGTGATCAGGGAAGTGACGCTCAGGGGTAGGGACCAGTTCCATTCAATTGCAGAGGGACTTTAAGGGGAAAGTATGCTTGAATGTGAATGATGGGTGTTGCATGCGGCAGCCCTCAGTACCTCTCTGCCCTGGCCCCGGTGTGGTGTCGTGCACTCCCCTGCAGCCCGGCATCCTGGCTCTGCTCTGCATCCTGTAGCTGACTAGGCACACGCCTAGAAAGTATCAAACTTTATAGTTTCTTGTGGCACCATGAGCGGTCTTGAGGTAGCTGGAAAACCGATTCAGGCTGGACTCTGGCAAAATCTTTCATACATTTTTTTATTAGTGACAAGAAACAAACAAAAGCAAAGACTTATAGAGAGCTATGTTTTGGCAGGGCCTGTTGGACTGACTTAAAGACCAACTGGCTGGCCACAATGTTCCCCCCCCCTTATCGGCAGTCCTGTTCAATATTTATTTAGCTCCCATTGCTAAATTTCTTGCCACTACTTGTGACGGCAACAAAATCTACGCCGATTTTCATTTGTCTGCGTCAAATGTCGAAGGAGATGATGGAACATTTACAGATTTGTCTATCTTCGATTCAGTCTTGGTTACACCACAATAAATTGTCCTTGAACATGTTGAAAATGGAATTTTTGGTAATTAAACAGTCTTTTTCTTTGAAGACTTATCCAGCAATTTCTATAGGAAATTGTTCCTTCAATATTTCTGATTCAATTGAAAGCTTAGGATTACTGATTGATTCCCATTTGTCTTTCAAGCTTCAAATTAAAGCTGTAATTAAGTCTGTTTTTTTTAAAGTTTCGAGTTATTGCAGGTTGAAAACATTTATTAGTTGCTTCTGATTTCCGATTGATTGTACAAGCAGTCATCTTTCCTGTGATTGATTACTGTAACGGTTGTGTATGGATTTGCCATTCTCTACTTTGCAACCTTTACAATTGTTATTGAATTTAGCTGCTCGTCTAATCTCTGACACAAGAAGGAACACTGGCAAACAAATTTCTGGGAACATTTTGTTTCTTCCACAACCTTCGGTGAAACAAGTAGATTTTAACAAGCTGAACACAAATATGCATTTATTATGTCTGTATCACGTACCGTTTGCCAGAAAAGTGTGATAATCATCAAGCATTGTTACGTGTCTGTAGTGGCATAAGCTATAATGGCAATGTTGGCACCAGAAAACAAAACTAAAAATGTTTTGCCACAGATTTTCGTTTGTGATCACTGTCCGATGCTTTGCGGCGTCCAACAATAGTCACCCAGCATGGAGGGTTTCCACTTGCCTTGATACCATTTCTCCATTTTGACAATGTCTTGATGAAACCTTTCACCATGTTCGTCACTCACAGCGCCAAGGTTGTCTGGGAAGAAGTCCAAATGGGAATGAAGAAAACGTATCTTCAATGACGTTGCACTTCATCAATTTGTATGCCTGAAGCAGATTTTCAGCCTGTTCGACATAGTCTGCTGCCTTATAGTTGCCTAGAAAGTTACAAACGACGTTCTTGAAGGCTGTCCATGCAACACGTTCTGCATCTTGCAGAAGACCTTCAAAGTGGCTGTCCTTCATCACAGCTCGGATTTGTGGGCCAACGAAAACACCTTCTTTTATCTTGGTGTCACTTATGCGTGGAAACATTTGCCTGTTCATTCTTGGTGTATTTTAAAAATACAACATGAATTTAAAAATCATAAAAACTACTGTCCAGCAAGAAAATATATGTACATGAGATTATGTTTTAAAATTTCACAATTATTGTAACACAAAATTGGCCATTTCTAAAAAAAATCTTACGTGATATACAAATTTCGAAGTAATATCTGTGATCAGCATAAAAAAAATCTATTTGTAACACCAAAAAGCCTGAAGGAAAAAAAACTTTACCAGTGTAATGAGAAAAGTAGTCCAAGTGCTTACAAGTAAGGAACAGAATTAGTTAAAAGATTCCAAATTATCATTGTTAGTTGCTAGGAAAGTTGTATATACAAATAAAAAAACATACCTTGAAATGTCTATATGCCAATACCAGAAGATGGGAGAGGTAGAGTGTATAGCAGCAAATGATGAGATTGACATAATTTGCATCACAGAGACTTGGTGGAAGGAGGATAACCAATGGGACAGTGCTATATCAGGGTACAAATTATATCGCAATGATAGGGAGGATCAACTTGGTGGGGGTGTGGCACTTTATGTCCGGGAGGGTATAGAGTCCAACAGGATAAAGATCATACAAGAGACTAAATGCTCAGTAGAATCTTTCTAGGAGGTAAAGTTCCCGGATGCAATAAATCATTGCTACATGGAGCATCTTATTTCAAATTTATTTATTTATTTCAAATTTTTATATACCGGCATTCGAGACAGCAGTCACATCATGCTGGTTCACATAAAACAGGGGTGCATAGTAAACATAACTATAACAAGGTGCTGAAAAGGCAGTTACATATAACAGGGTGATAAGAACTTGGATGAGAAGGAAGAGAAAGGATAGGTTATTAATTTACATATGTAAAACAATAGAATGGATAACCAAGGTGTAGTTGGAGATCAGTTGACTATGTTGGCTGATGCAAATCCAACATTACTCTCTGCATCAACAGTACTGTTGCAACTCCAACATTACTCTCTGCATAAAAGGTACTCATGCAACTCCAACATTACTCTCTGCATCAATGGCAGGGGGTGGCAGGAAATTGGAATCAAGCAGTTACCAAGGGCCCTCAAGTTGGCAGTTGGTGAAACAGATAAGTATGGGAAAATAAGTGTGAGAGCTTGCTGGGCAGATTGGAAGGGCTATTTGGTCTTTTTTTGCCGTCATTTCTATATTTCTATGAGAATAGTCGCTCCCCTGTGTGGATTCTCGTGTGTCTTGTGAGGGCACCCTTCTCAGTGAAGCTTTTATTACATTCACTACATGAGAATGGTCGCTCCCCTGTGTGGATTCTCATGTGATGTGTGAGGGCACCCTTCTCAGTGAATCTTTTATTACATTCACTACATGAGAATGGTCGCTCCCCTGTGTGGATTCTCATGTGATTTGTGAGGGCACGCTTCTCAGTGAATCTTTTATTACATTCACTACATGAGAATGGTCCCTCACCTGTGTGGATTCTCATGTGACTTGTGAGGGCACTCTTCACAGGGAAGCTTTTATTACATTCAGTACATGAGAATGGTCGCTCCCCTGTATGGATTCTCATGTGTTTTATGAGGGCACACTTCACAGTGAAGCTTTTACTACATTCAGTACATGAGAATGGTAGCTCCCCTGTGTGGATTTTCATGTGACTTGTGAGGGCACCCTTCTCAGTGAAGCTTTTATTACATTCACTACATGAGAATGGTCGCTCCCCTGTGTGGATTCTCATGTGACTTATGAGGGCACCCTTCTCAGTGAAGCTTTTATTACATTCACTACACGAGAATAGTCCCTCACCTGTGTGGATTCTCATGTGATGTGTGAGGGCACTCTTCTTAGGGAAGCTTTTATTACATTCAGTACATGAGAATGGTCGCTCCCCTGTGTGGATTCTCATGTGTTTTGTGAGGGCACCCTTTTCAGTGAATCTTTTATTACATTCACTACATGAGAATGGCCTCTCCCCTGTGTGGATTCTTATGTGACTTGTCAGGGCACTCTTCTTAGGGTCTGGTCTGGTAACTGATAAGAGAGGGGGTTGTTTTAGACCTAACTCTTAGTGGAATGCGAGATTTGGTGTGAGAGGTAATGGCAGTGTGGTCACTCGGCAGCAATGATCATAATGCAATCAAATTTGACTTAATGACTGAAGGGAGGACGTTAAGTAAATCTACTGCTCTAGCATTTAATTTCAAAAGGGAGACTTTGAGAAAAATAGAAAAGAGCTGAAAGCTTGACTTCCCACCATCCCTAGCTGCTGACAGAGATCCTGCGGGGCATGCGGGTTATCAAGTTCTACACCTGGGAGAAGCACTTCATGTCCAGGGTGAGCCATGAGCGGGAGAAGGAGCTGAGGATGCTGAAGATAATCTGCTATCTGGATGCTGCCTGTGATTACCTGTGGGATGCTCTGCCTGTGCTCATCTCTATTCTCACCTTCATGACCTACGTCCTGCTGGGGCACCAACTCACTGCAGCCAAGGTCAGTTCTCATCCGTTCCCTCTTTCTGATCATGGTCAGTTCTGTCCCATCACCACAACCAGCTCCCTCCCTCATTGCTAGCTCTCTCCCCTCTCACCATGTGTCCAGGTCCTTCTCACCATCTCCAGCCCCCTCCCTCATACCTTCTCTTTCACCATATCCAGCCCCCTCCCTCATCCCTCCCCTCTCACCATGTGTCCAGGTCCCTCTCTTATCCCTCCTCTCTCACCATCTCCAGCTCCCTCTCTCATCCCTCCTCTCTCACCATCTCCAGCTCCCTCCCTCATCCCTCCTCTCTCACCATCTCCAGCTCCCTCCCTCATCCCTCCTCTCTCACCATCTCCAGCTCCCTCCCTCATCCCTCCTCTCTCACCATCTCCAGCTCCCTCCCTCATCCCTCCTCTCTCACCATCTCCAGTTCCCTCTCTCATCCTTTCTTTCACCATCTCCAGCTCCCTCCCTCATCCCTCCTCTCTCACCATCTCCAGTTCCCTCTCTCATCCTTTCTTTCACCATCTCCAGCTCCCTCCCTCATCTCTCCTCTCTCACCATCTCCAGCCACCTCCCACCTCCCTCATCCCTCTTCTCTCACCATCTCCAGCTCCCTCCCTCATCCCTCCTCTCTCACCATCTCCAGCTCCCTCCCTCATCCCTCCTCTCTCACCATCTCCAGCTCCCTCTCTCATCCTTTCTCTCACCATCTCCAGCTCCCTCCCTCATCCCTCCTCTCTCACCATCTCCAGTTCCCTCTCTCATCCTTTCTTTCACCATCTCCAGCTCCCTCCCTCATCTCTCCTCTCTCATCATCTCCAGCCACCTCTCACCTCCCTCATCCCTCCTCTCTCACCATCTCCAGCCACCTCCCACCTCCCTCATCCCTCCTCTCTCACCATGTCCAGCTCCCTCCCTCATCCCTCCTCTCTCACCATGTCCAGCTCCCTCCCTCATCCCTCCTCTCTCACCATCTCCAGCCACCTCCCTCATCCCTCCTCTCTCACCATCTCCAGCTCCCTCCCTCATCCCTCCTCTCTCACCATCTCCAGCTCCCTCCCTCATCCCTCCTCTCTCACCATCTCCAGCTCCCTCTCTCATCCCTCCTCTCTCACCAGCTCCCTCCCTCATCCCTCCTCTCTCACCATCTCCAGTTCCCTCTCTCATCCTTTCTCTCACCATCTCCAGCCCCCTCTTTCATCCCTCCTCTTTCACTGCCGTATCCATCTCCCTCCCTCATCCTCTCTCTCTCACCATCTCCAGCTCCCTCCCTTATCTTTCCTCCCCATCACTGCAGTCAGCTGTCTGCCTCATCTCTGTACCACACCATCACAGCTACATCTCACCCTATCCCCTCTCCCTCACCACCACAGCCAGTTCTCCCTCTCTTCTCTCCTCACAGCACCATTACAGGCAAGTGCCTTCCTCATCCTGCCTCCTCCTCTATCATAGTTATCTCCTTCACTCATCTGTTTCCCATACCTCAGTAAAGACCTTTCTTAGCTCCCCCTCACACAGTCACCGCTATCCCTCATCTATTCCTTCCACTTCCTCATGTATAGGCCAGATGTTCACTGAGGATAGCTCTGAGAAATGCCAAATAATTACTGTTGCTTCTGTCAATGTCTCAGCAGCCTATGACAGTGTCAGCCATCGAATGCTGCTCTGGAAAATCTACGACATGAAGGAGGGTAACCAGCCAGCCTGTATGATCCAAATACCTATAGAAAAACTACCATTTTTATGATAAACTTGGAGGAAAATGCAGGTGCTGGTACCTCCCTAGAACAAGGCGAAGGAGCAAGCAATCCAGCCATCATATGCAGCTTTGTTTATACGTCAACCTCATCTCTTCTTCTACCATCAAGGCTACTTCCTCACCCCATCACAACATGCTCCCTCCTCCATCTTTCTCCCCCACCCCGGCTCCTCCGAAATCTCACCTCTACTGCCACAGCCAGCTACTTCCTTGTTTTTTTCCCCATCCCAGTCACCTCCCTCCCTCTGTTGCTTCCCTCATCTTAAAACCACCTCCCCCCTACGCTTCCTCCTTAGTCTCCAAGGATTCTTCCTACCGCCCACCTTCATCTCTCCCCCTCCTCACCTTCCCTCATGGCCACAGCTCCCTCACTTCAGAAGTGAAGGAACCATCCCAAGATCCAAGTTTCATCTTGCAAAGTGAGCCCTGTTTTGCTGGGTGACATGATCATGCCCTGTGGAGTTGATGTGTTTCTTGTTTAGCAGGTGAGAGCAGCTGCGTTAGACACGCACTGACCCTGTCTTTACTTTCTGCTCTCCTTGGGGGTCTCTAGCACTTGTCTCAATGCCGGACACGCCTGGACAGGTCAGTGGATGATGGAGATTTTATAAATGACTGAATATCACAGCATGTCCCGCTCCCCTGCCTGTGTCTCCTGTGCTTCCTCTCTGCCTGGCTGCATGTTCACTCCCTCTCCTGTCTTCTGCCTCAGGTCTTCACGGCCTTAGCCTTGATTGGGATGCTCATCTTTCCCCTCAATATGTTCCCCTGGATGGTGACCCAAATACTGCAAGCCAAAGTGTCTGTGGATCGGATCCAGCGGTTCCTTGAGCTCTCGGACCAGGACTTGGACGGCTATTACAGCGGTGGTATGTATGTATTCATTTCTGGTAAATAGGAATGACCGAGTACCGTGTGAGGAGACCCCACAGGGACACTGAAGGTCAAGTACATGAAGGAAAAGGCAATTTGAAGGGGAGGCTCTTTAATCAAATCAAAACTTGAGAGGAGGTGGGGAAGGTTATTTGGGAAAGCATGAAAGTGGGCTGAATGTGGAAGATACTTTTCTGAGAGCTGGACCCTGGGGTGAGAATACTCCCAGAGGGAGAGCTGTGTCCATCTGCAACAGCTAAAATGCCACAGAGGCTGGCGGCAACTTTACAGACCGACAGGTTTAGTGAGGTGTCTGAGAAAGTGAACTCCTGCCCTTGCTTCTGCTTCAAGAAATCTTAATCTATAAAGGGAGCAGCAGCCTCTGTGCTGTTTCCCTGCTGAGATATAATTACATCTCTCTTTCTCACAAGTATAAGCAGCCGGTCATGTGCACTCTGTTCAAAAGCATTTGTCTGTGACCTTTTCCCTTAGGCTCTGAGTCTGTGCTCTCCAGAGGTGGCTGTAAGCACACGCACACGCGCAAGCATGCATGCACTCTTGCACGCTCACTCACTCACTCACTCACTGTAGTGGAGCTGCTTGGTGAGGAGCCAGTGCCAAATGTAATGCGACCTCTCTGGATCTGCTTCCTGATTCTCTTCTGCTCTCTCAGCTGCCGCCTCTGATCCAGACACGGTGCTGGAACTGAACCAGTCCACGTTCTCCTGGTTGCCTCTCTGCAGCGATAGCACTGACCATCCTCTGTCCAGAGAGGAGCCAGAACAGAGGGGGTCCCTGGAGACCTGCATCCACCATCTGGCAGTGAAGAAGGTGAGGACCAGAATCAGAAGTAAATAAGGGAGGTCATGGAGAGATACTCAGCAGAGACATCTCCATGGGAGAGACAGCAAGCCTGGTCACTCACCCGCTCATTCACTCAGCCCACACACACTGATTCACAGTTCTCTCCACTCACTCATCCAAGCATCGCTCACTCACCCACACACTGATTCCCACTTCTGTCCACTCACTCATCCAAGCATCGCTCACTCACCAACACACTGATTCCCACTTCTGTCTGCTCACTCACCCACACACTGATTCACACTTCTGTCCACTCACTCATCCAAGCATCGCTCACTCACCCACACACTGATTCCCACTTCTGTCTGCTCACTCACCCACACACTGATTCACACTTCTGTCCACTCACTCATCCAAGCATCGCTCACTCACCCTCACACTGATTCCCACTTCTGTCTGCTCACTCACCCACACACTGATTCACACTTCTGTCCACTCACTCATCCAAGCATCGCTCACTCACCCACACACTGATTCCCACTTCTGTCCATTCACTCACCCACACACTGATTCCCACTTCTGTCCACTCACTCACCCCTCACACTGATACCCACTTCTGTCCGCTCACTCATCCAAGCATCGCTCACTCACCCCACACACTGACTCCCACTTCTGTCCACTCACTCATCCAAGCATCGCTCACTCACCCCACACACTGATTCACACTTCTGTCCACTCACTCATCCAAGTATCACTCACTCACCCCACACACTGATTCCCACTTCTGTCCTCTCACTCATCCAAGCATCACTCACTCACCCCACACACTGATTCCCACTTCTGTCCACTCACTCATCCAAGCATTGCTCACTCACCCCACACACTGATTCCCACTTCTGTCCACTCACTCATCCAAGCATTGCTCACTCACCCCACACACTGATTCCCACTTCTGTCCACTCACTCATCCAAGCATTGCTCACTCACCCCACACACTGATTCCCACTTCTGTCCACTCACTCATCCAAGCATCACTCACTCACCCCACACACTGATTCCCACTTCTGTCCACTCACTCACCCCACACACTGACTTCCACTTCTGTCTACCCTCTCACCCCACACACTGATACCCACTTCTGTCCACTCACTCATCCAAGCATCGCTCACTCAGTCCACACACTGATTCCCACTTCTGTCCACTCACTCATCCAAGTATCTCTCACTCAGTCCACACACTGATTCCCACTTCTGTCCACTCACTCATCCTAGCATCTCTCACTCAGTCCACACACTGATACCCACTTCTGTCCACTCACTTATCCAAGCATCGTTTACTCACTCATGCCTCCAAGTATGAATGTACTCTTTTGTCCATTCACTTATTTAAGAATTCTTCACTCACTCACTCCACACTCTGACTCCCCTTTCTGTCGATTCACGTATCCAAGCATCGCTCACTCATTCAGCACAAGCACTGACTTCCACTTCTGTCCATTCACTTATCTAAGCATCACTTATTCACTCAGCTATGGACTCTCCTGATTCATTCACATAATTTTCTTATCTATTCACTCAGGGGCTCTTTGGTTCATTCCTGTACTCACATTAAAAAATATTTTTTATTTCAGGGGACATTGCTGGGAGTTGTTGGGAAAGTCGGCTGTGGGAAGAGCTCTCTGCTTGCAGCCATCACAGGAGAACTTAACCGGTAAAGTCCAGGAAGATGCCCTTCTGCAAATCAGGGCCATTCGTGAGGGTGTGGGTGGTCTGTAGTCAGGGCTATGCATGAGAGGAGTAGTCCTGTGACAGGACCATCTGAGAGGTGTGTGATCTCAACTTAGGGTCATGAGAAGAGGTCTGATCACATGGCAGGTCAGGGAAAGGGGGAATGAAAATGTAAAGCAAAAGAGATGAAAAATGATAGGGGGTGAATGTAGAGAGAGATGGATGAATGCTATGGGAATGTAGAGAGAGATGGATGAATGCTATGGGAATGTAGAGAGAGATGGATGAATGCTATGGGAATGTAGAGAGAGATGGATGAATGCTATGGGAATGTAGAGAGAGATGGATGAATGCTATGGGAATGTAGAGAGAGATGGATGAATGCTATGGGAATGTAGAGAGAGATGGATGAATGCTATGGGAATGTAGAGAGAGATGGATGGATGCTATGGGAATGTAGAGAGAGATGGATGGATGCTATGGGAATGGAGAGAGAGATGGATGGATGCTATGGGAATGTAGAGAGAGATGGATGAATGCTATGGGAATGTAGAGAGAGATGGATGGATGCTATGGGAATGTAGAGAGAGATGGATGGATGCTATGGGAATGGAGAGAGAGATGATTGGATGCTATGGGAATGGAGAGAGAGATGGATGAATGCTATGGGAATGTAGAGAGAGATGGATGGATGCTATGGGAATGGAGAGAGAGATGGATGGATGCTATGGGAATGGAGAGAGAGATGGATTGGTGTAGAGAATGTAAGAGAGGGATGTTTGAAGTATATATATGTATAGAGAGAGGGAAAATGGAGAGGGATGAAGAGGATGTGAAGAATGATGAAAGAGAGGGGCAGTAGAGAATGGTGAGGGAAAGTTCGGGGAATGGAGTGAGATGTGGGGGTTTTAGGGAATGGAGAGGGAGAGAGAGAAGAAGGGCTGTGGAGAATGGAGGAGAGGGTGTGAAGAAGGGAGAGAGAATGGGGAATGGCAAATGGCAAGGAATGGGGAGGGTATGGGAAATGGGGAGGGAGAGGGGTTGTAAAGAATGGGGAGAGTGAAGAATGGAGAGGGAGATGGGTGTGGAGAATGGTGACAGGGAGGGAAAGGGGGGTAGGGGAATGGGGAATGGGGAATGGCGAGGGATGGGGAGGGGTTGCAGAAATGAGAGGTATGGGGAAGGGGTGTGGAGGATGGTGAGGGAGAGGGGGTGTTGGGAGGGGATGGGGGAGGGGATGGGGAAGGGGTGTGGAGAAGGGAGAGGGGGATGTGGGAAGGGATGGGGAGGGGATGCAGAATGGAGATGGATGGGGAAGGGGTGTGGAGAATGGAGGGGGAGAGGGGGTGTGGGGAGGGGATGGGGAAGGGGTGTGAGAGGTCCCAGGTTGAGTCTTCACAGCTCAGCTCGGCTGGTGAGTGGGGGAGGTAGTTGTGGTTGTTACTCGAGGGTGACACCTATGGGTCAGATTGAGGAGTGCTGCTGCTGCTGCAGGGATGGGTAAGTGGGAAGGAGGAGAATCTCGCTCCTGGCACGAGATGCCAGCCCTGCTTCTGACTGAGGAGCAGGAGGAAGGAAAGCAGAGTGCGGGGCTGTGGGGAACGGGGTCACATCCTCCTCTGCTCTGTCCTTCTGCAGGAAAGATGGCCGTGTCCGTGTCGTGGGCCTGGAACAGGGCTTTGGCCTGGTGGTTCAGGAGCCGTGGATCCAGTTTGCCAGCGTCAGGGAGAACATCCTGTTTGGGAGAGGACTGCGTTCCCGATTCTACCAGGAAGTGCTGGAGGCCTGTGCGCTGCTTGATGACCTGAAGGTGCCTCCCTGATGACCTTAGGCTCTGTTTGGCCCCGTTCTGCGGATAAATAGGCTGAGCTGCTAACCCTGGGAGGGGTCCTAAGCTGGTAAAGTGGATTAGCAGCGGGCAGCGGGGAGCAGTGGTAACCGCTGCTCTCTCTCTCTCTCTGAGTACAGGGCAGTTTCTCAGGCATCAGACCGGGGCGCAGTAAGGAAAAGCTTTCTGCTGAGCACACAAAGATCTGCCACAGGGAGCGCACTCCAGACGGCCTAGAAAACATAAGGCAACTACAACTTAATGCAAAAAAGTAAATTCATTCTTGTGGGGAGTAGTAAACAATGGAGGATGACTGGGCCCCCAAACAGGAGGGAGACCTGGGACATTGTCATACAAAAGTGAGAAAAAGCTTGAGCTACAGAAACAGAGAATGCAACACTCAGCAGCAATGCAACACTGCCCAAACTGAGGGCTGTCAAACACAGCGCCTCACTCACCCCACACACTCACTCCCACTTCTGTCCACTCACTCATCCAAGCATCGCTCACTCACCCCTCACACTCACTCCCACTTCTGTCCACTCACTCATCCAAGCATCGCTCACTCACCCCTCACACTCACTCCCACTTCTGTCCACTCACTCATCTAAGCATCGCTCATTCACTCACCCCACACACTGATACCCACTTCTGTCCACTCACTCATCCAAGCATCTCTCACTCACCCCTCACTCTCACTCCCACTTCTTTCCACTCACTCATCCAAGCATCGCTCACTCACCCCACACACTGATTCCCACTTCTGTCCACTCACCCATCCAAGCATCACTCACTCACCCCTCACACTGATACCCACTTCTGTCCACTCACTCATCCAAGCATCGCTCACTCACCCCTCACACTCACTCCCACTTCTGTCCACTCACTCATCCAAGCATCGCTCACTCACCCCTCACACTCACTCCCACTTCTGTCCACTCACTCATCTAAGCATCGCTCATTCACTCACCCCACACACTGATACCCACTTCTGTCCACTCACTCATCCAAGCATCTCTCACTCACCCCACACACTCACTCCCACTTCTGTCCACTCACTCATCCAAGCATCGCTCACTCACCCCTCACACTCACTCCCACTTCTGTCCACTCACTCATCCAAGCATCGCTCACTCACCCCTCACACTCACTCCCACTTCTGTCCACTCACTCATCTAAGCATCGCTCATTCACTCACCCCACACACTGATACCCACTTCTGCCCACTCACTCATCCAAGCATCTCTCACTCACCCCACACACTCACTCCCACTTCTGCCCACTCACTCATCCAAGCATCGCTCACTCACCCCACACTGATACCCACTTCTGTCCACTCACTCACCCCACACACTCACTCCCACTTCTGTCCACTCACTCATCCAAGCATCGCTCACTCACCCCTCACACTCACTCCCACTTCTGTCCACTCACTCATCCAAGCATCGCTCACTCACCCCTCACACTCACTCCCACTTCTGTCCACTCACTCATCCAAGCATCGCTCACTCACCCCTCACACTCACTCCCACTTCTGTCCACTCACTCATCTAAGCATCGCTCATTCACTCACCCCACACACTGATACCCACTTCTGTCCACTCACTCATCCAAGCATCTCTCACTCACCCCTCACTCTCACTCCCACTTCTGTCCACTCACTCATCCAAGCATCGCTCACTCACCCCACACACTGATTCCCACTTCTGTCCACTCACCCATCCAAGCATCACTCACTCACCCCTCACACTGATACCCACTTCTGTCCACTCACTCATCCAAGCATCGCTCACTCACCCCACACACTGATTCCCACTTCTGTCCATTCACTCATCCAAGCATCGATCACTCACCCCTCACTTTGATACCCACTTCTGTCCACTCACTCATCCAAGCATTGCTCACTCACCCCACACACTGATTCCCACTTCTGTCCACTCACTCACCCCTCACACTGATTCCCACTTCTGTCCACTCACTTATCCAAGCATCGCTCATTCACTCACCCCACACACTGATACCCACTTCTGTCCACTCACTCCTCCAAGAATCGCTCACTCACCCCTCACACTCACTCCCACTTCTGTCCACTCACTCATCCAAGCATCACTCACTCACCCCTAACACTCACTCCCACTTCTGTCCACTCACTCATCCAAACTGAGACCGGCCTCCCCACCAACATCCCTGGGACCGGCCTCCCCACCATCCCTAGTGCCTGGAAGAGGTCAGTCCTTCGAATCAGCCATGACCATTGGATCCTCAAGGTTGTGGAGTATGGCTACTGTTTATTTTTCTCTTGCCTTCCTCTGACCCAAAATATTTCAGTCTTCAGCACTGACTCATCTGTCTGCCTAATTACAATTGGAGGTGGAGCCTCTCCTCCTCCAGAGAGCGCTATAAGCCACACCCTCTCAGGATTTAGCAGTCCCCAAGAAATCAGGGAATTAAGGCCTACACTGAGCCGGTGAAGGCTGGACAGGCTGCTGCTCCAGGAGAGGTTCAGGATGAACTTTAATTCAGCCAAGGACTGGCTGGTGGTGTGTGCTGGATCTCAGAGATACTGAGGCGCGCATTCTTACACATCCTGTCCATGAGAAGCTTGAAGGACACGCACTACCAGTACATGGTGCTCCCCTTCAGCCTGTTGGTGGCCTCAAGAGTGTTCACAAAATGCCTTGTGATAGTAGTGGAGCATCTTGATCGGCAGGGAATCTGCGCACTCCCGTACCTGCTCACGGATCCATCTCTGTCCTCACAAACCTGATTATGGCTTCTCCAGTCCCTGGGCTTCTGTTACAAATTCACTCTGTGGATATGGCAAAACACAAGGACACATAAGGTCATAAGAACATAAGACTTGTCATATTGGGTCAGACCAAGGGTCCATCAAGCTCAGTGTCCTGTTTTAACTGTAACCAATCCAGGCCACGAGAGCCTGGAGGATCCCAAGGGGTAGAGAGATTCCAAGCTGCTTATCCCAAGAATAAGCAGCTAAC
Source organism: Rhinatrema bivittatum (assembly GCF_901001135.1). Taxonomy (NCBI): domain Eukaryota; kingdom Metazoa; phylum Chordata; class Amphibia; order Gymnophiona; family Rhinatrematidae; genus Rhinatrema; species Rhinatrema bivittatum. The sequence goes on along the minus strand of NC_042617.1, from coordinate 4,706,782 downwards.
CTAACCTCTTTAGTCTTTCCTAATAGGGGAGCTGTGCCATCCCCTTTATCATTTTGGTCGCCCTTCTCTGTATCTTTTCTAATTATGCTGTATCTTTTTTGAGATCAGAACTATACACAGTACTCAAGATGATGTTGCACCATGGAGTGATACAGAGGCATTATGATATTCTCTGTTTTATTCTCCATTCCTTTCCTAATAATCCCCAGCATTCTGTTTGTGTATGATATATGAACACAAGATGAGGAGGCACCATGGAGTGATACAGAGGCATTATGATATTCTCTGTTTTATTCTCCATTCCTTTCCTAATAATCCCCAGCATTCTGTTTGTGTATGATATATGAACACAAGATGAGGAGGCACCATGGAGTGATACAGAGGCATTATGATATTCTCTGTTTTATTCTCCATTCCTTTCCTAATAATCCCCAGCATTCTGTTTGTGTATGATATATGAACACAAGATGAGGATGCACCATGGAGTGATACAGAGACATTATGATATTCTCTGTTTTATTCTCCATTCCTTTCCTAATAATCCCCAGCATTCTGTTTGTGTATGATATATGAACACAAGATGAGGATGCACCATGGAGTGATACAGAGGCATTATGATATTCTCTGTTTTATTCTCCATTCCTTTCCTAATAATCCCCAGCACTCTGTTTGTGTATGATATATGAACACAAGATGAGGATGCACCATGGAGTGATACAGAGACATTATGATATTCTCTGTTTTATTCTCCATTCCTTTCCTAATAATCCCCAGCATTCTGTTTGTGTATGATATATGAACACAAGATGAGGATGCACCATGGAGTGATACAGAGGCATTATGATATTCTCTGTTTTATTCTCCATTCCTTTCCTAATAATCCCCAGCATTCTGTTTGTGTATGATATATGAACACAAGATGAGGATGCACCATGGAGTGAAACAGAGGCATTATGATATTCTCTGTTTTATTCTCCATTCCTTTCCTAATAATCCCCAGCATTCTGTTTGTGTATGATATATGAACACAAGATGAGGATGCACCATGGAGGATACAGAGGCATTATGATATTCTCTGTTTTATTCTCCATTCCTTTCCTAATAATCCCCAGCACTCTGTTTGTGTATGATATATGAACACAAGATGAGGATGCACCATGGAGTGATACAGAGGCATTATGATATTCTCTGTTTTATTCTCCATTCCTTTCCTAATAATCCTTAGCATTCTGTTTGTGTATGATATATGAACACAAGATGAGGATGCACCATGGAGTGATACAGAGGCATTATGATATTCTCTATTTTATTCTCCATTCCTTTCCTAATAATCCCCAGCACTCTGTTTGTGTATGATATATGAACACAAGATGAGGATGCACCATGGAGTGATACAGAGACATTATGATATTCTCTGTTTTATTCTCCATTCCTTTCCTAATAATCCCCAGCCTTCTGTGTGTGTATGATATATGAACACAAGATGAGGATGCACCATGGAGTGATACAGAGGCATTATGATATTCTCTGTTTTATTCTCCATTCCTTTCCTAATAATCCCCAGCATTCTGTTTGTGTATGATATATGAACACAAGATGAGGATGCACCATGGAGTGATACAGAGGCATTATGATATTCTCTGTTTTATTCTCCATTCCTTTCCTAATAATCCCCAGCATTCTGTTTGTGTATGATATATGAACACAAGATGAGGATGCACCATGGAGTGATACAGAGACATTATGATATTCTCTGTTTTATTCTCCATTCCTTTCCTAATAATCCCCAGCATTCTGTTTGTGTATGATATATGAACACAAGATGAGGATGCACCATGGAGTGATACAGAGACATTATGATATTCTCTGTTTTATTCTCCATTCCTTTCCTAATAATCCCCAGCATTCTGTTTGTGTATGATATATGAACACAAGATGAGGATGCACCATGGAGTGATACAGAGACATTATGATATTCTCTGTTTTATTCTCCATTCCTCTCCTAATAATCCCCAGCATTCTGTTTGTGTATGATATATGAACACAAGATGAGGATGCACCATGGAGTGATACAGAGACATTATGATATTCTCTGTTTTATTCTCCATTCCTTTCCTAATAATCCCCAGCATTCTGTTTGTGTATGATATATGAACACAAGATGAGGATGCACCATGGAGTGATACAGAGACATTATGATATTCTCTGTTTTATTCTCCATTCCTTTCCTAATAATCCCCAGCATTCTGTTTGTGTATGATATATGAACACAAGATGAGGATGCACCATGGAGTGATACAGAGACATTATGATATTCTCTGTTTTATTCTCCATTCCTTTCCTAATAATCCCCAGCATTCTGTTTGTGTATGATATATGAACACAAGATGAGGATGCACCATGGAGCGATACAGAGACATTATGATATTCTCTGTTTTATTCTCCATTCCTTTCCTAATAATCCCCAGCATTCTGTTTGTGTATGATATATGAACACAAGATGAGGATGCACCATGGAGTGATACAGAGGCATTATGATATTCTCTGTTTTATTCTCCATTCCTTTCCTAATAATCCCCAGCATTCTGTTTGTGTATGATATATGAACACAAGATGAGGATGCACCATGGAGTGATACAGAGGCATTAGGATATTCTCTGTTTTATTCTCCATTTCTTTCCTAATAATCCCCAGCATTCTGTTTGTGTATGATATATGAACACAAGATGAGGATCGCACCATGGAGTGATACAGAGGCATTATGATATTCTCTCTTATTCTCCTTTCCTTTCCTAATAATCCCCGGCATTCTGTTTGTGTATGATATATGAACACAAGATGAGGTCACACCATGGAGTGATACAGAGACATTATGATATTCTCTGTTTTATTCTCCATTCCTTTCCTAATAATCCCCAGCATTCTGTTTGTGTATGATATATGAACACAAGATGAGGATGCACCATGAAGTGATACAGAGGCATTATGATATTCTCTGTTTTATTCTCCATTCCTTTCCTAATAATCCCCAGCATTCTGTTTGTGTATGATATATGAACACAAGATGAGGATGCACCATGGAGTGATACAGAGACATTATGATATTCTCTGTTTTATTCTCCATTCCTTTCCTAATAATCCCCAGCATTCTGTTTGTGTATGATATATGAACACAAGATGAGGATGCACCATGAAGTGATACAGAGGCATTATGATATTCTCTGTTTTATTCTCCATTCCTTTCCTAATAATCCCCAGCATTCTGTTTGTGTATGATATATGAACACAAGATGAGGATGCACCATGGAGTGATACAGAGGCATTACTGATATTCTCTGTTTTATTCTCCATTCCTTTCCTAATAATCCCCAGCATTCTGTTTGTGTATGATATATGAACACAAGATGAGGATGCACCATGGAGTGATACAGAGGCATTATGATATTCTCTGTTTTATTCTCTATTTCTTTCCTAATAATCCCCAGCATTCTGTTTGTGTATGATATATGAACACAAGATGAGGAGGCACCATGGAGTGATACAGAGGCATTACGATATTCTCTGTTTTATTCTCCATTCCTTTCCTAATAATCCCCAGCATTCTGTTTGTGTATGATATATGAACACAAGATGAGGATGCACCATGGAGTGATACAGAGGCATTATGATATTCTCTGTTTTATTCTCCATTCCTTTCCTAATAATCCCCAGCATTCTGTTTGTGTATGATATATGAACACAAGATGAGGATGCACCATAGAGCAATACAGAGGCATTAGGATATTCTCTGTTTTATTCTCCATTCCTTTCCTAATAATCCCCAGCATTCTGTTTGTGTATGATATATGAACACAAGATGAGGAGGCACCATGGAGTGATACAGAGACATTATGATATTCTCTGTTTTATTCTCCATTCCTTTCCTAATAATCCCCAGCATTCTGTTTGTGTATGATATATGAACACAAGATGAGGAGGCACCATGGAGTGATACAGAGGCATTATGATATTCTCTGTTTTATTCTCCATTCCTTTCCTAATAATCCCCAGCAATCTGTTTGTGTATGATATATGAACACAAGATGAGGATGCACCATGGAGTGATACAGAGACATTATGATATTCTCTGTTTTATTCTCCATTCCTTTCCTAATAATCCCCAGCATTCTGTTTGTGTATGATATATGAACACAAGATGAGGATGCACCATGGAGTGATACAGAGGCATTATGATATTCTCTGTTTTATTCTCCCTTCCTTTCCTAATAATCCCCAGCATTCTGTTTGTGTATGATATATGAACACAAGATGAGGATGCACCATGGAGTGATACAGAGGCATTATGATATTCTCTGTTTTATTCTCCATTCCTTCCTAATAATCCCCAGCATTCTGTTTGTGTATGATATATGAACACAAGATGAGGATACACCATGGAGTGATACAGAGACATTATGATATTCTCTGTTTTATTCTCCATTCCTTTCCTAATAATCCCCAGCATTCTGTTTGTGTATGATATATGAACACAAGATGAGGTATGCACCATGGAGTGATACAGAGGCATTATGATATTCTCTGTTTTATTCTCCATTCCTTTCCTAATAATCCCCAGCATTCTGTTTGTGTATGATATATGAACACAAGATGAGGATGCACCATGGAGTGATACAGAGACATTATGATATTCTCTGTTTTATTCTCCATTCCTTTCCTAATAATCCCCAGCATTCTGTTTGTGTATGATATATGAACACAAGATGAGGATGCACCATGGAGTGATACAGAGGACATTATGATATTCTCTGTTTTATTCTCCATTCCTTTCCTAATAATCCCTAGCATTCTGTTTGTGTATGATATATGAACACAAGATGAGGATACACCATGGAGTGATACAGAGACATTATGATATTCTCTGTTTTATTCTCCATTCCTTTCCTAATAATCCCCAGCATTCTGTTTGTGTATGATATATGAACACAAGATGAGGTATGCACCATGGAGTGATACAGAGGCATTATGATATTCTCTGTTTTATTCTCCATTCCTTTCCTAATAATCCCCAGCATTCTGTTTGTGTATGATATATGAACACAAGATGAGGATGCACCATGGAGTGATACAGAGACATTATGATATTCTCTGTTTTATTCTCCATTCCTTTCCTAATAATCCCCAGCATTCTGTTTGTGTATGATATATGAACACAAGATGAGGATGCACCATGGAGTGATACAGAGGCATTATGATATTCTCTGTTTTATTCTCCATTCCTTTCCTAATAATCCCTAGCATTCTGTTTGTGTATGATATATGAACACAAGATGAGGATGCACCATGGAGTGATACAGAGGCATTATGATATTCTCTGTTTTATTCTCCATTCCTTTCCTAATAATCCCCAGCACTCTGTTTGTGTATGATATATGAACACAAGATGAGGATGCACCATGGAGTGATACAGAGGCATTATGATATTCTCTGTTTTATTCTCCATTCCTTTCCTAATAATCCCCAGCATTCTGTTTGTGTATGATATATGAAGACAAGATGAGAATGCACCATGGAGTGATACACAGACATTATGATATTCTCTGTTTTATTCTCCAGTCCTTTCCTAATAATCCCCAGCATTCTGTTTGTGTATGATATATGAACACAAGATGAGGATGCACCATGGAGTGATACAGAGGCATTATGATATTCTCTGTTTTATTCTCCATTCCTTTCCTAATAATCCACAGCATTCTGTTTGTGTATGATATATGAACACAAGATGAGGATGCACCATGGAGTGATACAGAGATATTATGATATTCTCTGTTTTATTCTCCATTCCTTTCCTAATAATCCCCAGCATTCTGTTTGTGTATGATATATAAACACAAGATGAGGAGGCACCATGGAGTGATACAGAGGCATTATGATATTCTCTGTTTTATTCTCCATTCCTTTCCTAATAATCCCCAGCATTCTGTTTGTGTATGATATATGAACACAGGATGAGGATGCACCATGGAGTGATACAGAGGCATTATGATATTCTCTGTTTTATTCTCCATTCCTTTCCTAATAATCCCCAGCATTCTGTTTGTGTATGATATATGAACACAAGATGAGGATGCACCATGGAGTGATACAGAGGCATTATGATATTCTCTGTTTTATTCTCCCTTCCTTTCCTAATAATCCCCAGCATTCTGTTTGTGTATGATATATGAACACAAGATGAGGATGCACCATGGAGTGATACAGAGACATTATGATATTCTCTGTTTTATTCTCCATTCCTTTCCTAATAATCCCCAGCATTCTGTTTGTGTATGATATATGAACACAAGATGAGGATGCACCATGGAGTGATACAGAGGCATTATGATATTCTCTGTTTTATTCTCCATTCCTTCCCTAATAATCCCCAGCTTTCTATTTGCTTTCCTGGCTGCTGCTGCACACTGAGCAGAAAGTTTCAATGTATTTTCAATGATGACACCTAGATCCTTTTCCTGACTGGTGACTCCTAATGTGGAACCTTGCATTGTGCAGCTATAGTTTGGGTTTCTCTTCCCCAAGTGCATCACTGTGCACTTGTCCACATTAAATTTCATTTGACATTTGCATGCTCAGTCTCCCAGTTTTGCAATTTCCTCTTCTAATTTCTCACAATCCTCTTGTGATTTGCAACTTTGAATAATTTTGTGTCATCAGCAAATTTGATCACCTCCCTTGTTCCCAATTCCAGGTCATTTATAAATATATTAAAAAGGCAGTGGTCCCAGAACAGATCCCTGGGTCACTCTACTGTTCCCCTTTTTCCATTGGGAAAATTTACCATTTAGCCTTATTCTCTGTTTTCTATCCTTTAACCAGTTGGCAATCCACTATAGGACACTGCCCTCTATCTCATGACTTTCTAATTTCCTAAGAAGTCTCTCATGAGGGACTGTGTCAAATGCTTTCTGGAAATCCAGATACACTATATCAACTGGCTCAGCTTTATCCACAGGTTTATTTACTCCCTCAGAAAAATGTAGCAAATTTGTGAGGCAAGACTTCCCTTTGCTAAATCCATGTTGGCTTTATCTCTTTAAACTATGCTTATCTATTTGTTCAGTGAATTTGTTCTTTATGATAGTTTCTACCATTTTTCCTGGCACAGACATCAGACTCACTGCTCTGTAGTTTCTTGGATCAACCCTTGATCCCTTTTTTAAAATTGTCATTACATTGGCAATCCTCTAGTCTTCAGGGTCCATAGATGATGTTAAAGATAGTTTACAAATTTCCAATAGCAGGTCTGCAATTTCATTTCTCAGTTCTTTCAGCACTCTGGGATATATACCATCTGGTCCAGGTGATTTGCTATTCTTTAGTTTGACAATTTGTCCTACTACGTCTTCCAGATTCACTGAGATTTGTTTCAGTTCCTCTGAATCATCACCTTTGAATATAATTTCTGGCATGGGGATATCTCTGGGCAACAAGCACACAAGAAGGGCAGAGTACAAGGCACATGCATGTAGAGAAAATACAACAGAAATAAATGTGTGGCAAATGGTATACACTGGTCAATACACGTTAGCAAAATAGCACTTTAATTGTAAATACACACATATAAGTGGTACAAATTAAAAAATATATATATCACATTTATTCTGAAAACAGGGACCCCTGTTGTATGGTTATATATCTTACATCTTCCTCAGTGAATACCGAAACAAAGAATTAATTTAGTCTGTCTGCTATGCTTTCTCATCCCTAAGTGATCCTTTTGCCCCTTGATCATCTAATTTCCAGCTGACTTCCTCACAGGCTTTTTACCTGGAATGTACCTTAAAAGGTTTTTGAGTTTTTGCTTCCATGCAAGCTTCTTTTCAAATTCTCTCATTGCCTTCTTTATCAATGCTTTGCATCTGACTTGCCAGTGCTTATGCTGTTTCCTGTTTCCTTTATTCCTTTTTTCATTTCTTGAAAGATGTTCTTTTGGCTATTATAGCCTCTTTCACCTCACCTTTTAATCATGACGGTAGTCGTTTAGCCTTCCTTCCACCTTTCTTAATGCGTGGAATACGTCTGGTCTGGGCTTCCAAGATGGTATTTTTAAACAACGTCCATGCCTGAGCTAAACTCTTAACCTTTTCAGTTGCTGCTTTCAGTTTTTTCCTAACCATTTTCCTCATTTTATCATAGTCACCTTTTTTGAAAGTTAAATGCTGTCATAATAGATTTCTTTTTTTCACTCCCTCCAGTTAAGTCAAATTTGAGGATAATGTGATCACTATTGCCAAGTGACTTCAACACTGGTACCTCTCAGACTGAATCCTGTGTGCCATTAAGGATTAGGGTCTAGTTGGTTCTTGTCCCAGCTGCTCCATGAAGCAGTCATTTATTTCATCTAAGAACTTTACCTCTCTAGCATTTCCTGATGTGACATTCACCCAATCAATACCGGGGTAATTGAAATCACTCATTGTTACTGTGCTGCTGATTTTACTTCCCTAATTTCTTTTAGCATTTCATTGTCTGTCTGCTCATTCTGGCCAGGTGGATGGTAATATACCCCTATTCCCTTTTTCACCTAGAATTTCTATCCATAAAGATTCAGCATTGCATTTTGTTTCCTGCAGAACTTTTATCCTGTTTGACTCAATGCTCTCTCTTACATATACTGCCACCCTCCACCAATTTGATCCATCCTCTCATTTTGATATAATTTGTACCCTGGTATCACAGTGTCCCATTGGTTATCCTCCTCCCACCGGGTCTCTGAAATGCCAATGATATCTACCTCTTCCTCCAGTGCTATACACTCTTAACTCTCCCATCTTATTTTTTAAATTTCTAGTGTTTGCATACAGACATTTCAAAGTATGATTTTTGTTTGTATTTACAACCTGCTCATCAGATGACAGGGATAATTTGGAATCATGTTGCACTTTACTTAAATGCACCTGGACCCCTTAGGTATTTACTGTAACTTGTCTACTGGGATGCCATAATTTCCCTGTTCCCGCTGGGGTAGATTTTCAAACCACGCGATTTGGCGTACTTTTGCTGGCGCATCAGGCGCAAGCAAAAGTACGCGGGATTTTAGTAGATACGTGCGCGCAAGGCTATCGATTTTGTATAGCCGGCGCGCGCCGAGCCGCGCAGCCTATCCCCGTTCCCTCCAAGGCCGCTCTGAAATCGGAGCGGCCTCGGAGGGAACTTTCTTTTGCCCTTCCCTCACCTTCCCCTCCCTTCCCCTACCTAACCCACCCGCCCGGCCCTGTCTAAACCCCCCCTTACCTTTGTCGGGGGATTTACGCCTCCCGGAGGGAGACGTAAATCCCCGCGCGCCAGCGGGCCGCTAGCGCGCCGGGACGCAACCTGGGGGCGGGTCCGGAGGGCGCGGCCACGCCCCCGGACCGCCCCGGGCTGTAACCACGCTCCCGGGCCCGCCCCCAAAATGCCCCCCTCAGAAAACCCCGGGACTTACGCGAGTCCTGGGGCTCTGCGCGCGCCGGTAGGCCTATGTAAAATAGGCCTACCGGCGCGCAGGGCCCTGCTCGCCTAAATCCACCCGGATTTAGGCGAGCAGGGCTCTTAAAATCTGCCCCTTAGTATCCTTCAAGGATACATTTCTCCGAACCATGCGCTTCTGAGCGACCGTTGGCTTTCCCCCATCATCTGGTTTAAAAGCTGTGCTATCTCCTGGTTCCTGGTTAAGGTGGAGCCCATCCTTTCAGAAAAGGCTCCCCTTTCCCCAAAATGAAGCCCAGTTCCTAAAAATCTAAAACCCTCTTCCTTGCACCATCGTCTCATCCACGCATTGAGACTCCGGAGCTCTGCCTGGCTCTGGTGACCTGCGCATGGAACAGGGAGCATTTCAGAGAAAGCCACCCTGGAGGTTCTGGATTTAAGCTTTCTACCTAAGAGCCTAAATTTGACTTCCAGAACCTCCCTCCCACATTTTCCTATGTCGTTGGTGCCCACATGTACCACGACAGCCGGCTCCTCCCCAGCACTGTCTAAAATCCTATCTAGGTGACGCGTGAGGTCCGCCACCTTCGCACCAGGTAGGCAAGTTACCAGGCGATCCTCACGCCCACCAGCCACCCTGCTATCTACATTCCTAATAATTGAATCACCAACTATGACGGCCAACCTAACCCTTCCCTCCTGGGCACATGCACCTGGAGACCTATTCTTGGTGTGAAAGGATATTGCATCACCTTGAGGGCAGGTCCTATCTACAGGACTATCTGCTTCCTTCCTTCCAGGTGACCTTTCTCCTCCAAGGCAGCACAGGGGTTACCAGACTGAAGGTGGGACTTCTCCACGGTGTCCCTGAAGGTCTCCTCTCTGTACCTCTCTGTCTCCCTTAGCTCCTCCAGAGATGGGACTCGTTCTCTGAGGGCCAGGAGCTCTTTGCACTTAATGCACGCATACAACCTGTCGCCTACATGTGCCACTCAGTGCAAGAGATTGCAAAGCCTCCCTCTCACTGCTGGACTATCTTTGATGATTTGTCATTGATGTAAAGCTAACCTAAAGTGCTTTTAGTCTATAGATTTATTTTATATGTGTCTGGCATGACCTCCAGCACGATACAGTTAATCTACTCATATCTTCCTAGTTACCCAACTTATCGGGTACAGCAAAGAGCTCCCCTGGTGAGATCCACTGCTCTGAAACTGAAATGCAGTGCGTGTGCCGCACCCAGGATCTGCTGCACACTCACACTCACACTCACACCCGGACGTCAGGATAAGCAGTGATTTATTACTCATGTTAGATTACGCTCCAGCAAGCAATGCAGTAAAGCTTAGGTACAGATAATGCCAAAGACAATAGTAGCAATAACGTAGTACCCCCTTTTCTAATGATTATCAGGGGGGCAGCCCCTCCCATGTCTCTGTTACTTATACCCTTTTTCTCTGCATACAATTTCCCCCCCAGACTTGTCAGATTTAGGCCTTGCAATTCCTTTACAGATTCCTAGTCAGCGTTGCCAAGTCAGATCTGCTTCTGCCTCAAACAATTCACTTCATAGGAGCCTGGATAACCTGACTTCAGGACACAGTGTTTCTTCCTGTTGGAAGGGCAGCATCGCTGAGGGGCCACGTGAAGGCTGTCCTTCATCAGGACTGAGTCTAAACAAGGGCCGCCCTGGCCTTTCTCTGTCACAAGTGGCCATATTGTACGAGATGCTTGAAGAGCAGGTCCTTGCTACAGGAATACTTCCTGCTACTCCAGGGTGATGCTCTCTGACCAGGAGACCTTTCTGATCCAAGGCAGCACCAGGGCTGCTGGTCTGAAGTTGGGAATTGGCTACTCTGTCCCTGAAGGTCTCATCTATATATCTCTCTGTCTGCCTCAGCTCCTCCAGGTCTGCCACTCTAGCCTCCAGAGATCGGACTCGTTCTCTGAGAGCCAGGAGCTCTTTGCATCGCATGCACATGTACAACTTCTCACCGGTGGGTAAAAAGTCATACATGTGACACTCGATGCAAAAGACTGGGAAGCCCCCCTCTTGCCGCTGGACTGCTGCCTTCATCTCAATTTTGTTGAGTTCCTAGTTAAGTTTAGGTTCCTACGGGAATAGGAATGCATACAATTAGAGTCCTTTAAATTTATTGGTGTATTCACTATTAATCTACAAGGGGATGATTAAACTCTCAATATAGGCTGGTGCAAAGTGTGATTTAGAGAAGAGCCTGATTGATTTTTAATGAGAAAGTATCTCTAGCCTATAAATCAAAGTATGAGCTAGGGGTGGGTTGGAGAGAGGGAAAGACAGACATCAGAATTAACTCCCTCTGGTTCTCTTCTGCCTCAAGGGGTGCGGGGCCTCCTGAAGCTGGGGCTGTGCAGTTTGAAGCCTGGATTGCTCACTGTGACCAACTGGGCCTCTATCTCATTAGTTTATAGTGCTCCGACCTCCCCCTCCCCCTTCCCTCTGGACCCTCAGAGTCCTAAAGAATCATTGGTCTATAGTGGGGGGGCAAGGTCATTCTGGAAAATGGTGCTGTTCGGGGCTGTGGGGCTTCCTGGGCCCTTCTGATGGATGGATTTAGCTTTTTTTAGGTAATGGGGTTCAGGAGGGGGTGGGGAAGCCCCCTCTGTAGGGGAGGAGGGACCACTATAGACCAATGAGGTCTTTTTTTAATTTTGGGGTTTGGCAGTTTTGTGTTCTGCAAGGGGCGGTGATTGGGTCGGAGGGGCTATCGTCATGCGATCTCATGCTAATAATTTTATACTTTGCTTGTCTTTGCTGCCTCGAGAGGGGGCTCTGGGGTGAGGAAGGTGGTCATTGGTTTACATTTTGGCCCCCCTTTTATTCTGTAAGGTTTAAATTTAACACAAAAGCATTGGGACCCGCATTAGGGTCTCGGTGCTCCCATGTTAGACTAACGTTTTTCAAGTAGATGCAACTAAAAATAATGGGCTGACAAATTTCTAAGTCAGCTGCATTATTTTACATCAGATTGCCTATGCATGAGCTGCTTTGCATGGATTTGCAAATTCGTGTATGCAAATCTCATGCAAAGCAGCTCATTGTTATAGGGGAGGGAATCTGGGCAGACTTATGCAAAATATCACAGATATTACGTGATACACACTGTGTAATGCGTGTTGTAGCCCTTCTTCAATACCCCGTTAGCCGGTAAGTGCCAATATTCAGGCCTATCCGGTTAACCAGGTAAGTTAGACCGGCCATAGAGCCGGATATAACTTATCTGGCTAAGTAGTGTCGAATATGGGGATATTTAGAAGCGTAACCGTACTGCTGAATATTCCATGTAAGTTAGCTGGATAAGTTGTTTGCTCCTTTGTATGTGCGACAGAGGTGCATGCCGCTCCAGCATCGCCACAGTCCGGTGGTGGAAAAAGGAGGATATGGAAGGAGTAATGCTGAAGCTGTACACTGGACAAAAGGGCTGAACGTAACATGCCAGAAACAGAATTGGCCTCAGATGTCCTGGGCTTTGGAAGGGTTTTTAAAAATCTTTTTCTATTTACGTGTAAGACAGTTTCCTTAGTAAAACCAACTCTAGCTCTTCTTTTTAATCTTCAGATCTTTCCAGCAGGCGACCAGACATTGGTGGGGGAAAACGGAGTGACCCTCAGTGGGGGACAGAGGGCTCGGGTAGCCCTGGCGAGGGCTGTTTACCAGGTGAGTGGAACACAAGCACGTTTTCCTCCGTTGACGAGCAGGGCTGACTAAGTCATCCAGCGGCACTGAATGGACCCTCCTCTCCAAGCTCAGCAAAGGTTTACTGAGCACGCGCGATGCCTCGTCAGCCCCTCAGTCCGACTTTGTCCGAGCTCTCGCACAGATCTGTAACACGCTTTCTTGAAAATGTTTTCTGTTTGCTTTGTTTCAGTTCCTTTTCCCAATTCTTGCTGTCTTGGCAGCCCCTCAACAGCACTTTCAAGTATGACCAAAAAAAAATGTCTTATTTTCTTCTTCCACGATGTTTGGAGAGAAGTCCAAGAAGAAACCCATCAGCAGCAGCTTCACATCCTGGCGCTGCAGTCATGGGACGCCAATCACCAATACCTGAATCATTATAGGGCAAACCTATAATTGTGCTTGGATGTCTTCAAGGGCCAACAATTGCAGGCCTAGAGGATGCAGGATTTCCAAAGAGCCCTCACGGAAAGAGTCCGGTCATAGGAATTGTTCCTCCTCTCCGAACGAAGCCTCCTCAGGCTCTCGCTGTGTGATGTGCACTCTGCAGGAAAAGCTCCCCTTCCTGTATTTATTTATTTAATACATTTTATATACCGTCATTCGTGTTTACATCACAACGGTTCACAAAGAAAAGTTACATCAAAGATATAAAACAGGGACATCATCATGAGGTATACAATTGTACATTATTAGTCTAAAAAACAAGATAGCGCAGCTTAAAAGGAAATAGACATCACAAGAAAAAGGGGGGATATATTTTCTGGCCACTTGATGTTAATAATCTTTCTTAAGGTGGTCCGAGTAAGCTAGCTCAAAGAGCCAAGTCTTTAGGTCCTTTTTACATTTTTGTATCTCTGTTTCTAGTCTTAGCTCTATAGGCCTAGTGTTCCAGAAACTCGGTCCTGTAATAGAAATAACTCTGTCTTGAACTAGGGCCAGATGTGCCATATTAACTGAAGGGACATGTTAGCAGATCTCAGTGACCTATGTGGAGTATATAAGCGAATTGAGAAGTTCAACCAGTCTGTTTTCTGTCCATGGATTGCCTTATGAAGGACACAACAGGTTTTGTACCATGTTCTCTGTGTGATAAGGAGCCAATGTAGATTTATCAAAATTGGTGTAATATATTCTCGTTTCTTACAATTGGTTAGGACTCTAGCCATGGAGTTTTGCAAGACCTGAAGTGGCTGTAAAGTGGATTGTGGGAGGGCATTGCAGTAGTCCAATGAGGAAAATATGAGAGCCTGTAGCACTGAGCGGAAATCATTAAATTCTAGTAGTTGTTTTAGTCGTCTGAGCACTAGCAATTTGTAATAACCTTCTCTTAATTTTGAGGAGATATACTTTTTAAAGTTCAATTCACAGTCGATAGTTATTCCTAGATCTCTGACTGTTTCTGCAAGTTCTAGTTTAATGTTCTTGTTATGATTCCTGCCCGCAGAGCTATTTCCCGTGAGCAGGCCTCTTACCTCCTGTACTGCTTGTTACCAACGTGACATGGAGCCGCCGAAGTTCTTCGCGGCAGGAGCCGCAGTCAGCTTGTCTTCTTCACCGCGGCAAGCCGCGGACTGGGGTGCCTCTCCGACACGGCAGGCCCTGCCTCTGTGTTTCAATGAGGCTGGGGCCGCCACCGACGTCTTTCCGTCTTCGCGGCCCGGAGGCCACAGTCCCCAGTCTCTCCTGGTGGCCAGAGCCGCCTCCGATCCCTCCAGCAGCGGAGGGAGCTGCGGCCGACGACGGGGCTTACCCTGCGGCCCAGCTCTGCTCTCCAGCGATGCAGCGGCAAGCATGACCGCTGTCCTCGGTGCTGGACTTCCTGTTCCTAAGGTGCGGGCCACGCCTCTTCACTAAACTTAAAGGGCCCACAGCCGGATATGCCCCGGGCCCCACCTGATGATGTCTTCCTGTCTCAGTCCTATAAGAGGGCTTCACCTTCAGTCCTGCTTTGCCTTGCATTGGAGTTTCCTGCTCCTGAAAGTCTCATCTTCCAGCGCTCCGTCAGATCTTTGTTCTTCATTGGAGCTCCATGTCTCATCTTGCTTCCTGAGTCTTCGTCTTCATGCTTTCTTGATGTTCCATGTCTTCAAGTTCTGAGGTTCCCAGTCCAGGCTTCCTGATGTTCCAGGCTTCCTGATGTTCCAGGCTTCCTGATGTTTTGAGGTTCCGTTCCTCTTTCGTTTGTCCCGAGTCCTCTTGACCCTCCAGCTCCTTTGGTTCTCCAGATGACACCTTGTTGGGGTAAATCCATCTCATCGGTTCCTCTTCTCGTCATTGGAGGTTCGTCTCAGCTGGATTCCCTTCCTGCACTAGTTCCGTTCTCTGAGTGGTCCGTGACCAGCCTCTTCAGGTTCTGTAGGGCGCGCTACAGGGACAGGGTGGTCTGTGACCAGCCCATTGGGTCTGCCTGTGTCGGTGGGTGGTGTAGGGTGCCCTGAGAGACAGTGCCAATGGCCGAACCTTCCAAGCGTCTTGTCTCGTCCAGAGTCTGCCAAGTTCCACGCCTTGTCTAGAGTCTTCCAAGTTCCTCGCCTCATCCAGAGTCTTCCAAGCTCCTCGTCCACATCCAGAGTCTTCTGGTCCATGTCTTGAGTCTTCTGTGTCACAAGGACTCCATCTGCCTGCATCCTCAGTCCGGCCTGCTGCTTCTTGCCGATACCCAGCAGCAGGTCCGAAAGGGCTGGGAACAGTTGGAGGACTTTTCACTAACCAAAATAGTGTTGTTGGTCTTCCAGAAGCATGCAGGTCCAGCAGAGGGTCAGACTTTGTCTTCACCCATGCTGGGACATGCCCCGCCAACCCTCGGTGCTGTCTTGGAGTCTTCTGGGGTCGTGCCGAGGCCCAAGGGCACACAATCCCCTCAAATGGGATCACTCTCCTAGCGGTCCCTAACACAACAGTTCTTTGACATATTTAATGTATTGTTTGAGTTCTTTTTTTTGTTTTCTATCCAGAAGTATGATCTCATTTTTTTCCATATTTAGTGCAAGCTTCAAATGGCCAAGAAGTTGTTTAATTGAGGACAGATATATAGTGATTAGTTTGAAAGTTTGTTCTAGTGTGTTGGTGATAGGGACGAGTATCTGTATATCGTCGGCATAAATATAGAAATTCAGGCTAAGGCCAGCCAGAAGATGACAAATTGGCAATAAGTACATGTTGAACAAGGTTGCTGACAAAACAGAGCCTTGGGGTACACCGGTACAAAAGTACTTAGTGTTGTGGTCTCGGGCCGTGCCCCAGTCCCTCCTCCTACCTCGGGGACGGTCAGGGCCGCTGCGGCGTTCCTTCGGCCTGTACAGGCCTGCATGGCTCCTCTCCATGGCCTCCCTGCTCGAGGGAGACGTCACCGATGCTCCGGGGCTGGCCCTGCCTCTTAGGCGGGCGCGCGCGCGTGCAGGGGTTCCACTCTTAAATGGGCCAGCGTGGGAAAGGGTAGCACCATCCCAGGATGACTCAGACGTTTTCAGGGTATTTAAACCCTGCATCTAGCTCCAATCCTTGCCTTGCAACGAGATTCACTCGCCTTAGTCTCTAGGTGCAGTTCTGACTTTGGCTTGTTCCTGACTTCTGACTTCGGCTTGATCCTTGGCTTCAGGCTTTGGCCCGACCCTCTGTGTCCTGCGCTTCCATCCAGGAGGCGTCACCTAAGTCCAAGCGGCTCGGGTCCTCAAGGGCTCCTCCTGGGGAGATCTTGGGCTTCCAGTGGTGAAGCTCCAGTCGGCCTCCTCGTACCAGCTTCCTCATCTTCACTCCAGGACGTCTCTCTAGCTACTGCCCACAAGAGACCATTAGTAAGTCCAAGCGGCTCTGATTCTCACGGGCTCCTCCTGGGGGGATCTTGGGCTTCCAGTGGTGAAGATCCATCAGGTCTCCTGCCTCGGGCTGCCTACTGGTTGCAACCTTCACTGTGGGCCTTCCCACAGTGCGTCACCATCTGTTTCAGCCGGCTCAAGGGTCCACAAACTCAACAGTTTAACAGTTTGCAAGGCCATGGACCCGGCGGACCTTGCTGGCCTCCAGGCCATTCCTGGCATCGCCCAGCGACTACAACAACAACAACAACATTGTCTGGATGTCCTGACGGCCACTGTGGAAAGACTGACAACCTGAATGGACGCCACGCCTCCATTACCAAGGCGGGTGCCTGCTCAGATGCCTAGCCTTGAACCGGTGACTACCACGCAGCTGCCACCCCCTTCCCGGTATTCAGGGGACGCTAAGCAGTGCTGTGGTTTTCTCAACCAATGCTTTGTTCGTTTCACCCTGCTTCCGTCGCAATTTCCGTCTGACAGACAAGACCAGCTACATCATTTCCCTGTTGGAAGGCCGGGCTCTTGTCTGGGCTTCGCCATTGTGAGAACGTAAAGACCCCATCTTGGGGGACCTGGAGCAATTTGTGGCTACCTTTAGACAAATTTTCGATGAACATGCTCGCAAGTCCACGGCAGCTACGGAACTACTATGCTTATGTCAAGGTACTCAGTCACTTGCCGAGTATGCGGTCGAATTCCGCACCCTGGCCACGGAGCTAGACTGGAGAGAGGACAGCCTCCACGGGATTTTCTTGGAAGGACTGTCTCCTCATTTCAGAGAAGAACTAGCGGCAAGAGAGCTTACCAACGATTTGGATTCTATGATTGATCTGGCAGGAAGGATCAACCGTCGACTTCAGCTACGTAGCCACAAGGGGAGACCTACTCGGAGACTGACTAATGTGGCTCCTGCTTCTTTACGGCCGATAGTGTCTTCCCCGAAACCCTCCGGCAACCAAGCGCCAGAACCCATGCAACTGAGACGAGGTACTCTCTCTCCGGAGGAGAGAAGTCACCGACGCTTCTTGGGCCTTTGTTTGTACTGCGGCAACAAGGGACATTTCCTGGTTCAATGTAGTGAATGGCTGGGAAACACCAGGTCCTAGGTCTCATCGGGGAGCTGACCCTAGGAGAAGCGAATATCACTCCTCAATGCACCATACCCGTGACCTTAGAATATCTTGGTGGTTTGTTCGCTACCTTGGCCTTGCTGGACTCCGGAGCCAGAGGGAACTTTATTCTCCATGATCTAGTCCAGCAATTGCAGCTAGGTGTTCAACCACTTCACCCACCGCTCCGAGTTTCCTCCATCCAGGAAACCCTTCTTCCGGGAAGCATTTCCACCAGCACCAAGCCATTAACGCTCTGCATGGGTGTCCTCCATACGGAGGAGATATTCCTTATTCTGGAAAGGTCTATTCACCCGGTTGTATTGGGTCTGGCTTCAAAAGCATTCTCTGGTGATAAACTGGGAAACTCTTCAAATTGCATCCTGGAGCACCTCCTGTTTCAACTCCTGCCTAGTCACTATCTCGCGATCCGATGTTCCGCTCCTTACCACACCCCTCGCTATACCTGAACCTTACCAGGACTACTTGGACGTATTTTCCAAGGAAAAAGCCGAACTTCTCCCAAAACACCGACCCTTCGATTGCTCTATTGACCTGATGCCAGGTACCACGCCCCCGAGGGGGCGAGTGTACCCTTTATCTCTCCCAGAGAACAAGGCTATGTCTAGCTACATACAAGAAAACCTGGATCGAAGCTTCATCCGACCCTCCAAATTCCCGACTGTAGCCGGCTTCTTTTTTGTGGCTAAGAAAGATGGATCTCTCAGGCCTTGTATCGATTATCGTGGCCTGAACGCCATAACCAAACGTGACAGGTACCCATTACCGCTTATTCCGGAACTCCTAGACCATCTGCAAGGAGCCCAAATCTTCTCCAAATTGGATCTTCGGGGGGCCTACAACCTTGTAAGGATACGACCCGGCGATGAGTGGAAAACCGCCTTCAACATGAGAGATGGGCACTACGAATATCTGGTCATGCCTTTCAGTTTGTGTAATGCCCCGGTGGTTTTCAAAACCTCATGAATGAGGTACTGAGGGATATGTTGCATATGTTGGTAATCGTATATTTAGATGATGTCCTGATCTACTTCAAGGATTTGGCCACACAGTATACATGTTCAACAGGTCTTACAGAAGCTAAGAGAACCGCATATTTGCCATTTCTTGGGTACATCGTCTCCTCTACTGGTTTCTGTATGGACCCAGATAAGGTGGCAGCTATTAAGGATTCATTTAGCTGGGCTACTTGATGTTCACCCTGAATCCTAAAGATGCCTGTACTTATATCCTAATTCATAATTCGCACTGGAGATACCTGAGATTCATAGTGGAGGATACTGATTACCATTACAAGGTCCTTCCTTTTGACCCATCTGCAGCTCCAAAGGTATTCACCAAGTGCTTGGCCGTGGTAGTGGCACACATAAGCCAGATGGGAGTCTGTGTCTTCTCCTACCTGGACATTTGATTCGTGATGGGTTCCTCCCAGTCAGATGTTCTGGATTCCCTGTTAAAAAAAAATAAAAAAAATCTGACTCATTCAGTCTCTAGGTTTTCTGATAACTTTGCCAAAGTGAGCTTCACATCTGTCCAGAGAATTTAGTACATAGGAATATGAATAGATTTAGTTCAGAAGCAAATGTTCTTCCTAAGCCAAAGCACTTTAGTGCTAAGGGAGCTATTAAAGACCTCCTGCAGTGGAATCAAACTTGAGAAAGATCCGTCCTAGTCCTGGGACACACAGTAGCAGCATTTTTTGTCATCACGTTGACTCGGTTGCATACGAGAGACATACAATGGGGCCTGTGTCAGTGGGACTAGTTACAACAATCATTGACCCACCACATCAAGATATCATCTGGAATGAAGAAGACATCTCTTTGATGATGGTTGAAACTATTGGTTCCAGAGGTGGGGGCTCTCCATACAGATTCCATCTTATCAAGTGACGCTGTCCACTGATGCCTCCATCAGGAAGAGGGGGGCTGAATGTGTGGCTTGAACCTAAGGACATGGTCCTTAGCAGAGAGTCATTTTCAGAACAACCTGTGGAGCTACATGAAAGCTTTCTCTCACCTTATAGTGGGAAGGAGAATCTTGATTCAAAAATCAAGTTGCCATGTTCTGCATAAACAAGCAGGGATGGCACAGGCTCCATTGTCAATAAATTCTCAGGACCTGGGATGGGCTATCCACAACAGAGCTCATCTACAAGTGACATACTTTCTAGAAGCTCAAAAAACTTTGGTGGATCATCTCAGTTGAGTCCTACTTCTTCACGAATGGTCGCTGGATCAACAGGCGGTAGACAGTCTGTTCGACCTTTGGGATCAGCCAACAATGGAATTGTTTTCCACCGAGAGCAGCAGAAAAGTCAGAAAGCTCTGCTCCATGCTTCCAAGAAGATTCAGCTCAGCTCCTGATGATTTCTACTATGTTAGGTGTTGTGATACTGCTTGCGGGCCAAGCCACAAGCAGCCTCTCACCTTTCTCCAGCAAGCTGCTGCGTTCTGACATGGCTAGGAAGCTGCTGAGACACCTGCCGCTGACCTTCCGCACCTGCGGCAGTCACGGCCTGGACTGCCGTGCAGCCGACCTCCCAAGAGACCAGGAGGCTGCTCCCAGTCCTGTTATCCCTCGCGGCAGGGAGCTGCGAGTCAGCCGGGGTCTTCGCACGGCAGGGAGGCCGCCCCTACCATTGCCTGCTTCCATCAGCTGTTTCTGCTTCCTGCCTGCCTCTAGGCACCGGCGCGCACCTCTTCACCTCATTTAAGGGGCCCGCGGCCGGATATGCCCCGGTCCCCACCTGATAACATCATCCTGAGCATCTTCTGGCTAGCTCTATAAAAGGCTTCATCTTCAGTCCACTCTTTGCCTTGCATCGGAGTTCTTCGCTCCTGGAAGTCCCGTCTTCCAGCGCTCCGCCAGGTCTTCATATCTTCATTGAAGCTTCATGTCCTGTTTTGATTCCTGAGTCTTCATTGTTTGTCCTGATGTTTCGTGATCCTGTCCTGATGCCCGTGATCCAGTCTTCATGTTCCTGCTGTTCTGTGATCCAGTCCTGATGTTCTGTGATGATCCTGCCTTGATGTCCCGAGACCTTGGTTCCTTGTCGCCACTTTTCCTGGCGTGCCATGTCGTGGCACAGACCTGCCTTCTCGTCCACAGCACAAGTCTCTGGAGGGTCATCCTGCCCGAAGGCAAGTCTCTTGAATCTTCCTGTTTGAAGCCAAGTCTTGTCTTGGTCCTCCCTCCTGAATCTCGTTCTGGCCCTCAGATTCCCTTGTGGCTGCTCCATCCATGCCTAAGACTCTGAACCTGCTTCGCTCCAGCGTGGTCCATGACCAGCCATGGGCGGCTGTGTAGGGCGCGTCTCTGTGCAGGCTTCTTCTGAATGTTCGCCATGTTCCAGCTTCAACTTTCACGTATCCATCTGGAGTCTGCCTCGCATCAAGCGTGGTCCGCGATCAGCCCCGTGGGTCTGTCCTGTGGTGGGCTGTGTAGGGCCTGCTGCGTCGTAGCCTCAACCTAGTCCTCTATCCTGAACGTCCTTATTTTGAGTACTCTTCTGAGTCTCCCTAGCACCTAGAGTTCCAAGTTCCTCGTCTGAGCCGTCCATGTTCCAAGGCCTTCGTCTGCCCATGTCCTCCATCCGGCCTACCACTTATTGCAGTTACCCAGCGCCAGGTCTGAAAGGGCTTGGAATGGTCGGAGGACCATTCAAAGACCACCATTGCATTGTTGGTCTTCCTGAAGCTTGCAGGTCTGGTGGAGAGTTCGAACCTTCAGTTCCCACTCATGCTTGGACAAGTCTCTCCTGCCTCAGTACCGCCTTGGAGCCCTCTGGGGTTGTGCCGTGGCCCAAGGACTCCCATTCCCCTCAGATGGGACTGTTCTCCTAGTGCTCCCTAACATTAGGAGGCAGATCTTCTATATCAGTGTTTCCCAACCAGTGTGCCATAAGACTTGATCAGATGTGCAATGGAAAAGTCAGCATTGTCTGCTGGTCAGATCCAGATCAGCTCTGCTCTCAGCACCTCTAGCCGTTCTTTTGACCATACAACTCCTCCATGTTCCCCTATGGAGGTTGGTGTGTCACACAGCATTTTGTTAACATAAGTGTGCCTTGGACTTGAAAAGGTTGGGAAATATTATTCTATATGCCTATCCTGCAAAGACAGTCCAGAACGTTTTGTGCAACCTGTTCACCCAATACTCTCCTCTCCACTGGTAGGGCCAGGCTGCTTTTTCTGCAAATTGCTCCATTGTGCAAACATCTGTTTGGGACTCCCGACATGTCATGGTCAATTCAACCCTGCTTGTCAATGGAGAAAGCAAGTTTGCTTACCTGTAAACAAGGTTCTCCCTAGACAGAAGGATGAATTAGCCATGCTTAGTCCCACCCTTCTCCCTGGACAGTCAGCTACCTTGCTAAAGCTTGCTAAGCTCTGAAATTGATTGAAGGACTCACAATCATTTGTGTAGGGGAGGCATTGCTTTTTCTGGACATTGAGGAATGGGCTAATTTGGTGCCGTCGGATGATGTCACTCCCATGTGTCATGGCTAATTCATCCTGCTGCCTAAGGAGAACCCTGTTTACAGGCAAGCAAATTTGCTATATTGTATCATCCACTCAGACAAATGTTTTATCATGGACTGGACCTCTCTGTCCTCTACCTCACATTCAATGTACCACTGAATGGACCCCTTAACTTAACTTGCAAGTGTAACTTGGAATGCACATGTACATTATATCTAATGGTGGAGGAGGGTTTGTTGTGGGGACTCAAAGATCCTACAGTCCCAGTGTCTCCAAACAGGAAGCACTGTAGAGAATGGTGCAAGAGCACTGGGTATGGGGGAGCTCACAGCTCCTGCAGTCCCATCCTCTGGAAGTGCTCTGGATGCTGCTTCCTTCCCTTGATTCCTGGGTAGATCCTGTGACACTGCAGGGCTGGAAGTGCTCTGGATGCTGCTTCCTTCCCTTGATCCCTGGGTAGATCCTGTTAGGGATGTGAATCGTTTTTTGACGATTTAAAATATCGTCCGATATATTTTAAATCATCAAAAATCGTTAGGGCCACGATACAATACCAATTCCCCCGATTTATCATTAAAAAATCGTAAATCGGGAGAAGGGGGAGGGCAGGAAAACCGGCACACTAAAACCCCCTAAAACCCACCCCCGACCCTTTAAATTAAATCCCCCCCCCTCCCGAACCCCCCCCAAATGCTTTAAATTACCTGGGGATCCAGCGGTGGTCCAGAACGGCGCCGGTCCGGAACGGCCCCCTCAATTGAATCCTTTTGTCTTCAGCCGGCGCCATTTTGCAAAATGGCCACCGCAAAATGGCGGCGGCCATAGACAAAAACGATTCGACGCAGGAGGTCGTTCCGGACCCCCGCTGGACTTTTGGCAAGTCTTGTGGGGGTCAGGAGGCCCCCCCAAGCTGGCCAAATGTTTCTGGGAGTCCAGCGGGGTTCAGGAAGCGATTTCTTGCCGCGAATCATTTTCCGTACGGAAAATGGCGCCGGCAGGAGATTGACTGCAGGAGGTCGTTCAGCGGGGGTTCCGGACCGCCGCTGAACGACCTCCTGCAGTCGATCTCCTGCCGGCGCCATTTTCCGTACGGAAAACGATTCGCGGCAAGAAATCGCTTCCTGAACCCCGCTGGACTCCCAGAAACTTTTGGCCAGCTTGGGGGGGCCTCCTGACCCCCACAAGACTTGCCAAAAGTCCAGCGGGGGTCCGGAACGACCTCCTGCGTCGAATCGTTTTTGTCTATGGCCGCCGCCATTTTGTGGCGGCCATTTTGCAAAATGGCGCCGGCTGAAGACAAAAGGATTCAATTGAGGGGGCCGTTCCGGACCGCCGCCGTTCTGGACCACCGCTGGATCCCCAGGTAATTTAAAGCATTGGGGGGGGGGTTCGGGAGGGTGGGGGATTTAATTTAAAGGGTCGGGGGTGGGTTTTAGGGGGTTGGCTCACGATTTTAACGATTTTTCACGATATTTTTAAAACCCAAACGGCAACAATACGATTCCCTCCCCCTCCCAGCCGAAATCGATCGTTAAGACGATCGAGGACACGATTCACATCTCTAGATCCTGTGGCTCTGCAAGGCTGGAAGTGCTCTGGATCCTGCTTCCTTCCCTTGATCCCTGGGTAGATCCTGTGACTCTGCAGGGCTGGAAGTGCTCTGGATCCTGCTTCCTTCCCTTGATCCCTGGGTAGATCCTGTGACTCTGCAGGGCTGGAAGTGCTCTGGATCCTGCTTCCTTCCCTTGATCCCTGGGTAGATCCTGTGATACTGCAGGACTGGAAGTGCTCTGGATCCTGCTTCCTTCCCTTGATCCCTAAGTGGATCCTGTGATGCTGTAATTTTTCTGTCTTCTCAGAATAAAGAAATATACCTTCTTGATGACCCACTAGCAGCCGTCGATGCTGATGTTGCCAGTCACATCATGGAGAAATGCATTTTGGGAATTCTCGGACAGAAGACCAGAATCCTTTGCACCCACAGGCTTGAGGTGTTGGACAAAGCGGACCTCTTGGTGCTGATGGATGAAGGGAAGATTGTGCAGACAGGTAGCGTCTCTCCTTTCAGCTGAGGATGGGTGACTGATGTTTTCACTGAAAAGCTAGGAAAAAAGACAAGGTGAACCTAAAATGCAATTATTTCCCCCAAACTATAAAAATAAGTGAAAAGCCACCTCATTTGTGTGTTCACTACCATACGTAATGAAGGAACAATGTGTCAAAAAAATTAATCCTCACTAAACCGTGAAAAACACTAAAAAATGTAATCTATTATTCAAAAACCTAAACTAGTATCAAGCTTTAAAAATAATAATAAATATTATTTATTCATGATTAAGTCCTTACAGAAGGGCATAGAAAGGCCAGAACGTGGATATGCATCAGTTGTAGCAAGATTGTTAAGAGTGTTAATTAAAAAAAAACTCCGTCAGAGCACTTGCTTCACCAGTCAAGGAGCTGTCTTTCCGGGGGGGGGGGTGTATAAGACTACAACTTTAAATCAGTACACATACGCACATACAGAGCAAGATCCAGAACAGAACTGACCATAGTTCAAAGTGGTTTCAGTCCTGGACCTCAAGCGAATGGTGGATGAAATCAGCCGACCACATAAGCTTCTGTCTCTCTTAAAGGCAAACTCTGGAAGCTGATGAAAATCCTCAGGTTGCAATTTTGCAAAACAATATTCTTAATCAGATGTGAGCAAGGCAGAAAAGGAAATGCACAAACAAATCAAGCTAAGGGTGACTTTGGAGATCCACACAATAGCTACACTTTTTAATTTGGACTCCAGTTTGTTTGTATCTGTTATACTGGGTTTAACCTGCCCAGGGGATGTCGGGCATTTAGAGCACTGTGAGGGAGTATACCGAAAACTTCCAAAAACTACCTTAAGGGACCATCCATTAAGATCTAGCCGGGTCTTCCTAAAGAATCAGCCCTGCAAGGGATTCTGGTCCCAGGGAGGATCCCTTCAGCCTAACATAAGCTGGCAGGGCCCAGAAGCCTTAGAGAAGCCCCAGGGAGCAGGCAGAAACCAGGAATATGCTAAGACCCTGCTATGTGTGATACCCAGTATTTGTGACATACCTGAATTTCAAGGTGAGCTACCTAATTTGTTTGCTTTGCACTGCATTTTGTTTTGACTATAAAAGAAACTACACTTAAAAAACAGCCGGAGTCTGCCTCCGTTATTCTCTGGCTGTTTCCGAGCTGCTTCCGCTCGAGTTACCACATATGGTGGCAGCAGTGGGATCTCTTGCCTAAGTGGAAAGCACAGCCAAGACCTCACAGCCACAGCAAAAAAGCAGAGTTTTTTTTCTTTTCCCTGGGTCTCTCAGTTCCACTCATCGAGCTTTTGCACAATAGGCCAAGGGGGCTATCCCCACCTGTATAGTCAGGGGTCAAACAGTGAGTAATGGCCAGACAGGTCAGCAATTTTTTTTTTCCCCAATCTCCTATCCGCATAGTTGGAGGCAGCTCGGTAAGCAGTGGAAATAGAGCAAGTGATCCAGGTCCTTGCTACACCAGAAGCCTACCGATAGCGATTTTGGCAGGGATTCTTCAGGCTGGAGAAAATCCATGGAATATATTTCACAGGATTAAAGATGTTGCTTGAAAGTGGTTGCAACTGGAAGGGAAAAATGGGCTGGAGGTAGCCGAGACAGTTCTGCTGGAACAATTCCTGGACATCCTCGACTGGCCCATGCAGCAATGGGTTTGCTGACACCCAAGCTTTACGGTTGATAAGGCTCTGGAAATAGCAGAGGCCTATTATCAGGCCCAGACCATGCCCAAGGTGCCACGATTCCAGGAGAAGCCCTTTGATCCAGTTAGAAGATGTCTGAGTCCTAAGACTCAGAGGTTTTGACCATCAGTGGCACCAGCCTGGCCAAACTTGTCACTTCACCTGCAAACCCTAGTTGGACCGCCATGTTTCAGCTGTGGAGAAAGGTGCCATTTCTCCAGAGATTGTCCCCACAAGGGAAAGGAGCCATAGACGTTTCAGTGTACGTAGAAGGCATTCCAACCCAAGCATTAGTGGACTCTGGGAGTGTGAAAAGATTTGTTTGAAGAGAGTTGGTGAAGCGAGTCCAGATTGACTATGACCGAGTAGTAAACCTGGCATGCATCCATGGGGTCCATCAACAGTGTCCCACGAGCCAAGTGCAACTTAAGACCCTGGCCAGCCAAGACAAAACTGAGGTGGGGTTCTTCCTTGGCTACCCTACCCCATGATCCAAACTTCAAGAGTCTCTGGAACCAGCTCACAATGGATTTGTCCGGCTACAACCATGAAGAGTTGGACTTTCTAGAACTCTTTCCCTTAGAGGACACTGATCTCTTTCTTAAAGACTCTAAGACTCCTAAGTCCTAGAGGAAACACCGACAAGACAGATACACCTATGCTGATAATTTAGAGGCAGCCAGGGAAGAGGGTTTGGAGTTGGGGGAAGAACAAGCACCTATCCAGAATGTCTTACCTAGTCCCTTTGAGTGGGAAAAAGGGGGTGACACAGGGTCCTGAAAGAGGTGATGTGCTCTGAACTGATTCTGATAAGCCCAGACTTTACTGAACCCTTAATGGTGCAGAACAATGCCTCAGATGTCGGCTTGGGAGCCATCTTAGTGCAAGAGATGGATGATCAAGACATTCAGTGGCATACATTAGCCAGACGTTGATGCTACGATAAAGACAGTGCTCAACAGTGGAAAAAGAAGTCTTGGTAGTCAAAAGCACAAGGCCTTTATGCTATTACCTGCAGAGATGGCAGTTCACATTCATAACAGACCACCAACTGCTCCTATGAATAAATAGGAACAAGGAGTCCAGCATAAGGGTGATGAGATGGTTCCTGGCCCTACAATCCTTCAACTACAAGATCTGACATAGGGCAGGAAGGAAGAATGCCAATGCCAATTTCCTGTTAAGAGATGTCTTTTTATAGGCAGATACTCTCCCCTCAGCTCAGTCTTGCTGTGTTGAGTATGTGAGGAGTATACCAGAAACTCCCTTAAGGGACCTTAAAGAAGACCCAGCCACAGAGATCTAGCTGGGTCTTCCTTAAGGATCATCCCTGCAAGGGATTTGGAGGGTCTTATAAAGCCTTTCTGAAGATTCTCTTGTATGTACTCAGACATAGCTTTATTTTCTACAATGGAGAGAGAGTAAACCCTTCTTTGGGTGGTTCTGTGTTAGGCTTCAAATTGATGGCGATGTTGTAGGATCTATGTGGAGACAGCACGTCTGTGGCTTCTTTGGAAATTACATCTTGAAAGGATGCATATTGAGGTGGCAACCCTGGCAACAATGGGGTAGTTGGCATGCAGGGTATTGGAGAGACCTCCATCAGACATTTACCATAGCAATCTGGGCCCCAACGTGAAAGCTCCAAGGTGACCCAATTGAATTGTGGCATATGTTTATGCAGCCACGGTAGCCTCAGTACTAAAGGGTGCATGGCCTTCTCTAGCACAAAGAAGGAAATAGTCTCTGTATGAAGAGCACCGGTACGTAAGCTCACTGGTTCTGTAAGCAGGGTTACTTCACCCGGTAAGGGCTCCCCATTGATAGAAGACAAAAGTAGCAGAGACGTCATGGTAGTGGTGGGGATCCGCAAATGTTCTACTAGATGTTTCAATATGAAATTTCCTCCTGCCCCAGAGACCACTAAGGCAAGGGTCTGGTATTGTAGAGGTCCGCAGATTAAGGATACAGGAAGAGAGAGTGGAGGAGAGGGTGCAGTTAGACCTAAGAAGAGTCCTCCCACAGGACTTAGGTCTGCCAATTTCCTGGACATATAGGGCATGATTGTACAGCATGACCAGCTTCTCCACAATACATGCATAGTCCCAACCTCTTTTGCGTTCTTCTCTCTTTTGAAGTCAACTGACTGCGGCCTAATTGCATTGGTTCTTCTTCGCCAGCAACTGGCACTGAGGGAATAGGCCTGAGCGTAGACTTAACTCGAGTCTCTCCCTGGAGTGGTCTTCTGGGACTCTTGACCTCTTGAACCTTGTCACGAAGTTTGCGATCAATTCTTGTTGCCAACTTCATTAGTTCTGCTAAGGTCTCAGGCATCTCCCAAGCCGCCAGCTCATCTTTCAACCAGAAGTTCAGTCCTCCAAAGAAGAGGGTCTTCAGACATTTAGGGTCCCAATGTAATTCTGATGCCAACGTCTTGAATTCTATGGCGAAATCTGTCAAAGGTTTATTACCTTTCTTCAGGTGCCTGTCAGGGTTCAGGTACTCGCTCCTCGAGTGCCTGCTCTCCCTGCCTCGGTGCCTGTATTCAACTACTTCTGCCTGCTGGGATCTCCATCTATACAGCTACCAACTTAGTGAGTAATCTATATTGTCAGTCTGTCTCATCTACAGATCAGCCCTGGGAACCTGCATCCTCCACTCCCTATACTATCATTGGGAGATGGGTCTCCTCTGCCGAGGGCCCCTTGGCTGCTACCTCTGGATCAGCTCACTACTGCCACCTCTGGTGGTATCATTCTGCTGTATAATAAAAGACAAATCTCTGTGTTTGCGTGTCTAGAGTCTAGCCTTGTACTGTGGTTCCTCACGGGGCTCCTCCCCATGGGAGTGGTCATCACCAGAGTACCCAAGAATCCACTCCAACACCTCAAAACCATAACAGATTGTTAACTCCATGGATTCGGCTCAGCTCACTGCATTGCAGGCCATTCCAGGCCTGGCCCAGCGAATCTCTGAACAACAGAACTTGCTGGATAACTTGACTACTGCCTTTAACCAGTTGCACGCACAGATGAATACACCGACCACCGCAGGTAAAGAAGTTTCACCGCCAGAAGTGAGAGTCAAGACAACTATACCTCTATCTGCTCCAACACGCTTCTCAGGTGAAGTTTGGAAATGTAGAGGATTTATCAATCAATGTTGCATGCACGTTTCTCTGCAACCTAATCATTTCCCTACAGCTTATGCCAAGACCACCTATATCTTGTCTTATCTGGATGGAGGAGTGTTGGCTTGGGCCTCTCTGCTGTGGGAGCGTGATGACCCTATCCTGCATGATCTTGCCGGGCTCCTTGAACTGTTTGATGACCCTTCCTGGTACACGACAGCAGGATCTTTGTTGGTTCATCCCTTCAGCCTAACATAAGCTGGCAGGGCCCAGAAGTGTTAGGCCCCAGGGAGCAGGCAGGAACCAGGAATTTGCTATGTGTGATACCTAGTATTTGAGAGATACCTGAACTTCAAGGTGAACTGCCTAATTTGTTTGATTTACTTTGCATTACAGTTTGTTTTCACTGTAAACAAACAACTCTTAAGGAACAGCCAGAATTTGCCTCCTTTTTCCTCTGGCTGTTTCCAAGCTGCTACTGCTTGAGTTACCACAACCACTCAGAGTTGTTCTTAACCCAGAATTAATGGAGCTTACTTTTTGGGATGTGCGTTTCTGGTGTCCACTCATATGCATGGAACCCTGCAACTCATGCTCTGCCTGCTTTTATGCAGGCTGCTGACCAGTCCAGGCAATCTCACCAAAGGTGCCTGCAAGCTAGCTATGACCTACAAGGGATGTTCTGCAAACTACTACTTCCTACCTAATCCTTACTCAGGGCTTAAGTCAGGGCAATGTTGTTAGCAAGGGTCCTAGACAATCCTTATATTAGCTTTTTTTGGGGGGAATCCCTCAGAAAGTGTATGCAGCAGCAAGAAAGATTTGCAACTATTAGCCCTGCAAACCAATGCTCAGGATCTGCTTACACCAGAAGCTGGTGTCTGGCCATGCCACATTCTGTAGAGCTGGCATCTCAGAGATGAGACCAATCTTCATGCAGGGCGTGTCCTTAGTGCCTTGGTTTTGGATATAATTATTCTTTTATGCAAGAGATCTGTCACAACCAGCAGACATGCTCAATGAAATTCAGGTTTAGGCTGAAGGCTCAAAATGTGACTGTTATTCTGTCGCCAGTAGTTGTGGGGACAGGAAACATATCCTCGTATGTTTGCATGAACTCACAGAGAAAACGTTTTATATTTTTCCATCGGTGTTCATACAGAAATGCTGATCTTACTACTGTTGTCCAATGTCAGCATTTCTCAGTATCTGACAGTGTATTGTCAGCTTAGAGTCCAACTTTTAGGTAGCCAAACTGTATTTTGCAGTTGTCTTCAGCATGTGTGCATTAGGGATGTGAATCCTGTGATCGATCGTCTTAACGATTGATTTTGGCTGGGGGGGGAGGGAAATCTGATCGTCATGGTTTTTTTTTGTTAAAAAATCGTCAAATCATAAATCGGCGGGAAAACCGGCACACCAAAACAACCCTAAAACCCACCCCGACCCTTTAAAACAAATCCCCCACCCTCCCGAACCCCCCCCCCAAATGTTTTAAATTACCTGGGGTCCAGTGGGAGGGGGGGGTCCTCGGCGCGATCTCCCACTTTCGGGCCACGGCTGTGTTAATAGAAATGGCGCCGGTGGCCCTTTGCCCTTACCATGTGACAGGGCAAAGGTAGCGCCGGCGCCATTTTGAAGATTGGCAATACGGCCCGAGTGCAGGAGGTCGCTCCCGGACCCCCGCTGGACTTTTGGCAAGACTTGTGGGGTCAGGAGGCCCCCCCAAGCTGGCCAAAAGTCCCTGGGGGTCCAGCGGGGGTCCGGGAGCGACCTCCTGCACTCGGGCTGTATTGCCAATCTTCAAAATGGCGCCGGCGCTACCTTTGCCCTGTCATATGGTAAGGGCAAAGGGCCACCGGCGCCATTTCTATTAACGCAGCTGTGGCCCGAGAGCGGGAGATCGCGCCGGGACCCCCCACTGGACCCCAGGTAATTTAAAACATTTTGGGGGGGTTCGGGAGGGTGGGGGATTTGTTTTAAAGGGTCGGGGTGGGTTTTAGGGTTGTTTTGGTGTGCCGGTTTTCCCGCCCTTCCCCCTCCCCCGATTTATGATTTTTTGACGATAAATCGGGGGAATTACTATTGTATCGCAGCTCTAACGATTTTTGACGATTTAAAATATATCTGACGATTGTTTTAAATCGTCAAAAAACGATTCACATCCCTAGTGTGCATAGCTGGAGTTTCTATGTCCAAGCATTATTATTTGCAACCACAAAGTGTCGTGGGCCGCTCGCTGGGAAGAAAGAGACTGTGTCAGGGCAGGGATGTATCTGGCAGACGCTGGACATCCAGGAGCAAGTGTTTCTCTGCCCTGAGGGAGAGTAGGATCCAGGAATGGGACCGAAGACCAGAACTGGAACAAAAATCAGGAGAGAGGCCAAGGACCATGACTGGAGCAGGAACCAGAAACCAGGAGAGTAACTGACAATCAGGACTGGAACATCCTCCGTAATGAACTCCAGAGCTTATTTATGCATTGAGTGAAAAAATATTTTCTCTTATTTGTCTTAAATGTATCATTGCATGTCCCTTATTGTATATATTTTTTGAAAGAGTAAACAACTGAGTTGCATTTATCCATTCCATTCCACTCATTATTTTATAGACCTCTATCATATCCCCCCTCAGCCGTCTCTTCTCCAAGCTGAAGAACCCTAACCTCTTCAGCCTTTCCTCATAGGGGAGCTGTTCCATTCCCCTTATCATTTTGGTCGCCCTTCTCTGTACCTTTTCTAATTCTGCTATATCTTTCTTGAGATCAGAACTATACACAATACTCAAGATGAGGTTGCATCATGGAGCGATACAGAGGCATTATGATATTCTCTGTCTTATTCTCCATTCCTTTCCTAATAATCCCTAGCATTCTGTTTGCTTTCTTGGCCACCACCTCCGAAACACAGAGGATTTCTTTATATTGTCCATGATGACGCCTAGATTCTTTTCCTCCTAATGTGGAACCTTGCATTGTGTAGCTATAACTTGGGTTGTTCTTCCCAACATGCATCACTTTGAATGTGACCACATTAAATATCATTTGTCATTTGCATGCCCAGTCTTCCAGTCTTGTAAGGTCCTCTTGTAATTTCTCATAATCTTTGTGTAATTTAACAAATTTGAATAATTTTGTGTCATCGGCAAAGTTGATCACCTTACTTATTGCTCCCTTCTTTAGGTCATTTATAGATATGTTAAAAAGCAGTGGTCCCACTCCAGATCCCTGGGACACTCCACTATTCACTTTTCTCCATTAAGCAAATTGACCATTTAAACCTATTCTGTTTTCTGTCTTATAACCAGTTCTCAATCCACATTAGGACACTACCTCCTATCTCATGACTTTTTAGTTTCCTCAAGAGTCTCTCATGAGTTATTGTTACAGAAGGGGAGCGCTAGGAGAGCGAACCCATCTTGAGGGGATTGTGTGCCCTTGGGCCTCGTCAGACCCCAGAGAACTCCAAGGCAGCACCGAGGGTTGGCGAGGCATGTCCCAGTTTGGGTGGAGACAGATGGTCTGACCCTCTGCCGGACCTGCATGCTTCTGGAGCCAACACATAGTGTTGGTTATTGAACAGTCCTCCGACCGTTCCCAGCCCTTTCGGACCTGCCACAAGGAATGACAAGAAGCAGCAGGCTGGACTATAGACGAGGGCATATGAAGGCTCTGGAACATAGAGACTCTAGACGTAGATGAGGAACTTGGAGGTACAGACGAAGACTCACTTGGGTGTGCAGACGAAGACTTGTGCAAGGACTTTGGACGAAGGTTCAGAAGGTACTGCAGGCAAAGGTATTCAGGAGCAAGATCAAGTACTGGGTTGAGACTGCGACGCAGCGCGCCCTATACAGCCACTACCCATGGCTGGTCGTGGACCATGCTTGAATGCAAAGCAGGCTCCAGACGAGGTATGGAATGGATGAAAAACAGAACATGGCGAAGATTCGGTAGAAGCCTGTACCAAGGCACGCCCTACACAGCCCATCCTAGGCTGGTCGCGGACCACGCTGGAAAGGCACAGGTTCAGTCAGAGTCTTTGGCATGGACGGACGCAATGCAAGGAACTCCAAAGACCAGGACAGAAGCAAGCAAGGATTCAAAGACAACTCAGGACTGAAACAGAAGTCTCCCAGAGGCTTGTACTGCGCAGGTGAAGATGGCCTTGTACCATGAGCGCCCCACACATCCACTACCCAATGGGCTGGTCACAGACCATAACATGGCACGCCAGGAAAGGATGGCATCGAGGAACCAGGGGCTCTGGAAGCATAGGCGAAGACAAGGCATCGGGAACCAAGGACATCAGACAACAGGAACATGGAAACATATCAAGACGAGACATGGAGCTCCAACAAAGGCCTGACATCCAGGAGCTAGTAACTCCAAGGCAAGGCAAAGCAGAACTGAAAGAGAGAGGTCCTTTTATAGTGCAGGAAGCAGGCAACTCCCTGGAAGGAGTTTAGATGGGCCACATCCGGCTGGCCCTATAACTAGCGAGAAGAGCTGCGGGCTGGCCTCTTAGGAAGAAGGGGTGAGGCCCAAACCAGAGAGTCCAGGAGAGAAGCAGAGCAGGCCTCAGGCAGACCCAGATGGCAAGGAAGGCCTCCCAGGCCATGGAGCAAAACCAGGATAGACTGTCCAGGCAAGGCCCCGGCTTTGGTGCGGCCTCCAGAGAAAAGGTGAGAGGCCTCCTGTGGCACAGCTACAGGAGGAATCGTAACAGTTATTTTGTAAAATGCTTTCTAGAAATCCAGATACACTTTATCAGTTGGCTCACTTTTATCCACATGTTTATTCACGCTTTCAAAAAATATAGCAGATTGATGAGGCAAGACTTCCCTTGGCTAAATCCATATTGGCTTTGTCCCATTAAGTTATAACAATATATACAGTAATTTTGTTCTTTATAATAGTTTCAACCATTTTTCTAGGCACTGATGTCAGGCTCATCAGTTTCTATTTTCCTGGATCACCTCTGTAACCCTTTTTAAATATTGACATTATGTTGGCCACCCTCCAATCTTCAGGTACCATAGCTGATTTTAATAATAATTTACGGAATTGTAGGTCTGCAATGTCATTTTTCTGTTCGTTCAGCACTGGGATGTTCTGTATGGGCGGGTGTCCATACGATAGCAGTTTCAGTACCTATGCCTTCCCTTTTAGACAATATCTTCAATATTTGTTTCCAATCTTGAATATGTTGTAAAGGTTGACCTGTAGCAGTAATCATTCCCCTTCTTTTCCATTTTAGTAAATGATACTGTAAGGAGCTTACCACATATGAACTGTCAGTATATATAGTACAGTGTTCCTTTAGCCCTGTCGACTTTAGAGCAGCTATCACCGCTAAAAGTTCGGCTTCTTGTGCAGTCACACCCTTCTCTGTCTGATATTGTATTTTCGTAATTATTTCTAACTCGGGTGTTACGTTTAGTGCTGCAAATGCAGATTGTTGGCCTTTTTGTGCTCCGTCAGTGAACCAAATCAATCCTTTCTCAAGAGGACTGAATCGGGTTAACAACAACTCGGGGATATCTTTCCGTTCTACTGGAGGCTGTTCTGTATTAGGGAAAAACCAATCTAATAATTTATTTTGAGCTTTTGTGAGAGGTTTAGTTTCTATATCTTCTATATCTTCGCCATTTAATACTACCTGATATTTACCATATCTAGTGGCGGTCAATGCTGCTTTACTGGTGGTTAGCATATGATGTATTGAATGATCACAATGCAATACTAATGGGCAATATGGCATGATCGCTCTCCATTTTCCAATTGCAGCAACAATGGCTGTCAATAATTTAGGGATTTCGGGCAGTGCCATTTCCACCGGGCTGTAGGATCCGGATAGAAATGCCACCGCTTGGTTTGGGGTATCATCTTGATTTACGAGGGCGGCCCATGTATTGCCTAAATCTCGAACCCATATATGTACTTTTAATTGAGGGTCTACAGTACTTAAAGGTTCGGTTCGTAATAATGTCTGTAATATATCATGTATGGACATTTCATCATCTTTAGTTAAAATAATTTGTGTGTTGGAAATAGTACCCGCCGGTACGTGTAAATGCCGCAATAAAGGAGAAATACGAGCTGAGTAGCCTGGGATCCATTGGCGACAGTAATTAAAGGTTCCCAGCAATCCACGAAGTTGTTTTAATGTTTGGGGAAGTTCCTGCTTTTGCAATTCCAACAATAAATCTCTTGTAATATGTTTTGTTTTGGATGATATTACTTGACCTAAAAAGTTTACTTGCGTCTTAGCTAGTACGCATTTCTGCCGATTACACTTGTATCCAGCTTCGCTTAATACTTGTAATAATTTAAAAGTCCATTCCCAACAGTCTAACTTATTGTCTGTGGAGAGTAATATATCATCAACATATGTGAATAGGGATACGGATTTGGGTAATTTACTCCGAAATTGTTCCAAATCTTTATTTAATTGTTTGGAGAATACAGTCGGACTATCTGTAAACCCTTGTGGAAGCCTAGTCCACCGATACGCTTTATCACCTAATACAAATGATGTCAGATCACGGGAAGCCGCATGTAAAGGAATGGCAAAAAATGCATTAGACAGATGTATACCATCTGGTTCTGATGATTTGCTACTCTTTAGATTTTCAGTTTGCACTATTACACTTTCCAAATTCACTGAGATTTGATTCAGTTCCCCTCTATCATTTTATTTATTTAGTGGGTTTTTTTATACCGAGGTATAGCTAGCTGCCTTCACTCCGGTTTACAACAAAAACAACCATTACATTTAACAGTATCTGAACTCATCACCTTTAAATATCACTTTTGGCATGGGTATCTGTCTTCATTTTGTGACTCTAGAGAAATTTGTATCTGATGAAGGAATCTATGTGGTCTCAAAAACTCAAGTAGCAACATCTTTTAATTATTTTTATTTTGGGCCAATTAAAATATCATACTGATTTTGCCTGATGCAATGGTTTTGTAATGTACTGGTGCCTAGTTAAATAAAAAGCTGAAACAAAAATCCTATTTTCTCTTGGACTGGAATAATTACTGGACCCCTGTATGGTACGAAACCAAAGGAAAGGGTAAGTGGTTGTAAGTCCAATAATTCTCCCAGGATACTATATCCATAATTCCTTCTGAAGTGGAGTCGTGTAAATAAAATGCACAAACAAATATCTACCACTTTATCTCAGACTTGATGGGAGACAATTCTGGGTAACAGTTCACAATTCACAAGACCTCAGATGAGAACCACAGCAATCCCCTCGCTCAGCTGTGACCTCCACTGGCCCTCCCATCCCCTCTTTGTCTCATTCTATTTCCTCTCCCTGTTTTCTTTCCAGGGACCCCATCAGAAATCCTCCCGCAGGTGGAAACAACGCTCAAGCACCAAACTGAGGAGCGAGAGAGGAAAGAAGAGAGCACGATTGGAAGACCCAAAGGTATCACTGTGGCTGTGTCCAGCTGAGGGCCCTGCAACGATTCAAGAAGAGACGTGTGAATAATTAGAACAGGCAGAACCCGGCATATTCGCTAACGTAAACTGAGTGTGAATAATTAGAACAGGCAGAACCCGGCGTATTCGCTAACGTAAACTGAGTGTGAATAATTAGAACAGGCAGAACCCGGCGTATTCGCTAACGTAAACTGAGTGTGAATAATTAGAACAGGCAGAACCCGGCGTATTCGCTAACGTAAACTGAGTGTGAATAATTAGAACAGGCAGAACCCGGCGTATTCGCTAACGTAAACTGAGTGTGAATAATTAGAACAGGCAGAAC
This sequence comes from Rhinatrema bivittatum, assembly GCF_901001135.1. Taxonomy (NCBI): domain Eukaryota; kingdom Metazoa; phylum Chordata; class Amphibia; order Gymnophiona; family Rhinatrematidae; genus Rhinatrema; species Rhinatrema bivittatum. Next base: position 4,669,513 of record NC_042617.1, on the reverse strand, counting down.
CCGGCGTATTCGCTAACGTAAACTGAGTGTGAATAATTAGAACAGGCAGATCCCGGCGTATTCGCTAACGTAAACTGAGTGTGAATAATTAGAACAGGCAGAACCCGGCGTATTCGCTAACGTAAACTGAGTGTGAATAATTAGAACAGGCAGAACCCGGCGTATTCGCTAACGTAAACTGAGTGTGAATAATTAGAACAGGCAGAACCCGGTTTATTCGCTAACGTAAACTGAGTGTGAATAATTAGAACAGGCAGAACCCGGCTTATTCGCTAACGTAAACTGAGTGTGAATAATTAGAACAGGCAGAACCCGGCGTATTCGCTAACGTAAACTGAGTGTGAATAATTAGAACAGGCAGAACCCGGCGTATTCGCTAACGTAAACTGAGTGTGAATAATTAGAACAGGCAGAACCCGGCTTATTCGCTAACGTAAACTGAGTGTGAATAATTAGAACAGGCAGATCCCGGCGTATTCGCTAACGTAAACTGAGTGTGAATAATTAGAACAGGCAGATCCCGGCGTATTCGCTAACGTAAACTGAGTGTGAATAATTAGAACAGGCAGAACCCGGCGTATTCGCTAACGTAAACTGAGTGTGAATAATTAGAACAGGCAGAACCCGGCGTATTCGCTAACGTAAACTGAGTGTGAATAATTAGAACAGGCAGAACCCGGTTTATTCGCTAACGTAAACTGAGTGTGAATAATTAGAACAGGCAGAACCCGGCGTATTCACTAACGTAAACTGAGTGTGAATAATTAGAACAGGCAGAACCCGGCTTATTCACTAACGTAAACTGAGTGTAAATAATTAGAACAGGCAGAACCCGGCATATTCAGTAACGTAAACTGAGTGTGAATAATTAGAACAGGCAGAACCCGGCGTATTCGCTAACGTAAACTGAGTGTGAATAATTAGAACAGGCAGAACCCGGCTTATTCGCTAACGTAAACTGAGTGTGAATAATTAGAACAGGCAGAACCCGGCGTATTCGCTAACGTAAACTGAGTGTGAATAATTAGAACAGGCAGAACCCGGCGTATTCGCTAACGTAAACTGAGTGTGAATAATTAGAACAGGCAGATCCCGGCGTATTCGCTAACGTAAACTGAGTGTGAATAATTAGAACAGGCAGATCCCGGCGTATTCGCTAACGTAAACTGAGTGTGAATAATTAGAACAGGCAGAACCCGGCGTATTCGCTAACGTAAACTGAGTGTGAATAATTAGAACAGGCAGAACCCGGTTTATTCGCTAACGTAAACTGAGTGTGAATAATTAGAACAGGCAGAACCCAGCGTATTCACTAACGTAAACTGAGTGTGAATAATTAGAACAGGCAGAACCCGGCTTATTCACTAACGTAAACTGAGTGTAAATAATTAGAACAGGCAGAACCCGGCATATTCAGTAACGTAAACTGAGTGTGAATAATTAGAACAGGCAGAACCCGGCGTATTCGCTAACGTAAACTGAGTGTGAATAATTAGAACAGGCAGAACCCGGCGTATTCGCTAACGTAAACTGAGTGTGAATAATTAGAACAGGCAGAACCCGGTTTATTCACTAACGTAAACTGAGTGTGAATAATTAGAACAGGCAGAACCCGGCGTATTCGCTAACGTAAACTGAGTGTGAATAATTAGAACAGGCAGAACCCGGCGTATTCGCTAACGTAAACTGAGTGTGAATAATTAGAACAGGCAGAACCCGGCGTATTCGCTAACGTAAACTGAGTGTGAATAATTAGAACAGGCAGAACCCGGCGTATTCGCTAAAGTAAACTGAGTGTGAATAATTAGAACAGGCAGAACCCGGCGTATTCGCTAACATAAACTGAGCTTCGGCTGCTGCATCATACACTGTCTGTGATATGGGCCCTGGCTGGGTGGGAGGCGACACGGGGAGTGGTGAATGGAGCTTTCTCCGAGGAGGGGGTAGTGGTTGGTAGCTGTGAGCCTCGGGGAGCGTTCCTGGGATCAGTTCTTTTCATCATTTTTGTGAGCCACGTAACGGAAGGGTTGTCGGGAAAGCTTTGCCTTTTTGCTGATGAATCCAAAATCAGGAACAGGGTGGACAGCCAGGAAGGAATGGAAAACATGACGAGGGATCGGGCAAAGCTCAAGGGATGGTCAGATAAGATTTAATGCTAAAAAATGCAGAGCAATGCATTCAGGGTGCAAAACCCCAAGGGAATGTTATAGTCTAGATCAGAGCTTTCCAAACTCTGTGTCGGGACACGTTAGTGAGTCGCCTGCAGCGTGCAGGTGCGTCGCACAAGCCCGGTCAACTCCCACGCGAGATTGGGCTTTTTTTTTCTAGAGATTCACTTTTTTTTTTTTTCCCAGTTCGTGGGTTGCTTATTATTGGGCAATTTTTGCTGTCAATCGCGGGATTTTTGGGCTTGGTGGGTGGGATGAGAGCCCAGATCTCCCTGTCATTGGCTGCTGCTGCCAATGAGTCCTGGCCACGAGAAGCACTGATGCAAGCAACAGTGTCTGGATATATAACTTATCTGGCTAAGTTACATGGGATATTCAGTGGCACGGCTATGCTGCTGAATATCTGCATGAAAGTCGCTTCTTAGCTGGAGAAGTTATATCTGGCTAAGTTAGTCCTGCTAAGTTATCCAGTTAAGTAGCATCGCTCCAATCTGCCCACTGACTATCCGGCTATTCAGATAAGTGACTTTATCCACCTATTTGGCAGCTGCTGAATGTAACTGGATATTCAGTGGCTGCTAGATAACCGGATAAGTCCTACATATCTGCTGGCTGGCAGTAAATGCATTGTGAATATGCTGGCCGTTGAAAAGAACAGCTCCTAGCACTGAGTCCTGGGGTATCCTACTGCTCACGTTAGCTTTATTAAAATGGATTTCTGTTCTCCGGGTTCTGTTGTCCAACCAGCTATTCAGTCAATTATCAGCTTTCTGTTTCACTCTCATACTTGTTAGTTTGGGAAGTGCAGATAGGCCACCAGACTCCTCCTCCGTGATCCACCACTTCTGTCACCTCAGTAGTTTGTCCCACAGAATTTCCCATAGTCTTCTTGTTTCAAGGTGCAGAATGGTCTTTTGCTTTGAAGGTGCCGCCTTGCTTTGCCCATTACTGAGTGAGACTGCTAGCTCTGTGGCTTCCATGTTTTGCAGTGTCCTACACGTGCAATCTCACCCATTACTGAGTGACACTGCTAGCTCTGTGGCTCCCATGTTTTGCAGTGTCCTACACGTGCAATCTCACCCGTTACTGAGTGAGACTGCTAGCTCTGTGGCTCCATGTTTTGCAGTGTCCTACACGTGCAATCTCACCCATTACTGAGTGACACTGCTAGCTCTGTGGCTCCCACGTTTTGCAGTGTCCTACACGTGCAATCTCACCCGTTACTGAGTGAGACTGCTAGCTCTGTGGCCCCCACGTTTTGCAGTGTCCTACACGTGCAATCTCATCTGTTACTGAGTGAGACTGCTAGCTCTGTGGCGTCCACGTTTTGCAGTGTCCTACACGTGCAATGTCATCTGTTACTGAGTGAGACTGCTAGCTCTGTGGCCCCCACGTTTTGCAGTGTCCTACACGTGCAATCTCATCTGTTACTGAGTGAGACTGCTAGCTCTGTGGCTCCCACGTTTTGCAGTGTCCTGCACGTGCAATCTCACCTGTTACTGAGTGAGACTGCTAGCTCTGTGGCTCCCACGTTTTGCAGTGTCCTACACGTGCAATCTCACCCGTTACTGAGTGAGACTGCTAGCTCTGTGGCTCCCACGTTTTGCAGTGTCCTACACGTGCAATCTCATCTGTTACTGAGTGAGACTGCTAGCTCTGTGGCCCCCACGTTTTACAGTGTCCTACACGTGCAATCTCATCTGTTACTGAGTGAGACTGCTAGCTCTGTGGCTCCCACGTTTTGCAGTGTCCTACACGTGCAATCTCATCTGTTACTGAGTGAGACTGCTAGCTCTGTGGCTCCCACGTTTTGCAGTGTCCTACACGTGCAATCTCACCCGTTACTGAGTGAGACTGCTAGCTCTGTAGCCCCCACGTTTTGCAGTGTCCTACACGTGCAATCTCATCTGTTACTGAGTGAGACTGCTAGCTCTGTAGCTCCCACGTTTTGCAGTGTCCTACACGTGCAATCTCACCCGTTACTGAGTGAGACTGCTAGCTCTGTAGCCCCCACGTTTTGCAGTGTCCTACACGTGCAATCTCATCTGTTACTGAGTGAGACTGCTAGCTCTGTGGCTCCCACGATTTGCAGTGTGCTAGCACGTGCAATCTCACCCGTTACTGAGTGAGACTGCTAGCTCTGTGGCTCCCACGTTTTGCCGTGTCCTACACGTGCAATCTCACCCGTTACTGAGTGAGACTGCTAGCTCTGTGGCTCCCATGTTTTGCAGTGTCCTACACGTGCAATCTCATCTGTTACTGAGTGAGACTGCTAGCTCTGTGGCTCCCACGTTTTGCAGTGTGCTACTATGTGAAATCTCACCCGTTACTGAGTGAGACTGCTAGCTCTGTGGCTCCCACGTTTTGCCGTGTCCTACACGTGCAATCTCACCCGTTACTGAGTGAGACTGCTAGCTCTGTGGCTCCCATGTTTTGCAGTGTCCTACACGTGCAATCTCATCTGTTACTGAGTGAGACTGCTAGCTCTGTGGCTCCCACGTTTTGCAGTGTGCTACTATGTGAAATCTCCTCCAGTCTCTTGGAAGCTTCCTCATCTCTAAGGACAAGTTGAAGGGAGCTGTGGGAGCAGGATCTGCACTTTCTTGAGTTCATTTGCTATTCTGGGGTGCAGGCCATCAGCTCCATGGCCTCATGTGTTGGTTTGTGTAAGAACATCCTCCTCTGTAAATGAGATTGTAATCATTTTTCAGTGGTTTCTGTTCCTGGATCTTGCTGCAGGTACATCACCTTCCCCGTGGAGTCAGGAGCAGAAACTGATGCAGTGTAGTCATGCACCCTGCGCAGGGAAAGTGAGTCGCAGACTTTCTGTGCTGAGGTGAATTCCTCTCTTTCTTTTTTTGGCCTCAGAAATGCACGGGATGGATGAAGAGCAGGAAGCAGAGGAATATGGACACGAGCATCTGGGTGGCGTTCACCCCAGCGATGTGGAGGAAAGAGAGCCGGAGAAGGACTCCCACTACAGCGTGCATGCTGAGGACGAGGCGAGGAAGGAGGGCGCAGTGGCGTTCCAGGTCTATCGCTCGTACTGGAACGCAGTGGGCAGTGGGCTAGCTTGCCTCACGCTCCTCGCCTTCTTCTTGATGCAAGGTCAGAGGTCAAGCATCGCCCAGCTGAGCTGACATTGCTCTCTCTCTCTCTTTTAACTTCACTCCCGCATCTCCGTGAGGGCCCCGGTCAGGGGAAGCTCACGCTTTGCAGGCTTGTGGCTCTCACGTTAACCACATTGCAGCCTTATTCCGTTTTTAAATTCTGCTGAAGTTTTTCAGATTGTACAACTGCCTGGCGCTGGTGCCCTGGCGACAGAGGAGGCAGGGGCCCAGAGCTCAGGGGAGGGGGCTCGTCGCCGACCCCTTCAGCTATTTTATTCTTTATCTTCTTTCACTGGGGCCGCCTCGGGGAGGGGGTAGTACGGGGGTTTCACCGGACTTCTGGGGTTTCTTTTCCACTGGGAGGGGGCCCATGTTTGGGTCGCTGGGAGCATTGGGATGTGCATCGGCGCCCCGATTTTCCCGGGGAAAGTTAAGCTACAACTCCTGAAAGTGAGGGGGTGAGCAGTGCTATGTCATGCACATGACATTTCCTAATAATGAGCGGCTTTGCATGCAGCATTACCACACTTGTGATATTGGTATTTAAAATCCCGTGCAGTATTACCGCAGTAAGGCATTTACCCCCCAGCTAAGTAAATGACCCCGGATTGTAAGTCCCATGGAAGAGGGAAATGGCCCCTGAATCTGAGGCTCAGGCTGGGACAGGAGAGTAAGGCAATCAGAGGTCCCGTTTCAGATGGAACCATGGTTCTGCAGCTGACAGGATATCAGCCGTTCAGGCTCTCCTGAGTTTTCATCCCAAATCCTTTTACGAAAATATTCTAAGTTAGTCTACTGAGAAATCCCTCAGATTTACACATAATGGGAAGACTGTGCACTGCGTAATTTTATACTGAGCCTGAAAGTATATAGAGCTCATCACTCTAGCATACACCACACTCCTCCAGGTTTTCTACATGTATCTCCCCCCCAGCCTTAACCCTTCATGCAATACTACTAATATATATTTATAATCTATCAATCTCTGTGGCCTTGTGCACCAACTTTGCCCAATGTGAGTCATAGTAAGCTGGTACATGATGGTCCATTCAGTCTGCCATTCTTTTGGTCTACACTGCTAAGGATATATCCCAGCTGTCAGCCTTAAAGGATACCATGCCTTATTTTTATCAGTTCCTGTTGTCTTTTTCATTGGTTTTCTACCCCTCTGGGTAGAGGAAAATACAAGTTCCTGCACTTAATTCCAACACCCAGACCACCCCCCTCATGCCTGACCACCAAGTCTAAGCCTCACCAGAAATAGTGAGGCTGTTTCCTGGTACCCAGCTGCCTTGCTGGATGGTAACCACCCTCTTCCAACCTCCTGACATCAACCTGGGGGGTTGCAGACTGCAGGTTCCAGCCTGGCTACCCTGTGGCCTGTGGCCATGCTGTGTTGTTTCCTTTCTCACCCTCTTGTTTTATATTCTCTCCCTTTGCCTCTGCTCTTGAGAGGGTGAAGGATAAGCTATTTGCAGTGCTGCAGTCTCCCAGTCCAGTTCCTGACACTGTCACAAGCTTGCTTGGATTATACTGCATCACACGAAAGGTCCATCAAGCTCGGCATTCTGTCTCTGACAGTGGCCGGTCAAGGTTACAAGCACCTGGCAGGATCCCAAAGGAAATAGCCAATCCTTTTTGTTCATGTTCGGGGATAAGCAGTGGCTTTCCCATGGCTCCATGGCTAATAGTGATTTATGGTCTCTGGATCTTGCCCCTGTCACATGACAGGGGCAAGGCCTGGTCAGCATCATTATGAAAAATGGCGTCGACCAGGCCTGGGGTTAGAGGGCACCCCGGGCCCTCCAGTGAGTACTGAAGATGGCTTTTAGAGGTACAGCAGGCTGGGGGGGGGGGGTCTGCCTACCCTTCCCAGACCACCAAAGTTATTTTGGGGGGGTTGGAGAGTAGGGGGGAACTCTAGACACCAGGGATGGGGGAGGCGAGGAAGGAATTTGTGTGTGGAGAGGTGCTAAATCCAAAGGGGTCACTTTTAATGAATAAGAGGGAGGGATGGGGGAAGGGAGCAGGCAATCGCCATGCAATTGACTACAAATCATTTCCAAAATTAAATCTTCATCTCATCCCTGCTCACCCTGTCCCCTCAGCCTATTCAAATCAACCAAAGAACACATTGCACTTCCTGTAGTGAGAATTGTTAACACATCACTCGCATTAGGCCATTTTCTGGATAATTTAAAAATTAGAACATAAGAAATTGCCATCCTGGGTCAGACCAAGGGTCCATCAAGCCCAGCATTGCCACAGTAACTCCAATTCCAAAAAAGCAAAACAATAATCCAGATTTTTCAGATTTTCGTCCCATATCATCTCTTCCATTTCTCACCAAAATCATTGAATCAGTGATATTAAAACAACTTACATCTTTTCTTGATGAACAGTCCATTCTAATCCATTAACTTCACTACCAAAATGTTATTAATTTCCAGCACTGATATTTTCCACTGTGGTTTTGATTCCAGAACATCGTACATCACTGTTTTTCTGGACCTATCTGCAGCATTTGATACTATAAATCATCAAATCTTACTAACCCATCTGTCAAATATTGGAATATCTGGTACAGTATTTACATAGAAATGACGGCAGAAAAAGACCCATCGGCCCATCCAGTCTGCCCAGCAAGCTCCCACACTTATTTTCCCATACTTATCTGTTTCACTGACCACCAAGTTCAGGGCCCTTGTTGGTAACTGCTTGATTCAAATTTCCTGCCACCCCCTGTCATTGATGCAGAGAGTAATGTTGGAGTTGCATCAAAGGTGAGCATAAGGCTAATGGTTAAGGGTAGTAACCACTGCATCAAGCAAGTTACCCCGATGCTTGTTTACCCAGACTGCACAGATGAATGCCTTGTTGGATGTTGTCTGAATGTAAATCCTCTTTTCCTCACTTCCCCCTGCCATACAAGCAGAGAGCAACGCTGTATATGCTTTCAAAGTGATGTATCAGGCTTAATTGGTTTAGGGTAGGAACCGCCGTAATAATCAAGCTACCCCCACGCTTATTTGTTTACCCAGATTGTGAAGTTCAGTCCTTTTTGGTTGTTATCTGAATGCAAATCCTCTTTTCCACATTTCCCTTTGCCGTTGAAACAGAGAGCAATGTTGGAGTTGCATTAACCGTGCAAGGGATTTTTTGAGTAAGGGTAGTAATCACCAGGTAGTAGTCAACATTCCAGCAAGCCACCCCCATGCCTCTTCTCTTCATTCCCATCCTCTAGCCTTTATGGATCCACGGTGTTTATCCCATGCCCCTTTGAAATCTTTCACAGTTTTAGTCTTCACCACTTCCTCCGAAAGGGCATTCCAGGCATCCACCACCCTCTCCGTGAAGAAATACTTCCTGACATTGGTTCTGAGTCTTCCTCCCTGGAGCTTCAAATCGTGACTCCTAGTTCTACAGATTTTTTTCCATTGTAAAATGTTTGTTGTTGACCACGGATCATTAAAACCTTTCAAGTATCTGAAAGTCTGTATCATATCACCCCTGCTTCTCTTCTCCTCCAGGTTCTTTAATCTCTCCTCATAAGTCATTTTATGAAGAACATCCAACTTTTTGGTCGCCCTTCTCTGGACCACCTCCATCCTGTCTCTGTCTCTTTGGAGATACTGTTACGAATCAGAAGGTGGACCCCTGTTCCGAGGTAAAGTTAGTGCTACCAAAGAGAGAGTCAACCCTCTTAGGTCCCTACCGTCGGAGGGCAAAGCCTGGTGAATCAGCAGCTGAACGAAGACTTCGTCCTGGAAGCTCGTGGTCCCCCCAGGAGGAGCCCATGCCTTCTGTTAAGGATAGTAACTGCCGCTCCATGCAGGTTACCTCCATGTTTCTGTTAAGGGCAGTAACTGCCGCTCCATGCAGGTTACCTCCATGTTTCTGTTAAGGGTAGTAACTGCCGCTCCATGCAGGTTACCCCCATGTTTCTGTTAAGGGTAGTAACTGCCGCTCCATGCAGGTTATCCCCATGCCTTCTGTTAAGGGTAGTAACTGCCGCTCCGTGCAGGTTACCCCCATGCCTTCTGTTAAGGGCAGTAACTGCCGCTCCGTGCAGGTTACCCCCATGCCTTCTGTTAAGGGTAGTAACTGCTGCTCCATGCAGGTTACCCCCATGCCTTCTGTTAAGGGCAGTAACTACCGCTCCATGCACGTTACCCCCATGCCTTCTGTTAAGGGCAGTAACTGCTGCTCCATGCAGGTTACCCCCATGCCTTCTGTTAAGGGCAGTAACTGTCGCTCCGTGCAGGTTACCCCCATGTTTCTGTTAAGGGTAGTAACTGCTGCTCCATACAGGTTACCCCCATGCCTTCTGTTAAGGGCAGTAACTGTCGCTCCGTGCAGGTTACCCCCATGTTTCTGTTAAGGGTAGTAACTGCTGCTCCATACAGGTTACCCCCATGTTTCTGTTAAGGGTAGTAACTGCTGCTCCCTGCAGGTTACCCCCCTGCCTTCTGTTAAGGGCAGTAACTGCTGCTCCGTGCAGGTTACCCCCATGCCTTCTGTTAAGGATAGTAACTGCCGCTCCGTGCAGGTTACCCCCATGCCTTCTGTTAAGGGCAGTAACTGCCGCTCCGTGCAGGTTACCCCCATGCCTTCTGTTAAGGGCAGTAACTGCCGCTCCGTGCAGGTTACCCCATGCCTTCTGTTAAGGGTAGTAACTGCCGCTCCGTGCAGGTTACCCCCATGCCTTCTGTTAAGGGTAGTAACTGCCGCTCCGTGCAGGTTACCCCCATGCCTTCTGTTAAGGGCAGTAACTGCCGCTCCGTGCAGGTTACCCCATGCCTTCTGTTAAGGGTAGTAACTGCCGCTCCGTGCAGGTTACCCCCATGCCTTCTGTTAAGGGTAGTAACTGCCGCTCCGTGCAGGTTACCCCCATGTTTCTGTTAAGGGTAGTAACTGCCGCTCCGTGCAGGTTACCCCCATGTTTCTGTTAAGGGTAGTAACTGCTGCTCCGTGCAGGTTACCCCCATGCCTTCTGTTAAGGGTAGTAACTGCCGCTCCGTGCAGGTTACCCCCATGTTTCTGTTAAGGGTAGTAACTGCCGCTCCATGCAGGTTACCCCCATGTTTCTGTTAAGGGTAGTAACTGCTGCTCCGTGCAGGTTACCCCCATACCTTCTGTTAAGGGTAGTAACTGCCGCTCCGTGCAGGTTACCCCCATGTTTCTGTTAAGGGTAGTAACTGCCGCTCCGTGCAGGTTACCCCCATGTTTCTGCTATGGGTAGTAACTGCTGCTCCGTGCAGGTTACCCCCATGCCTTCTGTTAAGGGTAGTAACTGCCGCTCCGTGCAGGTTACCCCCATGTTTCTGTTAAGGGTAGTAACTGCCGCTCCGTGCAGGTTACCCCCATGTTTCTGTTAAGGGTAGTAACTGCTGCTCCGTGCAGGTTACCCCCATGCCTTCTGTTAAGGGTAGTAACTGCCGCTCCGTGCAGGTTACCCCCATGTTTCTGTTAAGGGTAGTAACTGTTGCTCCATGCAGGTTACCCCCATGTTTCTGTTAAGGGTAGTAACTGCCGCTCCGTGCAGGTTACCCCCATGCCTTCTGTTAAGGGTAGTAACTGCCGCACCAGCAAGTTACCCCCATGCATTTCCATTCTCTGCCTTTAGGGATCCACAGTGTTTATCTCATGCCCCTTTGAAATCTTTCACTGTTTTTGTCTTCACAACTTCCTCTGGAAGGGCATTCCAGGCATCCACCACCCTTTCTGTGAAGAAATAATTCTTGATATTGGTTCTGAGTCATCCCCCTTGTAGTTTCATTTGGTGACCCCTAGTTCTACTGATTTCTTTCCAAAGGAAAAGGTTTGTTGTTAATTGTGCCTCATTAAAACCTTTCAAGTATTTGAAGGTCTGTATCATATCTCCCCTGCTCCTCCTTTCCTCCAGGGTGTACATATTTAGATTCTTCAACCTCTCCCCATAAGTCATCCGATGAAGACCCTCCACCTTTTTGGTCACCCTTCTCTGGACTGCCTCTGTCTTGTCTCTGTCTCTTCGGAGATACGGTCTCCAGAACTGAACACAGTACTCCAGGTGAGGCCTCACCAAGGACCTGTACAAGGGGATAATCACTTCCCTTTTCTTACTCGATATTCCTCTCTCTATGCAGCCCAGCATTCTTCTGGCTTTAGCTATCACGTTGTCACATTGTTTCATCATCTTCAGATGTCCAGGCACTATCACCCCAAGGTCCCTCTCCCGGTCCATGTAAACATCCCTTCACCCTCCATCATATATAGCACTTTTGAATTACTGCACCCCAGGTGCAAAACTCTGCACTTCTTGGCAGTGAATCCCAGCTGTGAAATCATTGAGCACACTTCAAGCTTTCTGATAGGTAGATGAGATCTCGCATCTCTGGAAGACCTCCCTTGCATCAATCTCCAGCTCCTGTCCCTTTCAGTATTTCTCCCAGCTTGTGACAATACACAACAGCAAGAAAGCCAGACACTCCCCCGTGGTATCTCCTACAGCGCACTCCTAACCGCTCCCTTCCCTCCGGCTGCAGGCTGTAAGATCTTTCTCCTCTCTTCCAATATCTGTATTAAGTTTAGCACAATATCCATGAACATTCATCTGTCAGTCTCATAAGTGATATAAACTGATGAAAGATTCAAGGATGTTCATAAAAAGAGAACAAGAAAAGCCATGACATCAAGTTCTAAATGAAGAACAGAAATCTAGCCCCAGCACCACCACCACTCCCACGCCCTGAAAAGCAGTGATGTCTCATTCTCAGAACAAATAAAATTAAAGCAAAAGATGGGAAGAGGCTGTCAGCCAACCCCACGCTCATCTCAACTTCTTAGGACGTCACACAAGCAAAGGCGGCATCCAGGTGAGATCTTTTCCTCTCCCCGTGCTTCCAGTCTGTGGTCTCACAGGCCTTGCCCAGCTGCTCCATAACTCTGGCTCCCCTGTCTTCACACGTGCAGCGTCCGGTGAGAGCCTTAAGAGGACGCCGAAAGAAAATTGGTTTTCTAACAAATGCACGGTCTTTCCGCTTTCTCTTCCTTCATTTTCTGTGAAGCTCCAGGCTCTGACAGTAATTTCATTGCTGTACATCCAGGAAATTATCTGCCTTGGATTCTCCGGTTCAGCCTCCCCCTCTTTGTGTCTGTTTCTTCCCCCGCCCACATTAAAGAAACAGAAGGATCTATAGATTTATTTTATATTTTTAAAGTAAAAGGTGCATTTTTAGTTTAGAAATATAAAATTATTCTGTAGCTCTTTTAACTTTCCGGATGTCGTACAACAATATATTTGTCTTTTCCCAGTTGTGCATGCACATCTGCATGCTGGGATTCATAGACTGACATCTCTGTCTCTTTCCCAGCTTCTGAGAACATCTCTGCTTGGTGGATGTCATACTGGATCTCCAATCTGCGAAAGAAGAGCAAAGGAAATGCCTCCATGATTGACTTCTCACCTCAGTTGCTTCTCTTCTCACCAGGAAGTCTTGTGTAAGTAAGGTAACTCATAAATAAAGCGTTACTGTTACGATTGGCAGCTGCCTCACTGAGGATGCCGCCATGACCCCAGCTTAGGCATGTGCGTGCCTGACAGCTGATCTCTTAAAGGGCCCGTGGCAGGAAAGTCCCTGTGACACCTCCTGATGATATCCCACAGCCTCCAAATATAAGGGCTCCTCAGACTGCTAATCTTCGCCTCAGCCACGGGTCGCCTGCATTACCTGCAGTGTGTGTTGCCAACGTTCCTGTTCCTTATTCTATCTTTCAGCCTTGCTTTACCCAGCCTTGCTTTGTCTCATCTTCCAGCCTTGCCTTGCCTTCCAGCCTTGCCTCATTCAGCCTTGTCTTGTTACCCAGTCCATCCTCGTTCACCCTGTCTTCTTGGTCCACGTCCTCATTGTCTCATGGGTGTCCATGTCTCTCTCAGCTTGCTCCACCGGGCCTGACCTCTTGCTTGGACCTGACCATGATTGCCTGTTGCCTGGACTCTTGGCATGACCTCTGTCCCAGAGCTCTGCCTAAGTTCTGTCGGCCACCAGAATCCAAGGGCTCAACCCAAGGGGGAGATAGCTGGTGTAGATGAAGCCCATTATAAGTCTATTTGCGCGCTGTTGCTGTAGGCCTCGGGGGTTTGCCCTGAAGACACTGCTTCAGTTGCTGCTTCTGTCATGGTGGTTATCTCTTCTCCCACACACCTCACCCAGTAGCTGTGATGGTGTTGTTGGACTTCTGCTTTCCTACTCCTGTAGATTTCAGCCCCTTCTCCCACCTGAATCCCACTCTTTTTCTTCCTTTGAAGCCCATTCCATCTACCTATCCACTCCTCTACCTCTCTGGGTAGCTGTCATCAATCAACCCCCTGATAAATCTCCCTCCTCCTTTCTCACTGACTTTGATTCCTGGCTTTCCTTCTTCATTGATCCATCTTCCTCTTCCCTTATCCTTGCTGACTTTAACCTCCATCTTGATGACCCCTCAACACTTATGCCTCAAAGTTATTTTCTTTAACCTCTTCATTTGATCTCCAACTCTCCTCTACCATCTCTGCTCACCAGCATGGCCACTGCCTTGACCTAGACTTTGCTTCCAATTGCTGTCTCTCAGACTTCACCACCTCAGTTCTTCTGATCTCAGACCATCACCTGATAAGTTTCACATTAGACCACCCTCCCCCACAGACTCGTCCAGTCACCACTTAACACCTTTAGGATTCGAGTGAAAACAATAGGAATCGGATGATCACATGAAGCCCTTTATTATGTGCCCGACTCTGGCCGAGTTTCGCTCATAGAGCTGCCTCAGGGGCAACTACAACAAAACAATATGTCAATAAATATCACAATTAGTAAATAAAAAAATTAAAAACATTGAAACATGTATAGATGTACATACTCAAATCATAAATACATGTATAAATGTAAAAAATAAATAATATTAAAACATGTATAAATGTACTTATCAAATCATAATATACACTACATGTAAAAATGTAAAAAAGTAATCAACAAACAATGTACTTAAAAATATAAACTTACAAACATATATAATTGTACAAACTCATGGATGATACATAAATAAAACATAAGATGTATTGCAACATTAAAATAGTGTAGACAGAAATTACAAAATAATGGAACTGGAGAGGCTGACTGATTCACATTGGAGTTCATGATAAAAAAGTAGATTGGAGTCTGCATATATTATATCATTAATTATATAAATATCGATCTTACTTCAATTGGCAGGGTTTGAAACAATGCCTGCTGGGCTGCTGTCACATGTACACTGTCACTGAATCACGTACAGTATTATATTAATTCCTAGATAGAAATCAGAAGTAAATATACCATGTCATAGGAACAATAACTGAACATATTTGGAAATATTACTGAATACATCCAAATCTCTTAATTGCCTAATCATACAATTAACTAAATAGCTGCATGTATTTTGGATTATCTTCACAATTTCATGGTCAAAATCAATTCCTGATACATTGTAATAATAAATAATAATAAACCTGATACATTGTAATAATAAATACTAAGTAAACCAAAACTTTGCAGCGTCAGATGCTTCCAATTTTTCAAACCAATCACACATCGCACTTATCACCCACTCAATCCGACACAATCATATGCAGTGCTAACGAACACAAACACTATGGGTTTTAATATAACTAGCTGCACACTTACTGCCAGCAACTACAAAAAGCTGTCAGTTTAAGTCTAAGTAGCGATGCTCAAAGATATTTGGCGCCAAAACATACATAGCTATATGCATCAAAACGGTTCACCACTAGCGCATATTTATGATTTTCAAAGCATAAGTAACAAAAATAACGAAATACAATGACATTATACCAATGGTGTGAAACATAAGAACGAACCATAGCTATTTTTTGATTAGTGTATATCAAATCCTTAGACGGCTCTTAACCGGAGTGCTATTTTCTAAAGGACAAATACGTACTTATTATTTTCCATTGTAATAATAAATACTAAATAAACCAAAACTTTGCAGCGTCAGATACTTCCAATTGTATCTAAGGAAGTGCTAGTGTGCAGCTAGTTATATTAAAACCCATAGTGTTTGTGTTCGTTAGCACTGCATATGATTTTGTCGGATTGAGTGGGTGATAAGTGCGATGTATGATTGGTTTGAAAAATTGGAAGTATCTGACGCTGCAAAGTTTTGGTTTATTTAGTATTTATTATTACAATGGATCAGGTTTATTTATTATTTATTATTACAATGTAGCAGGAATTGATTTTGACCATGAAACTGCATGGTATGTGAAATAGAGAGATATGCATTTTAAATGAAAATAATAAGTACGTATTTGTCCTTTAGAAAATAGCACTCCGGTTAAGAGCCGTCTAAGGATTTGATATACACTAATCAAAAAATAGCTATGGTTCGTTCTTATGTTTCACACCATTGGTATAATGTCATTGTATTTCGTTATTTTTGTTACTTATGCTTTGAAAATCATAAATATGCGCTAGTGGTGAACCGTTTTGATGCATATAGCTATGTATGTTTTGGCGCCAAATATCTTTGAGCATCGCTACTTAGACTTAAACTGACAGCTTTTTGTAGTTGCTGGCAGTAAGTGTGCAGCTAGTTATATTAAAACCCATAGTGTTTTTGTTCGTTAGCACTGCATATGATTGTGTCGGATTGAGTGGGTGATAAGTGCGATGTGTGATTGGTTTGAAAAATTGGAAGCATCTGACGCTGCAAAGTTTTGGTTTACTTAGTATTTATTATTACAATGTATCAGGTTTATTTATTATTTATTATTACAATGTATCAGGAATTGATTTTGACCATGAAATTGTGAAGATAATCCAAAATACATGCAGCTATTTAGTTAATTGTATGATTAGGCAATTAAGAGATTTGGATGTATTCAGTAATATTTCCAAATATGTTCAGTTATTGTTCCTATGACATGGTATATTTACTTCTGATTTCTATCTAGGAATTAATATAATACTGTACGTGATTCAGTGACAGTGTACATGTGACAGCAGCCCAGCAGGCATTGTTTCAAACCCTGCCAATTGAAGTAAGATCGATATTTATATAATTAATGATATAATATATGCAGACTCCAATCTACTTTTTTATCATGAACTCCAATGTGAATCAGTCAGCCTCTCCAGTTCCATTATTTTGTAATTTCTGTCTACACTATTTTAATGTTGCAATACATCTTATGTTTTATTTATGTATCATCCATGAGTTTGTACAATTATATATGTTTGTAAGTTTATATTTTTAAGTACATTGTTTGTTGATTACTTTTTTACATTTTTACATGTAGTGTATATTATGATTTGATAAGTACATTTATACATGTTTTAATATTATTTATTTTTTACATTTATACATGTATTTATGATTTGAGTATGTACATCTATACATGTTTCAATGTTTTTAATTTTTTTATTTACTAATTGTGATATTTATTGACATATTGTTTTGTTGTAGTTGCCCCTGAGGCAGCTCTATGAGCGAAACTCGGCCAGAGTCGGGCACATAATAAAGGGCTTCGTGTGATCACCTTTAGTATTCTCCAAGCTGTTGACTCTTGTATCTTTTCCACTACTGTTTTATCTTTCCTTTCCTCCACAGCATTGTCTGAAACTGTTGATGCAGCAGTTTCTTCTTACAACACTATACTTTCTTCAGCCTTAGACACTCTTGCTCCTCTTCTTGACTGTCCTGTAAGGCGCACTAAATCCCAGCCTTCGCTCACCCCTAAAATTTGCTACCTATGTTCCTGTGCCCTTTCTGCAGAATATCTGTAGCTAAAATCCCGTGCCCATGTAGACTTTATACACTTCAAATTCATGCTGATCACTTTCCAGTATGCATTGCACTTGCCAAACAAGACTACTATGTTCATTTGAAAAACTCTCTTACATCTGACCCTTCCATCTCTTTGCCACTCTAAATTCCCTCCTCAAATTTCTCTCACCTCCCTCCTTCCCTTCTCTCTCTGCCCAGACTATGACTGACTACTTCCATGACAAGATTCACAAAATTAGTGTTGATTTCTCAACTATTTCACCTCTACCTGCCTCTCCCCCACTTCTTTCCTCTACCTTTCCCCTAGCTTCCGCCATTCTCTCCTCCTATCCTGAAGTCACAGTGGAGGAAACTGCTCATCTTCTCTCTTCCTCCAAACTCACTACTTGTTCCTCTGACCCTGTCCTCATACAATTCTTCATCTCCATCTCCACTGAGGTCATCTCTTCCATCTGTCACATCCTCAATCTATCACTCTCCACTGCTACTGTTCCTGCTGCCTTCAAACGTGCTGTAATCATACCACTCCCATATGTATACTAAGCTTTCAACATCTTTTAATAACCCACGGGACCTGTTCCATTCCATTAAACAAGTTCTCTCTCCGTCTTTCTCTGCTCAAATTCTGCCCCCAGCAGATCAGGGTCTCAACATGGCCAAGACGTTTGGGTGCTATTTTTCCAGAAAATTAACAATATTCGCTTAAATTTTTCCATTGATACTGGTCCATTATATGATCTTTTTTTCTGATGGATGAGATGGGATACGTTTTCAGAAGTATCTCAGATAGAGATTGTTCAAATTATTTCAAACTTGAATACTGCTACCAGCCCATTCAATTTATGTTCCACTGCTCTGTTGAAGACAAGTCGCATGATACTGCAGAATATATTACCAAACTAGTCATTTCTTCATTAGTCACCGGTAACTTACCCGACTCTCTGAACCGAGCCACAATTCGTCGTTCCGCTGGTCCCTCCATTATCATGAACTACCATCCCATCTCCTCCCTGCCATTTTTGGCAAAAGTAATTGAAAAGTCATGTTAAAAACAACTCTCTGATTTTCTTGATAATCATCATACACTCAATCAATATCAATTCGGATTCTGAAAGTTTCACAATACTGAAATGTTTCTCCTTTCAAGATTTGATACCATTCATTGAGCTTTGATACTGGATCACAATACAGATGTTAAGACCGTCGGTCGCAGATGGCTGCAACTGCTCTTACTCACAACCTGTGCTGCCACCCTCTCTTCTCTGGGTGAACTCGCGGCTGTGGCTAGCCACTCCCGTCGTGTGTCGCCCTGTCCTGGGACTCCTCATGGTGGCAGGGACGCCACCGACCTCCATGTTTCCTCCGGGCTTTCCTAGACACACGCGCACTACTCGGCCCACCTTTAAGGATGCTAGGGCGGGAACCCCAGGGGCATCTCCTCTGATGACATCACTAGTCCTGGACTCTTAAGCACCACCCGGGCCTGGCTCTAACTGACTTGGCATCGAATTCCCCCTTTGCTGGTTCCTGCTGCAGTTTCCTCGGACCCGTGGTTCTCATATCCTGTACTTCCTGGCTTGAGACACTCGTCGGGTAGCCGCTCCTCGGGGGCTCGCTCCTGTCTTTGGCTACCCCACTCCTCGGGAAGGCTCTGTGCCTCTGAAGCCCTGCCTGCCGGCTTCCCCGCTCCTTGGGGTTGCTCCTGGAATACACTGCTACTTGGGAAACTCAGCGTTGGTGTACCCCGCTCAGTGGGCCATTGCCATTCTACTTCAGTGTTTGTACCGTGCTTCCCCGCTCCTCGGGGCTGCGCCTTGTGTACTTCGGCGACTGTGCCGCTCTTCCCCACTCCTCGGAGCTGCGCCTTCTGTTCTCCCACTCCTTGGGGCAACACCTTGTGAACATCAGCAACCGTGCCGGCGCTTCCCCGCTCCTCGGAGCAACGCCTTGTGTACTTCAGCGACTGTGCCGCGCTCCCCAGCTCCTCAGGGCAATGCCTTGTGTACTCCAGCGACTGTGCCGCGTTTCCCTGCTCCTCGCAGCAATGCTTTGTGTACTTCAGCGACTGTGCCACGCTTCCCCGTTCCTCGGGGTAACGCCTTGTGTACTTCAGTGACTGTGCCACGCTTCCCCATTCCTCGGGGCAACGCCTTGTGTACTTCAGCGTCTGTGCTGCGTTTCCCCGCTCCTCGCGGCAACGCCTTGTGTACTTCAGCGTCTGTGCTGCGGTTCCCCGCTCCTCACGGCAACGCCTTGTGTACTTCAGCGTCTGTGCTGCGTTTCCCCGCTCCTCACGGCAACGCCTTGTGTACTTCAGCGTCTGTGCTGCGTTTCCCCGCTCCTCGCGGCAACGCCTTGTGTACTTCAGCGTCTGTGCTGCGTTTCCCCGCTCCTCGCGGCAACGCCTTGTGTACTTCAGCGTCTGTGCTGCGTTTCCCCGCTCCTCGCGGCAACGCCTTGTGTACTTCAGCGTCTGTGCTGCGTTTCCCCGCTCCTCACGGCAACGCCTTGTGTACTTCAGCGTCTGTGCTGCGTTTCCCCGCTCCTCGCGGCAACGCCTTGTGTACTTCAGCGTCTGTGCTGCGTTTCCCCGCTCCTCGCGGCAACGCCTTGTGTACTTCAGCGTCTGTGCTGCGTTTCCCCGCTCCTCGCGGCAACGCCTTGTGTACTTCAGCGTCTGTGCTGCGTTTCCCCGCTCCTCACGGCAACGCCTTGTGTACTTCAGCGACTGTGCTGCGCTTCCCCGCTCCTTGCGGTAGTGCCTGCGTGCTTTGCCAGAGACTCCATTGGGCTCCCCCGCTCCTTGGGTAAGACTACGTCATTTTTCCTGTGCTGACTCTCCACGTGGCTCCGCCCCTCGGGGTTGGCGCCTTGGCACTCCCCCTGTACTCTGCCTCGCATTCCCTGCTCCTCGGGGCCTGCTCTGCGCTCCACCACAGTGAGTTCCTACTCTGGTGATTGCAGCCATATCCCAGCCTCTTTCTCTCCGTACTCTCTGGGCTGTGTCATCTGCTGCTACAGATCTCGCCTCCCGACGGTGAGGCCCAGTGGAGCTCCTCCCCGTGGGCGGTACCAACTCTCGCCTCGGGCCTAGGACCCATTAACCCACGGATCCTAACAACAGATTGTTTCTTCTTGATATTTCTGCAGCCTTTGATACTGTTGATCTACAATTGGTTTCACTCTTATCTTTCTCGCCATACTCAACAAGTCATAACTGGTTCTCATCAATCCTCATGGTTTCCTCGTTCATGTGGTGTACCCCTAGGCTCATCTGCAGTATTATTTAACATCTCGCTAGCCTCTGGGTACACTATAGATTATATGCAGTTTATATTCAGTTCTTTTCCCCTCTGAAATCATCCTGGGATCAAACTCAAACATTTGCTTCACTTTTGTATTTCTTCAGTCCAACACTGGCTCTGCTCTAATAAACTTTCACTCAACCTTAACAAAACTGAAATTCTCATTCTTTCCAGGTTCCCATCTTTCCCTGTTCCTTCATTTACCGCACTTAATGACTATGAAACACATCTTTCTGACACGGTGCATACTCTTGGTGCTTTGATTTACCCTTCACTCTCAGTGCCTGCCCACATTAACTCACCGTCTCCTTCTCTCTGTTTTAAACCTCATCAGACATTTAAAACCTCTGATTTCCAAACTCTCCTTCCGTCATTCATGTTTTCAAGCTTAGACTACGGTAATTCACCGTTAACCAGCCTTCCTGCTTATATTATTAGACCACTTCAGATCTTGCAAAATGCTGCCGCTCGTCTCGAGACTAATACAACCATTTGAGAGCATTTTACAGCTGTTTTGCAATGTATTCATTGGCTTCCAGTTTCCTGTCACATCCAATATAAATGAGCAATCACTGTCCATAACTTACTGAGCACTGTCGCCTTCCCATGGAAACTTTACACAGTCTCCCGATCATTGCACTCCTGCAGTCAGGATCTCCTGCACACACCCTCCACAAGGCTTGCCCCTCTTAATGAGACCAGGGAGGGGGCATTCTCAGCTGCTGCCCCTATCCTCTGGAGCTCCCTTCCAACAAATCTTCTTTGATCATATTATGATCACTATTGCCAAGCGGCCCCACCACCGTTACCTCTCTCACCAAGTCCTGTGCTCCACTGAGAATTAGATCTAAAATTGCTCCCTCTCTCGTTGGTTCCTGAACCAATTGCTCCATAAAGCTATCATTTATTCCATCCAGGAACGTTATCTCTCTAGTGTGTCCCGATGATACATTTACCCAGTCAATATTGGGGTAATTGAAGTCTCCCATTATTACTGCACTACCAATTTGGTTAGCTTCCCTAATTTCTCTTAGCATTTCACTGTCAGTCTCACCATCTTGACCAGGTGGACGGTAGTATACCCCTATCACTATAGTCTTCCCCGACACACAAGGGATTTCTACCCATAAAGATTCGATTGTGCCTGAGACATTTACCCAATCAAGATCAGGGTAATTGAAATCTCCCAGTATTATTGAATTGCCTAATTTCTTAGCTTTTGTAATTTCTGTTACTCTTTCACGGTTTGTCTCGTCATCTTGGCCAGGTAGCAGATAGTTCTCCTCACTGTTGTGCTCTTCCCATCACACCTGGAATTTTTGTGCAGAGATTTCTCAGTGCATTTTCCCTCCTCTTTCACTCCTTTGCCATTCTTAACCTATAGCTCCACTCCTTCGCCCGTTTGACCTGGCCTAGCATTTTGATATAATTTGAATCCTGGTAGCACAGGGTCCCAATGATTAAATCCAGACGTGGTTGTAATCCTTCATAGCTTAATCATTATAGGCCATTTTCAAACTTGCTATTTATGTGGGAGGTTTTGGAAAAGATTGTCTTTTCTTAATAAAATGACTATTTCGCACCGGAGGCAATCTGGTTTCCATCAGGGATTTAGCAGTGAAACTGCACTGGTAGCCATGGTTCATGAGATGAGCTGAGGAAGATGCTGGCAGAGCTGCTTTCATTGCTTTGCTGGGTATGTCAGCGGCTTTTGGTTCAATAAATCATCCAGTTTTGTTTTGAAATGGCTTTCTTCCTACCTCTCTGGTCTGGGGTTGCCTGCTTTCATCTGTTTGGAGACCCCAGGTTCTAGTTGATTCTGTCTGGAGAGGTAAACAAGGGAGAAAGGAGAAAAGAAGAGTAGTGAGCCGAGATGTAAGCTGGAGGTAAAATGTGAGAATAGCGCCCCTCATAGAAGGAAGCGGAGGTGGTGAGAGCCCCTGAGAGTAACACCCAAAATGTTCAGAAGTGAAAAACGTATCTCCTTACGTGCCCCGGCGTGAGTAGGGAGCTTCCCTGGCACTGCTGGGACCCTGAGGAGCTGCTTTTTACCTGTCCGCCCCTGAGCACGTTCACCTTCCAGATTGTCGCTGGCACCCCTGTCATTTGCCCATGTAAATGTGATAAGGTCACCCAGGCGCCTGCTTTTCCTCCCCGCAACCTAAGCGTGCCCCCAGGGACGCCTCCTCACGGTGTGGTCCAGCACGCAGGCTGGTTTTCCGCCTAACTCACGTCAAACATTGCTCTCTGTGCATTCACGCTGCAGCGCAGGGCAAAGCGGAGCTCGACTGGTGGCTCGGCTGAGGTTGCTCTGGGGGAAACCACCGATGATGTTACCAGCTAAAAAGGCAATGTAGAGGGATGCGGCTACGCCATTAGAGGAGGGCACGGTTCCTGCTCCCCGGCTCTGTGTGTGAAGTAAATGGACGTTTTCTCCAGCAGGTCCAAGGCCCCAGCGGCAGCCGCAGCCCCGAGGAACAGCTCTTCGGATGTGAATTTTTACCTCATGGTGTACGGCTGCATTGTGGCAGTGAATTCCATCCTGACCATCTCCCGGGCCTTTCTCTTTGCCTACGGGATCATCCGAGCTTCGACGGTCATTCACAAGAGACTGCTGAGCAGGGTGCTCATGGTAAGCTCCTGGAAATGTAGGCACATTTCTTTATTCATAGGAAACGGCCTAAAACTATAAAGCAGCCAATCCCAAAAGAGATCACCGGCACAAGCAGATTTTACTAGAGGGAATTTTGAAGTCACCCTTAACGTGATCCTCACACATACATATAGGGATAGCAGACAGTTTCGTGAAGTCCCTCATACTTTATAGGCTTAACAAAATGAATTTTCACCGTTAACTGGGTTGCTTCTAAGCTAGTAAAGTTTATAAAGCATTTTCAGTCTGCAGCTCATAGGCCCCACTGCCCATGCTGCCTCCTGCAACGTCCAGCACATGCACGAGGGCTGGACCACGCAGCAGAACATCTGGGGGGGCGACGGGGACCTTCCATTGTTTGAAAACAGCAGATGGAGTTCAATCCTAATGAGAGAGATACCTGGCCAAGAATGAAGCCGATGAAAGAAAACACATATTCGGCTGGAGGGGATTCCGTAACTAAGCTCAGGAATGTTTAATGATGCAAAGTGATGGAGCTACTAAGGTGCTGTCCTCAGGCCATGATGCCCGAGATATTCGCAGTCCTGACGGCTTGCATCTTTAAACATTTGGTAGCCTAATAACAGTGGCCAATCCAGGCCATAAGAACCTGGCAAATACCCAAACACTAAGAAGAACCCATGCTACTGATGCCAGTAATAGCAGTGGCTATTCCCTAAGTCAACTTAATTAATAGCAGTTAATGGACTTTTCCTCCAAGAACTTATCCCAAACCTTTTTTAAACCCAGCTACACTAACTGCACTAACCACATCCTCTGGCAACAAAATCCAGAGCTTAATTGTGCGTTGAGTAAGAGAGAATTTTCTCCAATTATTTTTAAATGTGCTTCTTGCTAACTTCATGGATTGCCCCCTAGTTCTTCTATTATCTGAAAGAGTAAATAACCGATTCACATTTATCCATTCTAGACCTCTCATGATTTTAAAGACCTCTATCATATCCCCCCTCAGCCGTCTCTTCTCCAAGCTGAACAGCCCTAAGCTATTCAGCCTTTCCTTATAGGGGAGCTGTTCCATCCCCTTTATCATTTTGGACACCCTTCCGTGTACCTTCTCCAGTGCAATATATCTGTTGCGACCGTGACCTTTGGATCCTGTTGCGACTGCAAGGCCTAGGGATCCTGTTGGAGGTGTGGCCTATGGCTGGTGTTGAGGGCACAGAGGTGCGGTCGCTAGCTCATGGGAGAGCGTGAGCCCTTGAACTATGGCACACTGTGGGAGGTGAGAGCATGCAAGCATGGGCGGAACAGGACAAGGCAGGACTAGAACTAAGGCAAGGAACTTTTGGAACAGGAACACGGCAGGATCAGCCCTTTGCTGGTCTCAGGAGTAGCCCTCCGGCCACTCGGAAGCCCTTCCAGACCCGCCGCTTGGGAACAACGAGTGCATTAGGCCAGACGGAGGCTGAGGACTGTTGTGTCCGTCGGTTCCCGACGCCCTCTCTGCCCTCCTTACCTCTTTGGCGCCTCCCTCTTCGCCCGCGGGAAGATTGGCTGCCACGGCGTTCTTCTGCCGAAGTTCTCCGGCGTCCCCGGACTGGCTAGTCGCTGCAACCCGCCATGTTTTCCTGGAGGGCTAGGGGCGCGCGCGTGGCGCAGCCCCGACTGAAGTACCGGCGATGGCGCGAACCTCGGGGGCGTACCCCTAAGATGATGTCACTCGCAACGGATATATAAGGTCTTCTAATTTGCTAACAGATTGAGTTAGCAAAGGTTTGGTTTTCACTACCTAAGCTACTCTGCCTCCTCGGACTTACCAGGGGTACCCGCTCCTCGGGGGCCTCGCTCTCTCTTTTGCTTTTCAGGTCGCAGTCTGGAACCAGTACTCACTCCTTGAGGGCCCTCGTTCCCAGATTCACTCGGTACTCTCTTCTGCCTGGAAGTCATCACTGCCAACTACATCAGTGAGTTACCATCGCTCTCTCAGAGCTTTCCCTGGAACCAGGTACTCGCTCCTCGAGGGCCTATACTTTCCAGCTCCTGGGCTTCTATGAGACATTGTGTGAATGTTACCATCGGGTTTGGTTCATGAACTCTGCATACCCTGCCTACTCACTATATTTCAGTTTCTCTACAGCTCAGCCTCCAGGGATCGCTGTTCCAGTATCTGAGGGACTACAGCCCAGGCGGGCATTCCAGCTCACTACTGCCACCTCTGGTGGTTCAGTATACTATCTAATAAAAGAAGTGTGTGTCTGTCTCCATACTCTGAGCCTGACCGGTGGTCCCTCTCGGGATCTTCTCCCCCGGGGGCGTGGTCATCTGCCACTGGTCCAAGGATCCACCCACAACTCTTCTAAATACCAACAGATTGCTAGCTCCCTAGCAATCTGCTAACTCCGAAAACAACAAGGACTTGGAACTTGGAAGGTTCAGACGAGGACTTGGAACTTGGAAGGTACAGGTGGGCACTGTCCCTCAGGGCGCCCTATACAGCCCCCCATGGGCTGGTCATGGACCACCCTGTCCGCTTGTGCGCCCTACACAACCTAGGAAGGCTGGTTGCGGACCATGTGGAAGTGGGACAAGCGCCGGAAGGGGATCCAACCAAACGAGGCTTCAGTGACCGGAAACAGGAACCAGATCTATATGGATTTACCCTCGGGATGGCCATCTGGAGGACTCAAAGAGCTGGCAGACTCGGAACTTGGAAGACTCGGAACTTGGAAGACTCGGAACATCAGGACTCCTAGACATCAGGACCAAGGAACATCTGGAACATCAGGACATCTGGACCTAGGACAAGGCAACGAAGGAGCTCCGACAAGGAACGAGACCAGGAAATTCAAAGACATGGAACGAAGAACCATTTTAGACAAATGAAGACCATGGAGGACCTTGACAGGCAAGGAAGAACATGGACAACCATGGATTCCGGTACGAAGGCCCTGAGGAACAGGAACTGAGCTCTTTTATAGGGCTGAAGGAGGAAGTGAAGCTGATGAGGACTTCCGGTGGGGCTGCGGGCTTTTCCCACCGCTGGCCCATTAAATCAGATGAAGAGGTGCAGCCACGTGCATAGAGGAGGGCCCAGGGACTGCAGCAGGACCAAGGACAGCGGCAGTCTCCAGGCCACGAAGAATGAAGGAGCAGGCCCCGACGGAGGCACTTAGGCCATGAAGGAAGGTGGATGTGGAGGTGGGTTCCTGCCACGAAGAGGAGCCCCGATGGCAGCACTCGGGCCGCACAGATGGAAGGAGCGGCGGCGGCACTCCTGCCGCATAGAGATGAATCCCGACAGCGGCAAGGCCGCAAAGAAGGACAGCAGTGGTGGCAGACTCCTGCCGCATGAAGAGAAAGTGTGCGGCGGCATGCAGGCCGTGAAGAGGGGATCCTGGCGGCACCTCCTGCCACGATGAAGAATGGCAGCGGCCCCTCCTGCCGCACAGGGCGGCACCTCCTGCCACGATGAAAAATGGCAGCGGCCCCTTCTGCCGCACAGGGCGACGTCGGACCGCACGGAGGCGGCAGCAGCAAGCCAGGATGGCATAGGCCACCACAAGGGAGTCCTGTGGTGTCAGGCCCGTAGTGGTGGAGTCAGGCAGTAAGTGAGGGCCTGCTCATGGGATGGGCTCCGCGAGCAGGATCATAACAGCACCCCCTCCTCAAAGCCTCTCCTTTAGCCTCTTCTCAATGGCTGAAGGCAAGAAGGCATATCTTCTGTACCAGCTGGGGAACTTGGGGGTCCAAACACAAGATGTTCAAGGCTTGGAAGGAGCTGAAGCGATGAGGCGAAGCAACATACTGAAGACAACGTAGACACACGATGAAACTCAAAAGACATGACCCAGGTAGAATTGGAGGCACTGAAGTAACAATAGCATCTTAAGGGATAGTCCAGTTCAGGTTATTATTAAATCAAGACAAGAGTGAGGAACACCTCCACATCATCTTCTTCTTGAGGCCAATAGCCAGATAGTAGGTTTAAGGCATCACAGTTGGAATCTTGGATGCAGGATGGTGTGTCAGGAGAATGCAAACCTGCAGATACCACTTGTTTGAAGAACATTGGTACAAGGAGTGCCAGATGGAGCTAGACGGTCCAACAAACATTGCTCAAAAAATGGAAACTGGTCTTGGGGTATTTTGTACTCCTTGAAGACAGTTGGTACATGGAGTATTTATTTATTTATTTTATTTAACAGTTTTTTATACCGACCTTCATAGTAAATTACCATATCGGATCGGTTTACAGTTTAACAAAGGGAAAACAACAAGAGTAACAAATTCACGTAAATGAAAGATAACAATAAGTAGGAATAAGTCAAAAATTACAATCAACAAGGGGAGAGAACTTGGAAGCTTGCAACAAGCTGGAAGGAAGATAGGCCGGTAAAAGAAATTTTACCATAGAAAGTACAAGTTAAAAACTTAAAGACGGTGTTTTAACCTTAATGTCTCAGAGTAGCGGTTGACAGATGAAATGAAGAGATTCACAGGATTACTGAACTCAAATTCTTATAAGGCCAGAATGGATGAGAGAAGTTCCTTTAATAAGGTTGAGAAGAAGGCTGCATCTCAGGAATAATCACATATTAACATGGGCTCCCATACCGCGAAGGGTTGCTCCATAAGGCATTAGATGGTCAAGAGAATTAATTGCCCAGCTTTATACAAGAAACCATTTCTTGAAGAGGATCTCCAGAGTAGTGATAGAAGCAATCTATTAGACTCAGATCAGATAAGCTGCTTTAAGACAAGGGATAAGTCTCCAAAAGGCAGGGCTTGGAGACAGAGAAGGATTCTAGCAGAATCTATTGGACGCTCATTCCCATCATAGGTGGATAGTGAGAGCAGATGGTAACACAGGTTTTTGCGAAGACAGCCTATAAAGGTGGAAACAGTTGAAGGCTGGCAAGATTCATTCATCCTTGAAGAGCCATCCTTAAATGGAGCAAGGGGTCCTTCCTGATGGAAACTGAGCTGAAGGACAATGTGAACTTTCCAGATAAGCCTGAAGGTGGCGATCACGGACCTTGTCTAGCAGTGGAGACAGCATCAAATAGGCGGATGAGAACAAGTCAGATTTCCCAATCCGGACTCTAGCAGCTCAGAAGCTGTGCAAAGGATGCCAGAAGGATGATGGTTTACAAGCTGTGGATTCAAGACAACTTGCCATGGAGAAATTAAGGCGAAGAGATCCAACAAGGTGATATCTCAGGAACCCTGGAATGGAATTTGAAGCTGGAATTCCCACCTGTGCAGAGCAGCATCAGGATGGTAGCTGTAATTAGTCCCATGACAAGCACCAAGCTCAGAGAAGCATGGGCTGAATTGGAACTGGTGGACGAAGCCAGGCTTAGGGTGCAGGCGCCTCCTGCAAGTTGGTCAAACCCAAAGATCTGGAGTTGCTGTAATCCGATTCAAGTAGGCATACACTCTCTGAAGCTTGATGATGTTCGGCAAAGAAGCAGAGCTTAGTAATGAAGATGTGGAAACCTGGGCGCAAGCGCCTCCTGCAGGTCATGTGAAACTCAGGATGGAACCCCACATCTCTGTGGAACCGAACAGAGATGGTCTCTGGAACAAGTGCAGCCGCTTCCTGCTGGTCATGAGAATCCAGACATACTCAAAAGACGAAACCAACAACAAACATTTTTTAACCAGTCAAAAAGTCCAGAAAACTAGGAGCAAAAGTTTTTCTAGGCAAGAAACAAGATTCAAAAAATATCCAGGAACTTGAGCCTGTCGCAGGAACAGCTCACCGAGCTCATGGCTTTCAGATCCTGTTGTGACCGCGGCTTTTGGATCCTGTTGTGACCGTGAGGCCTACGGATCCTGTTGCAGGCGCAGCCTATAGTTGGTATTGAGGGCATGGAGGCGCAGTCGCTAGCTCATGGGAGAGCATGAGCCCCTGAACCTCGGCATGACTCAGGGAGAAGCCCCAAGGCACACCATGGGAAGTGAAGGCATGCAAACATGGATGGAACAGGAACAAGGCAGGACTAGAACTAAGGCAAGGAACTTTGGAACAGGAACAAGGCAGGATCAGCCCTCCGCTGGACCTACACGCACCAATGAGACCCAGCAATGCACTGCTGGGCTCAGGAGTAGCCCTCCGGCCACTCAGAAGCCCTTCCAGACCCGCCGCTTGGGAACAAAGAATGTGTGAGGCCAGATGGAGGCTGAGGACATGGAAATTGGAAAACTCAGACAAGGACTTGGAACTTGGAAGACTCCGACAACGACTTGGAACTTGGAAGATAAAGGTGGGCACTGTCCCTCAGGGCACCCTACACAGCTCCCCATGGGCTGGTCACGGACCACACTGTCTGCTTGCGTGCCCTACACAACCTAGGAAGGCTGGTTGTGGACCACGTGTGAGTGGTACAAGCGCTGGAAGGGGATCCAAACAAACGAGGCTCCAATGACCGGAAACAGGAACCGGATTCTATAGGGATTTACCCTCAGGGTGGCCATCTGGAGGACTCTAAGAGCTGACAGACTCGGAATGTGGAAGACTCGAAACATCAGGACTTCTAGACATCAGGACCAAGGAACATCTGGAACATCAGGACATCTGGAACTAGGACAAGGCAACAAAGGAGCTCCAACAAGGAACGAGACCAGGAACATCAAAGACATGGAACGAAGAACCATCTTGGATAAATGAAGATCACAGAGGACCTTGACCAGTGAGGAAGAACACGGGCAATCATGGATTCCGATACGAAGGCCCTGAAGAACAGGAACTGAGCCCTTTTATAGGGCTGAAGCAGGAAGTGAAGCTGATGAGGACTTCATGTGGGCAGCGGGCTTTTTCCGCCACTGGCCCTTTAAATCAGATGAAGAGGCGTGGCCACGCACCTAGAGGAGGGCCCAGGGAGTGGAGCAGGACCGAGGACAGTGATGGCCTCCAGGCCGTGAAGGAAGGTGGACCTGGACACGGCTTCCTACTGTGAAGAGGAATCCTGATGGCGGCGCTCGGGCCGCGCAGATGGAAGGAGTGGCGGCACTTCTGCCACATAGAGACGAGTCCCGGCAGCGGCAAGGCCACGAAGATGGACA
Source organism: Rhinatrema bivittatum (assembly GCF_901001135.1). Classification (NCBI taxonomy): domain Eukaryota; kingdom Metazoa; phylum Chordata; class Amphibia; order Gymnophiona; family Rhinatrematidae; genus Rhinatrema; species Rhinatrema bivittatum. The sequence continues at coordinate 4,639,437 of NC_042617.1, read as the reverse complement.
GCAGCGGTGGCAGGCTCCTGCCGCATGAAGAGAGAGTGTGTGGCGGCTTGCAAGCTGTGACGAAGGGATCCTGGTGGCAGCTCCTGCCATGATGAAGAATGGCAGCGGCCCTTCCTGCCACACAGGGCGTCGTTGGACCACATGGAGGCAGCAGCAGCGACATCTGGAACATCAGGACATTTGGAACTAGGACAAGGCAACAAAGGAGCTCCGACAAGGAGCCAGTACCTATACAGTACTGGCTCCGACAGCGAGCCAGTACGGTATAGGTCGCCACAAGGAAGTCCTGTGGCATCGGGCCGATAGTGGTGGAGTCAGGCAGTAAGTGAGAGCCTGCTTGCGGGATGTGCTCCGAGAGCAGGATCATAACATCTTTTTTGAGATGCGGCGACCAGAATTGTACACAGTATTCAAGGTGCGGTCTCACCATGGAGCGATATAGAGGCATTATGACATTTTCCGTTTTATTCACCATTTCCTTCCTAATAATTCCCAACATTCTGTTTGCTTTTTTGACTGCCGCAGCACACTGAGCCGATGATTTCAATGTGTTATCCACTATGATGCCTAGATCTCTTTCTTGAGTTGTAGCACCTAATATGGAACCCAACATTGTGTAATTATAGCATGGGTTATTTTTTCCTATATGCATCACCTTGCACTTATCCACATTAAATTTCATCTGCCATTTGGATGCCCAATTTTCCAGTCTCACAAGGTCTTCCTGCAATTTATCACAATCTGCTTGTGATTTAACTACTCTGAATAATTTTGTATCATCTGCAAATTTGATTATCTCACTTGTCGTATTTCTTTCCAGATCATTTATAAATATATTGAAAAGCACGGGTCCCAGTACAGATCCCTGAGGCACTCCACTGCCTACTCCCTTCCACTGAGAAAATTGTCCATTTAATCCTACTCTCTGTTTCCTCTCTTTTAGCCATTTTGCAATCCACAAAAGGACATCGCCTCCTATCCCATGACTTTTTACTTTTCCTAGAAGCCTCTCATGAGGAACTTTATCAAATGCCTTCTGAAAATCCAAGTATACTATATCTACCGGTTCACCTTTATCCACATGTTTATTAACTCCTTCAAAAAAGTGAGGCAGATTTGTGAGGCAAGACTTGCCCTGGGTAAAGCCATGCTGACTTTGTTCCATTAAACCATGTCTTTCTATACGTTCTGTGATTTAATACACTCTCCACTATTTTTCCTGGCACTGAAGTCAGGCTAACCGGTCTGTAGTTTCCCGGATCGCCCCTGGAGCCTTTTTTAAATATTGGGGATACATTAGCCACCCTCCAGTCTTCAGGTACAATGGATGATTTTAAAGATAGTTACAAATTTTAACTAATAGATAGGAAAATTAATTTTCCAGGAAGTCCTATGGATTGAAATGGAGGAGGTTTGCCTTTTTGTGTGATTACTTTTCTGAGTCAGGTCTTAAGGCCAACTCAGTTTAGTGTTCACCTTTCTGCAACTGGGGTTTATCATCATTAGGTAGAAGGTAAACCCATCTCTGTACAGCCTTTAGGTGTCAGATTCATGAGGGGCTTGCTTCACTTGAAGCCTCCCATCAATCCTCCTGCTGTGCCTTTGGATCTCAACCAGCATTTACCTGGCTAATGAAAGCTCCCTTTCAACCTAGAGACTCCAGTGAGCTAAAGTACCTGACCTGGAAGATCCTATTTTTGGTGGTGGTCACTTTTGCCTGTATAGTCAGTGGGTTCCAGGTCCTAATGACTTATCCATCTTATTCTGAGTTTCTTCTCAGTAGGGTGGTTCTGTGAACCCATCCTAAGTTCCTTCCTAAGGAAGTGTCAGACTTCTACCTTAACCAGTCAATCGTTCTTCCAGTAGTCTTTCACAGGCCACATACCCACAAAGGTGAACAAGCACTACAGAATTTGGACTGTGAGAGAGTCTTTGTTTTCTATCTGGAGTGCACTGAAGCCCTTAGAAAGTCCACCCAGCTTTCTGTTTCCTTTGATACCAAAATAACCTGGAATTGTCACTTGCAGACACACCAAGGCCCATATTAGGTCTCTGCGCACCTTGGCTAGTTAACTGGATAAGCTTATCCAGCTAACTGTAGGACAGGTCTATGGGCCGAATATTGGAGTTAGCCGGATAACTTAACCAGCTATCTCAGCTTCTCCCAGTTATGCCCCTATGTTATCCATCTAAATTCTAGCCGGATAACTTATTATCTGGCCAGGTAAGTGCCCAAATCTTCATTTAGCCGAATAATGTCTGAGTTATGCAGCTAAATGCTTCTGAATTTGGATCTCACCAGTTCTAACTGGTTAGCAGATTGTATCTCCTTCAGTTACAGCCAGGCAGGATTGAACTTGGTGGGTCATGGCATTAGAGCCATGATGGTGTCAGTAGCCCACCTAAGATTGGGCTCCATGGAGATTTGGAAGGCTGCGACATGGAGTTCTCTCCACCCATTCACATCGCACTACTGCTTGGACAGGGAATCCCAATACAACAGTTGGTTTGACCATCTGTCCTGAGGATCTTTTGATTATAGAATCTAACTTCATCCCCCCCTTTAGGTCCTGTTATTTTGGTTACAGGTTGTCCCATGTTAAAAAAAAAAAAACAACCAGGCCCACAGCCACCACAAACAGTTTTAGTCTGACACTGTTTTGAGTTTTCCACTTTTTTCATTTGGGGCAGTCTGTAGCTAGGGATTCCCCTCTTGTGGTGATTGCTTTCCTGCTGGTCCTTGGAGAAAGTGGAGTTGTTTACTTATAACCGGTGTTCTCTGAGGACAGCAAGATGTGAGTCCTATGAAAACCCACCCACCTCCGCTTGCACTTAGTGTGGATGCGTGGCAGTAGGGCATGCTCAAAGCTTCTACAAACCTTGAAATTACATTTCTGTGCCAGGCTCCATTTGATCATATCATCCATGCTCTCCTCAGAGAACACATGTTATAGCAAGCAGCTCTGTTTTCTGTTGATCAGTACCTCTGAGACCTAGTACAGTGTTTCCCTGATTTGTCAGACGTACTAATGTCATGCTTTTAAATACTATTTTCTTGTTGCCAGGCAACGGTGTTGTTCTTCGATACTACGCCGATAGGCAGGATCATTAATCGCTTCTCCTCTGACATGGAGGTTGCAGATGAGAGCCTTCCATATAATCTCAATATGGTCTTGGTCTTCATCTTTGCCCTGCTGGGCATGGTGGTGATAATAAGCTACGGGCTGCCCTGGATTATCCTGGTGATGGTGCCACTCACCGCCCTTTACTTCTACATCCAATGGTACTATCGGCACACCTCACGGGAGCTGAAACGGCTCAACAGCATCACTCTCTCGCCAATCTACACCCACTTCTCGGAGACCCTGACAGGACTACACACCATCCGGGCAACCCGAGCAACAGACAGGTGAGCAGGGCAGGTAAACTTATTTGTCATCATTTAAAAACGATCACTTATATCTTTTATTTCCTCTTGGCCCAGCAGTTTCTTCTTACTCTTTTTTGGGCTTCCAGCTCGATCTCTGGGCTTATGGTCTCAACACTCTACGAAGGGTTCCCCTCCCAACCTAGCCAAGGAATTGCAGCAACGCTCCTCTTCCAGGGGCCACAAAACACAGCTCTCTCTAGAACTCAGCTAACATGGATCTTGAGTTCAGCCTCCAGGTGTTGTCTTTGTGCAATGGCTGGACTACCCTTCCTGTTAGGGGCTGTGTAAATATTGCCTCTGTGATTCACCCAAAGGACAGAAGCCTGATCTTCTGCAGAGCACTGTCATTGAGCCACTAGGCTGGCCCTCATGTGCTGTATTTGTTTTATCTATTCTGGTGTAGGTGAGGCCATCTCTCAAAAAAGGACAGAGAGAGGTTACAAGTAATCCAGAGAAAGGCAACCAAAATGGTGTGGGGTCTGCACCAAAAGACATGAGATGAGACTGAAGGGCCTAACTATGGATACTCTAGAGAAGAGGAGAGACATGGGGATATAATACAAAATTTTAAATAGCTGAAAGGTATTAATAATATGCAAGAAACAAACCTTTTCCAGTGGAAAGGAAGCTGTAGGACTAGGGGGTCATGATAGGAAGCTCTAAAGGGGTAGACTCAGGAATAATGTCAGGAAATACTTTTACACAGAAAGGGTGATAGATGCCTGGAATGCCATCCCAGAAGAGGTGATGAGGCAAGTACAGTAATGGTATCTCAGAAAAACATAGGATAAGCACAGAGGATCCCTAGTGGCTAGAGGAAGGACGTAAAGAACTGAGGTAACCGATGATAATTTTGATGCAACGTTTCTGCATGGGCGTAACCTACATGGAGCGACAGTTACAGCCCTAACAAAAGGCATGGGGTAACTTGCATGAATCGGCAATTACAGCCCTGAACGCCTTGCTGAGCAGACTGGATGAACATCTTTTATTATGTTACTATGGTTTAAATATTACTGAAAGGGTGGACATCAGTGTGTGGTTTCACAGGACTGTGTGTCCTCCTCCCTTCCTTCCCATTATGGACTTCCACAGGGATCCAATATTTAAATGTTTCTGTTTAAATATTATTTCCTTCCCTGGGTGAGATTGTCTGCTCTTTTGGTATCCAGTATTTAATGTATGTAGATGATCTTCAGCCATATCTGCCTCTTGGAGAAATGTGGCATAGGCCTGAAATGATTGCGGGATTGCATTATGACCATGAATCATTGGTTCTTGGCAACTGTGCTACAGGTAAATGAGGTTGGATGAATTTGAGTAGTTCTCAGAAGTTTCATAAATTAGATCAATTCTTAATGAACAAAGGGTTGGTTCTATCAGTTAAGAAGTCAGATAAAGGTTTTGGGAGTGCTTATCCACAGATTCTGTGCTCCCTCAAATAAAGTCCATTTGTAAATTCACAGTCTGTGCTCTTAAAGGTGTTAAACATAGTGAGAATATTTCTCCTATTTCAAAGCAGTGTCACTGGTTTCCTGTGGTCCATCGTGTTCATTTTAAAATTTTGTGTCTGGTTTTTAAATCTTTATATAGTGTTGGAGCTGGTTATCGTAAAAACCATTTAGCTTCATATTATTCTAGCCAGGCCACGCGCCCTTTTGGGAGGCTCTATTGGCTGTACCTTCATTTAAAGAGGAAGGACTGAAGTGCACCAGGGTACGGCTGTTCCAATGCGTAGCCCACAGCTATGGAAGAGCTTTTCCCAGAATGATTACTGGATTTAACCTTCTGAAAGTCAACACTTTTTTCTTTCAAGCAGCTTTTGATGTTTTGTTTTTTGTTTTTTTTTTTGGTGTCCCGATAATTTGTTTTTTAATTTCAAATCTTTTTTATTAAATTTTTTAGTTACAGCCCATTCAACATGTTAGCTGACATTGGTGTTTGCCATTGAACAACAAATAAAACAGTAAACAGAGTCAATTACAACCCCCCTCCCCCCCCCCCCCGCGTTTACTTGAATTGGTAGAAGAAGATGTCTCCCACTCTTGTATGTAATAATAATTTAAAATTTGGCTTTCCGCCCATTGTGGGAGAGACTGCAGATAATTGTCCCATATCAACAGTAAGGTTCTGCATCGTTTCTGCAAATCAAATTTCTCCATATACTTCTCATTAATACACACATCATCTATCTGTTTTCGCAAGTGGTCATACTAGGGTGGTCTTCCTGTATCCAGCATTGCAGAATGCTACGTTTAGAAATATGAGCACTTTCCCAATTTGTTTTTCTTGATACCTTAATATTGTTTATGGATTTTGTGTTATGTTTATTTTTTATTTATGCTTTTATATATTATTTGTGTTTTCTATTATTATCTTCCCACTTAGGATGTTTTTACAATTCAAGAAAGTTATAAATGTAATAAATAAAATTAAGAATACACATTCTTCTCTGGTATTGACCCCTGGTTTATTGCCTCTTGCAGGTTTGAACAGGAGAATGAAGTGCGACTGGAGAGGAATCAGCGCTGTCTGTTTATCAGTAACACAGCTATGCAATGGTTGGATATCCGTCTGCAGATGATTGGGGTTGTTGTGGTTACAGCAATTTCAGTGATTGCCATCATTCAACACCAGAGGGAATCTGGCGACCCAGGTTCAGGAATTATCTTCTCTCTTTCTTCCTTATTCAAATGTACCTGGAGCACAAGGAGAGACTCATCTCCTACACACCATCATCTCTCTTTCTTCCTTATTCAACTGTACTTTCTACATGGAGTACAGGGAGAGACTCGTCTCCTATACACCATTATCTCTCTTTCTTCCTTATTCATTTCTAGGGGAACTGAGACATCTGAGCTTAGACTGTCCCTTCCATCAGGACTACAAGGACTCTTGCCTCCTATATACTTCCTATTCAGAAGCAGTTGAAGGAGTTGGGGAGGGCTGGTGGAAGTTAGACAAATCTGTGATCTTCTCAGAAGTGTTACCTACTTATAGTTCAGAAGTAGAAGGAATTGGCCTCACAAAGAACTTTAAGTCATGCTGAAAGATTGGTGCCAGGAAGATGATTTTGATTACATTGATGAGTGGGGATGTACATGGAAGGATAAGGGTTATTAGAAATGGGATGGCTCTCATCCATCCAAGAAGGGTTTTATGAACCTTACCTGTTTCAAGTCCTAGCATTTAATACTGAACAAGGACGGGGGCATAAACTTCTTTCCCTCACCAGCAAAAACAGATAAAGTGAAAAAATGGAAGCCTTGAAGGAATATAAGTCAAAATTAAATCAGATAAAATACAGGAGACAGTGAGTATAAATAAAGGTGAGAGAGCTGCTAACATAGGTGATGAAAAAAGAGAAAAGGAGAAATCCATAAACTGCTATTAATCAATAGGGAATAGCCACTGTTCATTGCTGATATTAGCATGGGATTTATCTAATGTTTGGGTACTTGCCAGGTACTTGTGACTTGGATTGGCCACTGTTGGAAACAGGATACCGGGCTTGATGGACCCTTGGCTTGACCCAGTATGGCAATTCTTATATTCCTATGTTCTTAGAGAAGAGAGTAGGAAATAGAGCATCATTTTGGAGCCATCCGTGCAAATGTTCAAAGTCTTGTTAAGAAAATCGCAGACGTGGAGGTCATTACGGCAGAGGCAGACTTGGATATTTATTTATTTATTTATTTATTTAAAATTTTTATATATATATATATATGGAAACGAGGATTGGAAATTGAGCATCCCAGGCTATAATCTCTTAAAAAGAGACTTGGGAGAGAAACGGGAGGATGAATCGCACTTTGAGGGTAATTTTATATAGGTCTGTGTAGGGATGAAGTCCATTTATAGAAAGTGATTGTGAAAATCATGCTTTGAAAATTAATGGTGTAAATAAACTCCTATATGGTATATATGTCTGCTTGGTGATTTCATTAGCTGTGATAAACAATACTAAGGTCCCAGTCAGATGGTGGAATCTTGATTGGAGGTTTTATATGATTATAATCCTTTGATACACTTGGACACAATGGAATGTTGAGAAATTGGTTTGTCCTCTCAACTATGATGATATGCTGCAAGCAGTCACATGAACTCTGACTGAGTTTGATTTCAGGCCAGAATTTGAAAAATACAAAAGACATTGAAGTAAAAGGAAGTTGAGCATGTAAAAGAGTCCTCTTTGACAAGGGAACACCATACATAGAATTTTTTCCACTTGAAATTATTGGAGTACCTTGTGGCAGGCTTTTTAGCTGAACATGAGAACATAAGAAGTTGTTTTACTGGGTCAGACCGAGGGTCCATCAGGCCCAGCATCCTGTTTCCAACAGTGGCCAATCCAGACTACAAGTACCTGGCAAGTACCCAAAATATAAGAACATAAGAAATTGCCATGCTGGGTCAGACCAAGGGTCCATCAAGCCCAGCATCCTGTTTCCAACAGAGGCCAAACCACGCCACAAGAACCTGGCAATTACCCAAACACTAAGAAGATCCCATGCTACTGATGCAATTAATAGCAGTGGCCATTCCCCAAGTAAACTTAATCAATAGCTGTCAATGGACTTCTCCTCCAAGATCTTATCCAAACCTTTTTTGAACCCAGTTACACTAACTGCACCAATCACATCCTCTGGCAACAAATTCCAGAGCTTTATTGTGCGTTGAGTGAAAAAGAATTTTCTCCAATTAGTCTTAAATATGCTACTTGCTAACTTCATTTACCTCCATGGGAAATGCATCCATTACTATTTTGCTTTCAATATCTATGCTGTGAGAGCCAGAGACTAAAGCTTTGGGAAACAGAGAGCCTTTGGACTGTGGAAAAATTGGAAGGTAGATAAGTGGCACTTCTGCCAGTCTTAGAAGCCAAGGAAACCAGATTTGTCGAGGTCAAAAAAGGGTTATGAAAATCATTCTGCCTGTATCCTTTCACACTTGATTAATGTTTTTGAGATGAGGACAATTGGCAGAAATGCATACACAAGGCACTTGTTCCACTGAGTTAGAAATGCGTCTGATGCAAAGGCATCGGGCGATGGTCTCTTGGAGCAATAAAGAAGTAATTTCTGGTCTATGAGCAGCGTTCCCCGACTGAGGAAAAGAATCTGCAACACCAGAGGATGAAGAGACCATTCATGAGGTTTAAGAGAACGGGACGGTAACTTTCAGACCAGTGCATGGGCGCATGTTTACGCAAGTTCATCAGCCTGTGCCCAAGGACACGGCTATTTTATAACTCGTGTGCGAATATGCGCTCACGTTGTAAAACATCCTGGTCATGCACACGTGTGCGCCAAATGTTTAGTGGGCACACGCACGAGGGTGCAAACTCCGTTTCTGTCGTGTAAGTCAAGGGATTTTAAAAGCGGATATGCGCCCACGCCATTCCCAGTTTACCAGATTATCCACCAATTCACCCAGTTAACAGCTAGTTCCTCCAACTCTCCCTGGTTTGATAGCCTACACTCCTCCCAGTTACCCAGACCCGTTAAACCTCTCAGAAATGGCTCAGTCCTTTTATTTTATGACTTACACGTCATCCATTTCAGAAGTAAAGTCACGCGACAGGGGACCTTGCTGCGCGCTGGGGTGCTCAAAATGCCCATGCCCCACCCAGTCCATGTCCTCATCCCGCCCCTTTTTGGAAAGTTTGAGATGTGTGTGCCGCGGCATTTACATGCTTATATGGTTGCTTTTTAAAATATGGTCTTCATGCCTAAGCCCGACTTCTTCATGCATCCCCTAATTGATGTGTGCCGGGTGTTTAAAATTCACCTTTTACTGAGCAAGTGTGCTAAAATATTGTCCTTGCCAGGGAGATTAATAGCAGAAAGAAGAATGTTCTTTGGGACTGCCCAATTTCATATCCTGACAGCTTCTTTGCAGAGTCTTGCAGAACCTGTACCCCCTTGTTTGTTTATTTAAAACGTTGCTACCTGATTGTTCATTTGAATTTGGAATCCTTTATCCAGCTCTTGAATATCAGAAGATCATTGTAGATCGCTGTTAATTCTAGGAAATTGATATGAAGATTGGCTTCTCAAACTGACCAGATCCTCTGAGAACAAACATTTCAAAAATGGACTCTCCAGCCTTCAGGAGACACATCTGTCATTATGACGTGAGGAATTTGAGGTGAATGAAAAGTCTGGTCACAACAAAGGTTGGATAGTTGTGTCCACCATCGCAGGGGGTGAATTAGACTGCTGGAAATAGGAATTATTTTGGATATCGGATGCAGTTGTTGTGGGAGTGGACTCTTGGACCGAGGGGGAGTTGGCACAACCTGCAGGGAGGAAGCCTGCAGGTCCCCACCATCTGCAGGTGGAGCTGGCTGAAGCAGAGGTCCAACTGGAGCTTTATCAATACCAGCCCTTAAATTGAGCCTTCGGGTGCCGGGGCCTCTGTAGAAGTGAAGATCCATCACGTGGAAGTATTTGCGGGCCAGCACAGTGAGAGAGGGCGGAATCAGGTCAAGCAGTGGTCAGGGCAGGTGGCAGGTTATCAGAGTCTGGCTCAGGCTGTGGTCAAGGCAGGCAGAGTATTCTCAGTGTCGAGGTTCAGGCAGAGGTCAGGCCAGGCGAAGTTCAGTTGGTAATGGAAAACAGGCAGTAGTCAGTGGCAGGCAGAGGTCAAGCAGTCTCAAGGTCCAATCTGAGGACAAAGCCAGAAGTCCAGTCTGGGGGAGACAAGGAACGAAGAGGAGGAGCAGAAAGGGTCGCTGAAGACAGACAGGAGGACTGACCAGGAAGACAAGAACTCAAGACAAACCAGACTGCCAACGGAATTGGGAACAGGAATCAGGAACCAGGAACAGAAGTCAGAAACCAGGAATGCTGAGGCAATGCACTTCTCCAAGGAGTTGACCTATTGCCAAAGCACTGGAAAGTACTCCATCTGAGCCCTTTATAGGGCTGGCTGGAAGACATCATATCAGGAGGCACCTCCGTCAACTTCCCACCACTGGCCCTTTAAGTCTGGGGCAGACCCAGTGGCATCTTGCTGTGAAGAGGAGAGCACTCGTGGCACCGCTTCCCACTGTGTTCAGAAGAGGGGTTGGCGCTAGGGAGCAGGTAGGAGCTAGGAGGCAGGTGCGGCAGTTGGCCGTGTCACTGAAAGTCTGTGTCGGGAGGGGAGGTGAGCTAGCTTGGCTTGGCGGTAAGAGTGGCGGGAGATGAGATGGGTCTGCAGTCCACCAAACACAACACAGGTAATATTCCAAGAATTATTGAGATGCCATTGAGCTTACTGTGTGTTTAAATGCACTAGTGATGTGATGTGAATGGTCACCTCCACGTGACTGAGCATCCGCATGAAGGTTCTTCATGTTATTGACAGATGACGTACATTGATTGCAGTATCTTTATTAAATTGTGCATTCATTGAAGGTATTTATAGTGTTCCTATGCACTTAACTGATGTGTAGGATTAAGGTGAGATTTTTCCCAATTTATCAAGAATTCTAGAGACTGCAATGCCGTGAGAACTAAAGACATGTTGCTCTTGGTTTGTGCGTAAGATGAACATCTTGATATGGAAAAGCAATTTATTATTTTAGGCCTTGATGCAATGGTCATTGCCAAAGTTGTCCATGTTAGCACTTTCAACATGCCGGATGGCACCAAGCCCATCTGTGCCAATGGCCTTGGTTGGTTTGCATGGCGCTGGAGATCTCTGCCCAGTGCTTTTTCGTTAATGGTGCAGAAGCCTCAGCGTTATGTTTACCCAATGATGACGCTGAACGAGAAATTTTTTCTTTTCCATATTCTGTCTGGGAGGATGAATTAGAGCCTGCACTCCTTCACGACTGTGTTCTCTGTGGAAATGGTCTCTTAGAGGTAGAGTCTAATCTTCCCGAAGGGGAAGACCATTCGGCTTCTGAATGCAAATTCCTGAAGGCCCTGGAGTGCAGAGACATGCAGCCACATGGGCCTCGATTGGAGGAGTCGTGCGTGGGACCCAGACACTTTAAGCAAAGGTCATGAAGATCTTTTGTGTTTGCATCTTACACAAAGTTTAAATGATTTCTTACTGGCTGTTGGAGATTTCTCCGAAAGACTGAGGAAAAAAATTTAAAATAAAAAAAATGGAAATCTAATTTTATTTTATAAGTTTCAAAAATGGCAAAAACAAAAAATAAACACTGGAACAAGCAAATAAAATCCCCCGACAAACACAGCAAGAGAGCAAAAGATTTTCCATGCTGACGCTAAGGTGGACGAAAACATGTGAGGTGGCAGCTGGGCAGGAAGGAACGGCCGTGCATGCTCAGAAAGTCAGCTCCGTGTCGGCACCGTCACCCACTGCTTTGTTCCTGCTTGTCAATGGAGAAACGTTGTATTGAAAGGTACACTGGAGCTCATGCTTGCTGGCTGACACTCTGCAAGCCCAGTGAGCTCAGAATAAATAGCTTTTTAACATTTGTTTTTAACTTTAACTCTGAATTGTGGTTTGCCTTTGAGTAATCAGGTGACCTTGCTGAATGACCTGGCTCCTCAACATAAAGTTTAGGACCATGCTGACCGAGACACCTCCATCTCATTCATTTTGGGACCTGTAGTGCTGATTTCAGATGGAAGAAACAGGACTACAGATCCCATAGTGCAGTGGGAAGTCATAAATGACCACCAGAAAACTTGAATTAGCAGAGTGCAAAGTTCCTCTCTCCTTTTCTGCTTTCCCTCACACTCTTTCTCAAGCATTTCCTCCTGTGCACGCACTGAAGTCCCTGACTCTTCTTCTCTGCAGGGCTGGTGGGCCTGGCGCTGTCCTACGCACTCTCCATCACTTTCCTGCTCTCTGAGCTCATCTCCAAATTCACACATTTAGAGACGATGATGGTGAGCGTGGAGAGAGCAGAGGAGTACTCCACCGAGATCCCGAAGGAACCGGAAGACGGAATCATCCAGGTAAAGACCAGAAAGCCACTGGAAAATGTAAAGTTTGCATCGCGTGGACTTTTCTGCATGTTTCCTGGTTATTGGATCAATTTGCTACAATTTTCTGCCTCTGTAAAGCTTGCAGTGGGTGAGCTGCATAAGCTTCACCTTGCCTGGTCTCTCTGCGTCTAGATAAGTAACTGCAAGTTGTGATGTGGCAAACTCGCCAGAAGCAGGACAGAATGACTGTAGGCTTAAACAACAGAGATTAGCAATCAATGGGCCTGAATAGAGAAAGCTGCCGTTTCCTCACAATTTTGGGAGGTAGAGAGATGAGAGGAGGCTGCCAGGAGTACCTCCTGCTCCTTTGAGCTTCTAGCTTGGTCAGGACCATCCTCTGCTGGGCTCTGGTACCCTGAGCATTCATTCATAGCTCCTTGAGGGTTTTCCACTCCCAGTCTGTGGCCAGCTCCCTCCAGAACCTGCTTAATGTAAACCCTGACTCTCATAATGGCACAGCATTACCTGCTGGCCGAGACATCCTCCTGCCTCCAGCCTGGGGAACAGAACCTGGCTCGGGGACTTGAACCCACGTCTTCTGCATGGCAGTTTAAAAAGGTGTACCTACTAGAAAGGGGCAGATATTCAGAGGCCAGCTGGCAAGTTACTTAGTAAGAGCAACGTGGGATTTGCATGCAGGAGCACTAATTTGTGCACTCGAGTTTTGTGCTAAATTTCTTGTATTTTATTTATAAAATTTATATTCTGCTGCTCCACAAGTCTCAGCGGGGGACAAACAAACATACATAATCATAAAAACAAAACACAGTAACAAAAATAAACGTCTTGCTCATACAAAGTCAGCCTAACCTGAAGCCCAAGAGACCCTCCCCATCCTCCCTGTAATGAGTGCTTGGGCCCCCCAGAAGAGACGTCACAGCTATCAGAAGCCAAAGAAAGAAGATGTGTCTTCAGTTGCTTCCTGAACCTCAATAAATCACCTTCTTATTTCAAGAACTCCGGAAGCTTCTTGCAGAGAACTGGTCCCCCCATTCTTGTCTTCTAATTGTTTCATAAGAGGGCACCTCCTGCAAACATCGTAAATTCCAGGACCCACGCTGGACGTCCAATACTGTGGGGCGAGTCCGTGAACAACTTTAAAGCCAAAACACAAGATTTTAAAGCTACTACGCCGGAAAACTGGCAGCCAGTGAAGGATGAACACCGGTGAAACATGGTCCTGAGAAGAGCATCCAGATATCATTGGATTAACTGCAGTGCCCTCAAAGTAGGTTTTGGGAGGCCCAAAAATAAGAAATTACAATAATCCAAAGACGACTATTAATGGGTTTAAATTGGGGGCAAAGCTGTACCCCCAAAAATGTGCATCCAAAGGCAGGTTAAAATGTGAGCACAGCTTATTCATGAATTCTGTTAAGCAGCGGGAGTTAAAATGATTCTTCTTGCACTTTCCTTCTGCCGCACACAGAGGCATTGAGGAGAAAAGCCAGAGCTGCGTATCACAAGGACGGTACATGCCCAAGGTTTCTTGTGTTCCTTGCCCGGCTGCGCCTACTAATCCATGGATGGCCTCGCTCGCTCATAGGCTTCTGTGGGCTAGAAATGTCATAAACAAATATCTGTGAAGCAACCTCCGCCTGGAAGGCTTTGGCTGGGCTGCCGGCGTCTCAGAGCCTCCCCTACCAATTTCAACCAAATCCATCCACCGAGAGAGCCCCCAGTGCATGTGTGGGGACGAGGAGGAGGAGAGCGGGTGCTTTGCACGACTTAAACCAGAAACGTTCTTTCTTTCTTCACCTGGGTCGCTGAGTAGAACTGCAAACCCTCTACAATTGTTCAAAAATGGAAGGATATAATCTCCAGAACAATGCTGCACGCAACCCTGGGAAAAACAAATCCCCAAAGAATGCCAAATGGTGAAGCGGATGTCTCACTGCAGGAGATGATAGCCCACCCAATGTTTGTAAATGATTTTTTACCATGCATGCATTAAAATATCAGCGTGCACGTTAAATTGCCTCTTAGCACGAGATACGCAACGTCCTTTCCCACCTTCCAAAAACTTTAGTGCCACAGTGTGTGCACGCTGTTATCTTTATTTAAAATGTGTTAATCACTTACACTTGGCGCACTAAGCAATGTACAAAAAATACAAACATGCAGATAAGACAAAGCATAAAAACAGTAAAATGCAGGTAAAACAAGAGTTAAATAATAAAGCCACTTCTAAAGCCTCAAATAACCTATAGACAACAGAGATTTGCTAAGCCTGCTTTAAAAAGAGCTGTCTTTAGTAACATTTTAAAATTCTTCCCAGAATCTGTTAAACGCTATGATCTGTACCCAAGCAAATCCCTGAATGACCCAAGGTAAGTGGCCTGGCCCAACCATGCAGGGTCTCTGAAAACTGCAGGCCCCTTGGGGCATTAGACAAAAGCACAATACAAAGGCTGGGAAAACATCTCGCCGAGCTTGCTGGACACCACGTGGGTGACAGAGACAGCAAGGGCAAGAAAACAAGAAAACCCAAACAGAGAGAAGGCTCCTAAACGTACAAGAGGGAGAAAAGAAATCCCCGGGGCCCTGCAGCTCCAGAAACTTTCCATGCAGTAGCTGTGAGAGAGCAGGACCGTGACTTGCAAAATCTGTGGACGAAATGAGAGGCAGGAAGGGGATAGGATAGGGGGCTGCACGTGCCCAGAGGAACCTTGGAGGTAAAGTTCCGTGCGGCCTCCATGGGACGACGTCAGCCCCATGCGAGGAATGACATCCTGCTGTGCTCGGAGAAAAAGGCTTTTCTTAATAATATTCATGGAAGAGGAGCCTCACCATGATTATACTTCCAATATGGCTCTTTCAGTGATTTCCAGCGTTTTGCATGCTTCCTCTTCCTTGTACTGGGGAGCTTTGTGACCATATTAGATCATTTTAAATTGCATTGTGGAGACAGGATAGTGCAAACACCAAACCTTTTTCCTTTTTGATTTTGTGTGTTTGGTGATTTTCCTGTACTGGGGAGCTTTGTGACCATATTAGATCATTTTAAATTGCATTGTGGAGACAGGATAGTGCAAACACCAAACCTTTTTCCCTTTTGATTTTGTGTGTTTGGTGATTTTCTTGTACTGGGGAGCTTTGTGAGGATATTAGATCATTTTAAATTGCATTGTGGAGATAGGATAGTGCAAACACCAAACCTTTTTCCCTTTTGATTTTGTGTGTTTGGTGATTTTCTTGTACTGGGGAGCTTTGTGAGGATATTAGATCATTTTAAATTGCATTGTGGAGACAGGATAACTGCAAACACCAAACCTTTTTCCTTTTTGATTTTGTGTGTTTGGTGATTTTCTTTTCCTTTTTGATTTTCTGTTTTGCTATGCGCAAAACTAAGACAAGAGTGCGATCCTATCCGATGACATGAAGGAAGAAAAACAGTGCAAGAAGGCCATGATGAGAGCCAGAAGAATGCTAGGGAGCATTAGAGGTATTACAGTACAAGAAAAGGAGGTGATACTGCCTTTGTATGGGTAATTAATGAGACCTGACCTGGAGTTCTGGAGGCCGTACCTCACAGGGATGTACAGTAGACATTTGGGTAACCCTTCCCTGGACTGCCTGTAAGTGAAGCCGAGTCTGCAGAACAAGCCCTGTCTACTTCCCCCATGACCCATTTTACCAAGGGCTGCTCCAGGCATTCTCAGCGGTGTCTGCTTCTTTCAAAACTATTCAGAAATGAAGCTCCCCAGTTTTTTTTCTGGTGGTCAAGCTTTAGCCTCCTTTAATATTTCAAATATGTTTTTATTTTGCTTATTTTGATTGTCGTCTGGATGTCCATGAAGCTTACTAGGCTGAGTTCTTATTTTTGTTTCCATTTACATTCTACATTTATTAAAATTTCTTGATCGCTGAACACAATGAAGGCCTGACAGATGAACAGAGATACATATATAATCAGATTTTTAAAAAAGCATATTACAGACAATAAAATATAAAACTTGTGAGATTCTCACAAAAAATAAAATTCTAACTACTCATAAAATTCAGTTTTTAAAAGAAAATCCAAGTAAAAATAAATTAACAAATAAAATATAATTAAAATCATTATTAAATATAACATAGAAACACTAACTCCGATATTGAAACGCTATTTAGCCGGATAAGCCAGACTTATCCAGCTAAGTGGCGGTCACTGAATTTCTGGCTATGTTCAGTTGCCACTACTTAGCTGGATTAGCTGGAGAAGTAGTTGGCAGGCAGTGGGCGAATCAGGGCAGCGCTGTTTAACTGGATAAGTAGCAATATTGATATTTAGCCAGTTAATCAGATAAGTTAGACCTGCATGCAGATATAACTCATCCGGATAAGTAGTGCTGAATATGGGGATATTCAGCAGCATAGCCATCCTGCTGATTATCCCATATAATGCTGCTGAATATCCCATGTAAGTTAGCCAATAACTCTTAGCCGGCTAACTTACATAAATGGCTACCTTTGAATACTGAGACCACTGTAATTATATTTGATGTTCAGTTAATTCCCAATGAGTTATGTCACTGGAAAAAAAATGTAATGGTAAGAAAACGTGAAAGATAGTGTTATTTTTGTTTATTTCTGATTTCATTCTTTCATTTATTTATATTCCGCCTTCCAGACGCTTGCAAAGCGTGTTACATTCAGGTACTGGAAGTAGTTCCTTATTCCCAGATGGCTCACACTCTAAGTCTGTACTTTGACAGGTTGCTCCTGATTGGCCGAGTGAGGGTCATGTGGAGTTCAGGAATGTCGGGCTGGCCTATCGAGCTGGACTCCCCAATGCCCTGGATGGGGTGAACTTCACCATCGCTCATGGAGAGAAGGTGGGCATCGTGGGCCGAACTGGATCCGGCAAATCCACAATGTTCCTGGCTCTCTTCCGCATGATTGAACTAAACGGAGGACAGATCTTTATCAACAATGTGGATATCCGGCTGGTTGCCCTAGAGGAGCTCAGGTAAGTTGGATATAAGAACATAAGAACATGCCATACTGGGTCAGACCAAGGGTCCATCAAGCCCAGCATCCTGTTTCCAACAGTGGCCAATCCAGGCCATAAGTACCTGGCAAGTACCCAAAAACTAAGTCTATTCCATGTAACCGTTGCTAATGGCAGTGACTATTCTCTAAGTGAACTTAATAGCAGGTAATGGACTTTTCCTCCAAGAACTTATCCAATCCTTTTTTAAACACAGCTATACTAACTGCACTAACCACATCCTCTGGCAACAAATTCCAGAGATTAATTGTGCGTTGAGTAAAAAAGAACTTTCTCCGATTAGTTTTAAATGTGCCACATGCTAACTTCATGGAGTGCCCCCTAGTCTTTCTATTATTCGAAAGTATAAATAACCGATTCACATCTACCCGTTCTAGACCTCTCATGATTTTAAACACCTCTATCATATCCCCCCTTAGCCGTCTCTTCTCCAAGCTGAAAAGTCCTAACTTCTTTAGTCTTTCCTCATAGGGGAGCTGTTCTATTCCCTTTATCATTTTGGTCGCCCCTCTCTGTACCTTCTCCATCGTAATTATATCTTTTTTGAGATGCAGTGACCAGAATTGTACACAGTATTCAAGGTGCGGTCTCACCATGGAGCGATAGAGGCATTATGACATTTTCTGTTTTATTCACCATTCCCTTTCTAATAATTCCCAACATTCTGTTTACTTTTTTGACTGCCACAGCACACTGCACCGACGATTTCAATGTGTTATCCACTATGACGCCTAGATCTCTTTCTTGGGTTATAGCACCTAATATGGAGCACAACATTGTGTAATTATAGCATGGGTTATTTTTCCCTATACTATATACTAATGAGTACTTTCCCTTCTTAACGAAACTTAGAACGCTAGAGATCTTGACCGTCATAATAGGCATCATTGTGTTATGCTTCTCAGCAATTTTTTCACTCTGCCTTGTTTATAATCATAGGTCAGTGTGATCACCTCAAATAATTTTTTAATTTTTCTGTGCTTCATCACCCGTGATATTAAAATATACATTAACTCCTGAACTTATGTTATACGTTCATAATCTATGAGAACTTTGTCTTATCTTATATTCCAATTCTCATGGTGTTGCAATCTTCATATTCGTTTCGAACTCTCTGTTCGATGCTGTTGAATGTTGCAGTCTTTAAATTTATAGCATTCTCCTTGCCCACGTATTACGATCTCCTTGCCCGACACAGTGCTGTGTTTCGGACTTAATAATGTCCTTTCTCAAGGGCTTTTTTCTGCGTCAGAAATACAATATTCATAGTTATTAAAATGACATAATCTTGACCAACGTTCAACATTTTGCAATTGAAAGTTACTCAGCGAGATACTCACATATACTCACATATAATATGCATCATTAGTATCCTTTGAAGATACCTCTCTCCGAACTCACTATATGTGAGTATCTCGCTGAGTAACTTTCAATTGCAAAATGTTGGATGTTGGTCAAGATTATGTCATTTTAATAACTATGAATATTGTATTTCTGATGCAGAAAAAAGCCCTTGAGAAAGGACATTATTAAGTCCGAAACACAGCACTGTGTCGGGCAAGGAGATCATAATACGTGGGCAAGGAGAATGCTATAAATTTAAACACTGTAACATTCAACAGCATTGAACAGAGAGTTCGAAATTAATATGAAGATAAGCCTTCCGAATACTTGAGCGTGGATAACCTCTAGCTGAAAAACGTTCATTTAGAAATTTTGATTGTATTTCAAAATCCGCTGTAGATGTACATAAGCGTCTGAGGCGAATATATTGACTTACAGGCAAATTTCTCTTTAAATTCCTAGGGTGTGCACTGGAATAGTGAAGATAAGTATTATAACTGACTGGTTTTCGGTAAATTGAAGTTACAAATTTTCTTCCAATTAAGGTGATACGAATATCCAAAAAGGTTATTGTATGTGAGTCAAAAGAGGCTGTAAATTTCAAGTGAGAATTGCAGGAATTTAACCAAGACAAAAAAATTCGGAATGAGTCTTCATTCCCCTCCATAATACAAAGACATCATCGATGTATCGCTTCCAGGTGACCAATTGTTGCATAAATGGGTGGTTGGTAAGCCAGCTAGTCTCAAAATAATGCATATAGAGATTCGCAAGGTCTGGGGCCATGGTGGCCCCCATGGCAGTACCACATACTTGTAGAAAAAACTCTTGATTGAAAGCAAAGAAATTTTTCTTTAGAGCAATCTGTAAAAGTTGTGACAAAAATTCACTCGGAATCCAATGGGGTCTTGGACGTTGGTCAAAAATGGTTTCAGCAATTCTTATGGCCTCATTTTGCAGAATGGATGTATATAAGGCTTCTACATCTAAAGTCACCAATTTTAAATCAGTAGTGTCTATGTCCAATTGTTCCAAATATACAATCATATCAGATGAATCCCTAATATAGGATGGTTCCTAGTTCTGAAAATCTCTGCTAAGCCCCTAACGTTCTTTCCCCGCCCTCTTTATAGGCTCCTACATTTTAAGAGTCCAATGAAACTAGGAGCCTAAATATAGGCATTCAGTGCTGGTAAATTTTCAATAGGGGCCTAACTCCAAAAATTAGGAGCTCGAACTCTTTGAAAATCGGCCCCAGTATGTAATTATGAAATGTATTTCTCATTCAGCGTCAAACACGCTAAGTGAGTTACAACAGAATGACATAAAGCAGAATGAAATAAATGCAGTTCAGAGGTGGGCGGCCGAGCTGAGGCTCTTTAAGGTGACCGTTTGGGAATTAAGGGAGGGGTGGGGAAAGAAGATAAAATAATGTAGAAGAGGCTGGAATTTTTCACTGGCAAGAAAGGGTGGAGTGGGGAAGACTTGGCAATGATATCAGGAAATATGTCCCTGCAGAAATGGTTGTAGACACCAGGAAAGGTGGTATCAGCATTCAGGAAGGCGTGGGGTGTCAGGTCGTGAACCCCGTGCACAAGGCAAAACATAGCACGCACAAGAAATCCCAATATTAGTGCATTATACTAGGATTGTAGGGCACAGATTTGAACTCAGCTTATAAAAAGAACATTTTTGCCCACGAAGCCTTTCAAAACTTAGAAAAGCACAAGATATTCCACAGTGGTAAAAACTACTTATAATAGCTCCTGAGATAAAGCAAAGTCTGTGAAACTGTAAGGGAAACAGCCAAAGTGCTGGCTTCCCAAACCAGC
Organism: Rhinatrema bivittatum; assembly: GCF_901001135.1. NCBI lineage: Eukaryota > Metazoa > Chordata > Amphibia > Gymnophiona > Rhinatrematidae > Rhinatrema > Rhinatrema bivittatum. Next base: position 4,618,884 of record NC_042617.1, on the reverse strand, counting down.
CCCGATGAATATGCATGAGTCTCCATGACATGCAAATCTGTCTCATGCATATTTGTTATGGATATCCTGGAAACCCGACTGGCAATGGGGACCCCAGGAGAGGTTTGGGAAGCGCTGCTCTATGGTTTATAAAACAGCATCAGCATATAAAGTGTTCCCTCTGCAAAAGGAATTATTACAGGAGCTGTAACGCTACCTATCAGTCCTGAAAGCTGCCAGCCTAATAAAGAGCATCTACTGCTTGCCTTTGTGTAGCAGATTTCCTGCACCGCAGACTAAGATAAGAGGCTTTGCCGAGCATGGTAAATCAGGTGGTCAGAGCAGAAGTGACAGCAGCGGCTTCTCCAGCAATTCCAGGTGATCCAGCCCAGCGTCTCTTCCACTCTCCCTGCTGCCAACGCATCGATGCCTCTCTCTGCTCATCTTGCACACCATCCAAGTCTGAAAGAAATCTGCCTAAGCTAGGTTTTATGTCACAGCACTCATCATGTTGTTATTTACTCATCTTCCGCAATTTCCAGCAAAGCATTTTGTTGAAAGTTTTGGTCTGGACTGGTGATTCTTACTGAAGCAGGGCCATTTCCTACAGGTGCAAACTCGCCATCATCCCCCAGGACCCGTTCCTCTTCAGTGGCTCGGTCCGAGAGAACCTGGACCCTTGGGGTCGGCACGAGGATGTGGAGCTGTACCAGGTGCTGGAGCAGGTTCACCTGAAGGAGGCGATCACACGGATGGGTAAGTGCAAACGCCCCGAGAGAATATAACAGGACAGAGAAGATCCCCAACAGAAGGCATGGGGACAACCTAAACAGAAAGCTGAACGGAGAGGCAGTTACAGCCCTAATCAGAAAGAGAGGGGTAATAATACACACAGAGCGGCAATTACAATCTTAAATAGAAGGCACAAGGGGTAACCTGCACAGAGGGGCAATTACAGCTCTAAACAAAACGAGAGGGGGTAACCTGCACAGAGAGGCAATTACAGCTCTAAACAAAATGAGAGGGGGTAACCTGCACAGAAAGGCAATTACAGCTCTAAACAAAACGAGAGGGGGTAACCTGCACAGAGAGGCAATTACAGCTCTAAACAAACGTGAGGGGGTAACCTGCACAGAGAGGCAATTACAGCTCTAAACAAAACGAGAGGGGGTAACCTGCACAGAAAGGCAATTACAGCTCTAAACAAAACGAGAGGGGGTAACCTGCACAGAGAGGCAATTACAGCTCTAAACAAACGTGAGGGGGTAACCTGCACAGAGAGGCAATTACAGCTCTAAACAAACGTGAGGGGGTAACCTGCACAGAGAGGCAATTACAGCTCTAAACAAAACGAGAGGGGGTAACCTGCACAGAAAGGCAATTACAGCTCTAAACAAAACGAGAGGGGGTAACCTGCACAGAGAGGCAATTACAGCTCTAAACAAACGTGAGGGGGTAACCTGCACAGAGGGGCAATTACAGCTCTAAACAAAACGAGAGGGGGTAACCTGCACAGAGAGGCAATTACAGCTCTAAACAAACGTGAGGGGGTAACCTGCACAGAGAGGCAATTACAGCTCTAAACAAACGTGAGGGGGTAACCTGCACAGAGAGGCAATTACAGCTCTAAACAAAACGAGAGGGGGTAACCTGCACAGAGAGAGAATTACAGCTCTAAACAAACGTGAGGGGGTAAACTGCACAAAGGGGAAATTACAGCTCTAAACAAACGTGAGGGGGTAACCTGCACAGAGAGGCAATTACAGCTCTAAACAAACGTGAGGGGGTAACCTGCACAGAGGGGCAATTACAGCTCTAAACAAACGTGAGGGGGTAACCTGCACAGAGAGGCAATTACAGCTCTAAACAAACGTGAGGGGGTAACCTGCACAGAGGGGCAATTACAGCTCTAAACAAAACGAGAGGGGGTAACCTGCACAGAGAGGCAATTACAGCTCTAAACAAACGTGAGGGGGTAACCTGCACAGAGAGGCAATTACAGCTCTAAACAAAACGAGAGGGGGTAACCTGCACAGAGGGGCAATTACAGCTCTAAACAAACGTGAGGGGGTAACCTGCACAGAGAGGCAATTACAGCTCTAAACAAACGTGAGGGGGTAACCTGCACAGAGGGGCAATTACAGCTCTAAACAAACGAGAGGGGGTAACCTGCACAGAGAGGCAATTACAGCTCTAAACAAACGTGAGGGGGTAACCTGCACAGAGAGGCAATTACAGCTCTAAACAAACGTGAGGGGGTAACCTGCACAGAGAGGCAATTACAGCTCTAAACAAACGTGAGGGAGTAACCTGCACAGAGGGGCAATTACAGCTCTAAACAAACGTGAGGGAGTAACCTGCACAGAGGGGCAATTACAGCTCTAAACAAAACGTGAGGGGGTAACCTGCATAGAGGGGCAATTACAGCTCTAAACAAACGTGAGGGGGTAACCTGCACAGAGGGGCAATTACAGCTCTAAACAAACGTGAGGGAGTAACCTGCATAGAGGGGCAATTACAGCTCTAAACAAACGTGAGGGAGTAACCTGCACAGAGGGGCAATTACAGCTCTAAACAAAACGTGAGGGGGGTAACCTGCACAGAGTGGCAATTACAGCTCTAAACAAAACGTGAGGGGGTAACCTGCACAGAGGGGCAATTACAGCTCTAAACAGAAAGTGAGGGGGTAACCTGCACAGAGGGGCAATTACAGCTCTAAACAAAAGGTGAGGGGGTAACCTGCACAGAGCTGCAATTACAGCTCTAAACAAAACGTGAGGGAGTAACCTGCATAGAGGGGCAATTACAGCTCTAAACAAACGTGAGGGAGTAACCTGCACAGAGGGGCAATTACAGCTCTAAACAAAACGTGAGGGGGTAACCTGCACAGAGTGGCAATTACAGCTCTAAACAAAACGTGAGGGGGTAACCTGCACAGAGGGGCAATTACAGCTCTAAACAGAAAGTGAGGGGGTAACCTGCACAGAGGGGCAATTACAGCTCTAAACAAAAGGTGAGGGGGTAACCTGCACAGAGCTGCAATTACAGCTCTAAACAAAACGAGAGGGGGTAACCTGCACAGAGAGGCAATTACAGCTCTAAACAAACGTGAGGGGGTAACCTGCACAGAGAGGCAATTACAGCTCTAAACAAACGTGAGGTGGTAACCTGCACAGAGGGGCAATTACAGCTCTAAACAAAACGAGAGGGGGTAACCTGCACAGAGAGGCAATTACAGCTCTAAACAAACGTGAGGGGGTAACCTGCACAGAGAGGCAATTACAGCTCTAAACAAAACGAGAGGGGGTAACCTGCACAGAGAGGCAATTACAGCTCTAAACAAACGTGAGGGGGTAACCTGCACAGAGAGGCAATTACAGCTCTAAACAAATGTGAGGGAGTAACCTGCATAGAGGGGCAATTACAGCTCTAAACAAACGTGAGGGAGTAACCTGCACAGAGGGGCAATTACAGCTCTAAACAAAACGTGAGGGGGTAACCTGCACAGAGTGGCAATTACAGCTCTAAACAAAACGTGAGGGGGTAACCTGCACAGAGGGGCAATTACAGCTCTAAACAAAAGGTGAGGGGGTAACCTGCACAGAGGGGCAATTACAGCTCTAAACAGAAAGTGAGGGGGTAACCTGCACAGAGGAGCAATTACAGCTCTAAACAGAGAGAGGGAGAGGAGGTAACCTGCACAGAGGGGCAATTACAGCTCTAAACAGAAAGTGAGGGGGTAACCTGCACAGAGGGGCAATTACAGCTCTAAACAGAAAGTGAGGGGGTAACCTGCACAGAGGGGCAATTACAGCTCTAAACAAAACGTGAGGGGGTAACCTGCACAGAGGGGCAATTACAGCTCTAAACAAAAGGTGAGGGGGTAACCTGCACAGAGCGGCAATTACAGCTCTAAACAAAACGTGAGGGGGTAACCTGCACAGAGGGGCAATTACAGCTCTAAGCAAAAAGTGAGGGAGTAACCTGCACAGAGGGGCAATAACAGCTCTAAACACAATGTGAGGGGGTAACCTGCACAGAGGGGCAATTACAGCTCTAAACAAAACGTGAGGGGGTAACCTGCACAGAGGGGCAATTACAGCTCTAAACAAAACGTGAGGGGGTAACCTGCACAGAGGGGCAATTACAGCTCTAAACAAAACGTGAGGGGGTAACCTGCACAGAGGGGTAATTACAGCTCTAAACAGAAAGTGAGGGGGTAACCTGCACAGAGGGGCAATTACAGCTCTAAACAAAACGTGAGGGGGTAACCTGCACAGAGGGGCAATTACAGCTCTAAACAAAACGTGAGGGGGTAACCTGCACAGAGGGGCAATTACAGCTCTAAACAGAAAGTGAGGTGGTAACCTGCACAGAGGGGCAATTACAGCTCTAAACAGAAAGTGAGGGGGTAACCTGCACAGAGGGGCAATTACAGCTCTAAACAGAAAGTGAGGGGGTAACCTGCACAGAGGGGCAATTACAGCTCTAAACAGAAGACATGGGCGTAGCGTACACAGAGGGGTAGTTAGTGCCCTAAACAGAAGGCGCGGGGGGTGGGGAGTGACCTGCACGGAGCAGACTGGATGGGCTTTTCATATCTTTTTCTGCCCTCGTTTGCTCTGTGAGGAAAGTTTGTCTCCAGTGATGTAATGCAGGAATCTGCTCTGGTCGCTGTGGGGCTAATATTTTTCTGCTTTTTGCAGGTGGACTGGACTCAGAAGTTGGGGAGAGTGGAAGGAGTTTGTCAGTAGGACAGAGACAGCTGGTGTGTCTGGCGAGAGCTCTTCTGACCCAGGCCAAGGTAAGTTCTCTGTTCCCTGGCTGCCTCAGGAAGGGACCGGGGTTTCCCTTACCCTGAATCTAGCGCTTCCTCTCTGTACAGGGCGAGCAGCTTCAGCCAAGCACAAAAATGAAGCCTTTCTTCAGATTTGTTACTGCAGCTGATATTTATTGCTGGCATGTTTTTCTAAACTAATCCCCCAGAAAAATATCTTGAAAGTTGTAATTAGGTCTCCTGATTTTAGGTGTTTAAAATTTGTAACCTTAGGGGTAGATATTCAAAAGCCATTTAGACAGATAACTGAAAAGTTATCTTTTCAGGTTGTTTCCCGTCCAGAAGGACTCTCAAAGCTAAGTATATATTACTGCCTTACATCTGTGAAATGTAGCCGAAAGGTTTTGTATATTTGCATTGTTGGTGTGTCTTTGAGGCTGTTGCTCACATTACAGCCCTGAACGGCACAAAATGTGGATTATTAGTTATTGATTGTGTGGGAGCTTGCTGGGCAGACTGGATGGGCTGTTTGGTCTTTTTCTGCCGTCATTTCTATGTTTCTTTGAATTAGCTACTATAATAAAGTATTAGCAGCCAAGGAATCCTCACCCACCTTACAGTATTCAGGAATCATTTCCCCATTACCACAGAAAATTCAGAAGTAAAAAAAAAAAAATTGGTTTACAGTGGGCTCAGCTAGGATAAGACCTGTGACCCAAAGACACCCGTTCTTCCCACGTGCAGCCCACATGTCCTCCCCACACTTACACAGAGCGTAGAGGAACCAGGAATAAATGGATTACAGTGCGCGGAGAACATGTTCTCTCAAGTGACACAAGTACAAAATGCCTTCTCTGTATTGGAAATGAAGAAGCTCTAGTAATGGAGACTGAAATAGTATCGTAAAGGAAAGAAGAAACCCAACGCACGCAGATATTAAATAATACAGTCAATAACCATAAGAAAACGCTCATTGTGCTGGGTGACTCAGTCATCAGAGGCACTAATTTGGGATCTCTTTTCCAGTTAAAAGCCTTCCAGGATCATCAGCTGGTAGAAATGCTAATCAGATAGTCCATGCAATAAAAGAAGAAAGTAAGGACTCTGAAGTTATTATCTTCCATTTGGGAGCCAATGACCTTGCTGGAAACAGCATCCAAGAGGTACACAGAGATTTCTAGACTCTGGAGAAGCAGATTAGTCACATGGCAAAGAATATTGCCTTTTCAGAAGTGTTACCTGTTCATGGAAAGGGGAACGGGAGGCTAAGCCATATAGAAAACTTTAATGCATGGCTTAAAACCTTGTTTAAGGTCTTGGAACCAGTTGTCAAAATCTTTCTTTGTTAGCGTATCTGTTGATTCATCTTTATCAGTGTTCAATAGGTCTTTCACCAAAGCAATGCCTTCAGCCTCCTCTGAGGCTGCCATGCTGCTCAAGGCCTCATATCTTGATCCGCCCGCATCGAACGAAAACTGAGTCAAATCAACTTGTTTTTTCTTGAGGGTCATTTCGTCGAGCATGATGTTGATGTATCTGGTGATTTTCGTCTGTGATTATGGGGAAAATGCTTGATTTACCAGTAAAGGGGAGCAGAGAAGGAAGCTCAGGCATCCATTCTCACCGGGTGACGTCACTTCCTTGGCCCGCCACCATATCATCTGCAAATTTGAGTTCTCTATCCTTCAAGGGGAGACTGCTGTTTGGGCAACGGTTGGAGGATATGATAAAGTTGCTGGGGGAGAACAAGGTCCATAAACTGCCGGATGACAGGCCAAGGACGAGAGGCTCCTTTCCTCAGAGTGCGAGATTTCGGGGGAATCGACGTTTTTGCTCCTCACGGTCCACCGGTTCCTCTTTTCGTCAGGGGCAAAGCTGCCAAAATACATGGAACCAGTCCTTTCGGGGCCGGTGGCCCTCCAGGGAAGGAGTCATCCAGTCTCATGGGGGTCCCAAGTCCTCTCAATGAAGTGCGACCGGTTCACTCCTCAGTTTCAAGAATTGGGGGCAGGCTGTCCTTATTCCTGGAGGAGTGGACCACTGTAACATAGGATCAAAGGGTCCTAAGCATAATCGAACACAGCTACGTTTTAGATTTTGCACGTCCGATCCATGACCACTTCATGGTTTCCCCATGCGCATACCGTCAAAAGCGGAAAGCGGTACAAGATACCCTGCAGGATCTCGGCGCCATAGTTCCGGTTCCTGCCAGAGAACTCAGGCGCAGGCGTTACTCATTATGCCGAAAAGGAAGGCACGTTTCGCCCCATTCTCGATTTCAAAAAGGTCAATCGGACGCTGAAGGTGCCTCGTTTTCAGATGGAAACTCTGCGCTCGGTGATAGCATCTATACACAAGGGAGAGTTTCTAGCGTCATTGGACCTGACGGAGGCTTATCTGCACATACCCATCCGTCCAGATCACCAGAAATACCTACGGTTTGCGATCCTCGGAAAACATTTCCAATTTTGTGTCCTTCGGTTCGGTCTAGCGACGGCGCCCAGGGTGTTTATTTATTATTTATTTATTTGTTGTTTTTATATACCGACATCCATTGGAGTATATTACATCGCTTTACATTATAACTGTGAGAAATAGTAAGACTAAGGTGTCTTACTATTGATACATTGTAACATTGCGAAAACATAAATAACTTAATAACTTATAGAACTAAGGAGACTTATTAATACATTATAAAATATAGTTATTTAACTTAAGATTGAGGTATCTTAGTAATGATACATGGTAACTTTGAAAAATGGAAAAAATACATGGTAACATTGAAGTATCGGAGTATGATAGCATTGAAGTGTTGAAAACGTGTAAGTTGATGATGTTAATTGCTGGGAGGATAGAATACTTATATCTGCTGTGGGGGATGGGTGGAGTCTGTGTGTTGGTAGGCTTTTTGGAATAGCCAGGTTATCAGGTTTTTTTTGAATGATTGGATGGAGGGTTCCAGTCTTAGTTGGGTGGGCAGTTTGTTCCAGAGGGATGAGCCTGCTTTTGAGATGGTGCGTTTTCTGGTGGAGGTGAGGTGGGCTAGTTTTGTGGGAGGGATAGCAAGCAGGCCAGTGTTTTGAGATCGCAGGTTTCACTGGGAGTCGTGATGGTGGGGAGTGGCCTTTAGCCACTTGTGATTTTTATTTTTAATGGTTTTGTGTAGGAGAGTAAGGGTTTTGTATTGTGCCCTGTAGGTTACGGGGAGCCAATGCAGTTCTTTTAGTGTGGGGATGATGTGTGAGGAGCAATTGGAATTTGGCTGCTGCATTTTGCAGAAGCTGGAGGAGTTTGGTGGAGGAGGCTGGGAGTCCGAGGAGAAGGGAGTTACAGTAGTCCAGTTTGGAAAGTATGAGGGACTAGAGTAGTGTGCGGTAATCATGGTTGAATAGTAGCGGTTTGAGTTTTTTTGAGGACTTGGAGCTTGTAATAGCCCTCCTTGATTGTTAAGTTTATGTGTTTCTTCATGTTGAGTTCCGAGTCCAGTGTGATACCAAGGTCTTTTACTTCGTTGGGGAATTCAAAGTTTGGTTGTATGGACGCAAAGTTTGGTTGTATGGACGCAATTTCTTGGATGGACTTTGTGGTGGTTTTGTTGGAAATGTGTAAGATTTCTGTTTGGGTTTTTTTTGTGGTTGAGTGTGAGAGATAGCTGAGTAAGGAGGTTTTTTTTATTTGTATTGAGAGGGATTCCCATAAAGAGATGGTGTTTGGTATGTTGGCCCTAGAGGCAAAAACTCATAATAAAAACTTTTTAAAATATATCCGAAGCAAGAAACCTGTGAGGGAGTCAGTTGGACCAATAGATGACTGAGGGGTTAAAGGAGCTCTTAGGGAAGATAAGGCCATTACAGAAAGACTAAATGAATTCTTTGCTTCCGTGTTTACTAATGAGGATGTTGGGGAGATACCAGTTCCGGAGATGGTTTTCAGGGGTGATGAGTCAGACGAACTGAACGAAAACACTGTGAACCTGGAAGATGTAGTAGGCCAGATTGACAAACTAAAGAGTAGCAAATCACCTGGACCGGATGATATGCATCCTAGGGTACTGAAGGAACTCAAAAATGAAATTTCTGATCTATTAGTTAAAATTTGTAACCTATCATTAAAATCATCCATTGTACCTGAAGACTGGAGGGTTGCCAATGTAATCCCAATATTTAAAAAAGGCTCCAGGGGCGATCCGGGTAACTATAGACCAGTGAGCCTGACTTCAGTGCCGGGAAAAATAGTGGAAACTATTCTCAAGATCAAAATCGAAGAGCATATAGAAAGACATGATTTAATGGAACATAGTCAACATGTGTTGCATCCGTCGCTGCTAGACGCCCTCACTCCGCCCTCTTTACCTCTGTGGCAACTCCCTCCGGGTCTGATGGACGGCTGGCTGCTATGGCGTCTCCATGCCGTCTCCTTCCGGCATCCCCGGACTGGCTAGACGCTGCAATTCCGCCATCTTGTCTTGATGCCTAGGGCGTGTGCACATGCGCGTGCGTCCTGACTCTTGTACCAGCAAGGGCGCGAACCTCAGGGGCGTCCCCATGAGATGACGTCATCTGCTTCCAATATTTAAAGGGCTTTGAAAACGCTAATAATTCGAGTTATCAAGGGGTAAGGGGATTGCTTCGGCTACACCTCTCAAGCTACTCTGCCTCCTCGGACTTACCAGAGGTACCCGCTCCTCGGGGGCCTCACTCTTTTCTTTATTTTCAGATTACAGATAGGGACCAGTACTCGCTCCTCGAGGGCCCATGTTCCTGGACACTCTGAAGATTCTCTACTGCCTGGAAGCTATCACTACTACAAACAAATGTGAGTTACCATCGCTCTCTCAGAGCTTTCTCTGGAACCAGGTACTCGCTCCTCAAGGGCCTAATCCTTTCCAGCTCCTGAGCTTACTTGAGAACTTATGTGAGTTTTGTCATCTAGTTCTATTCATGAACTCTGCCTACTCTGCCTACTCACTTTCTACAGTTTCTCAACAGCTCAGCCATCCTGGGATCATTGTTCCAGTACTTGAGGGACTACAGCCCTGCCGGGCATATCAGCTCACTACTGCCACCTCTGGTGGTTTCTAATAACCTGTTTAATAAAAGAACTAATGTGTGTCTGTCTCCATACTCCAGCCTAGCCGGTGGTCCCTCTCGGGGTATCCTCCCGAGAGCGTGGTCATCTCGCATTGGCCCAGGGATCCACCCACAACTATATCAGATTCATTACAGATTGCTACTCCTTAGCAAGACGATATCTGAGACACTACAAGATTGCTGACTCCTCCCTCTCCAGGAGCCCGCTACACAGAGCCTTCTGTACAGATTGCTCCTCCTGTCTGATTGCTCCTCCCATCAAGCATCTTCTCCATACAGATTGCTACTCTAGCAGCAGATTTACATCAGATTCACAACACATCGCCGGGGTGGACAACTTGCAGGCCGATTTTCTCAGTCGACACCAGTTGGATCCAGGGGAGTGGGTACTCTCCGAGCTTTTCGTCTTCTGTGCAAGTGTTGGACCATGCCTTCCATGGATCTCATGGCGACATGCTACAATGCCAAAACTCCTCGGTTCTTCAGTCGGTGTCGAGAACCGGGAGCATTGGGAGTAGATACTCTAGTCCTACCCTGGCCAAGGGACGTTCTGTTGTACGTCTTTCCGCCGTGGCAGTTAGTCAGAAAAGTGCTGCGCTGCATCGAAGTTCATCCGGGCAAGGTGATTCTAGTGGCCCCGGAATGGCCATGGCATACCTGGTTTGCAGATCTCCTGACTCTAGCAATCGATGGTCCGCTAAGGTTTTGTCCATCCCTGACTCTCCTGCGACAGGGTCTCGTCTGTTTCGGCGAGGTAGATTGCTTCTGTCTAGCGGCATGTCTTTTGAAAGGCAGCGGTTAAGGACGAGGGGTTACTCCCCCGCGGTTATTACCATGTTCTTACACTCCCATAAAACCTTCACCTCTAGAGCATACGTTAGAGTCTGGGGAGTGTTTGAATCCTGGTGGTCTGGATCGGAACGTTAGTCCTTCCAGGGCCTCAATCCCGGAGGTTCTGGAATTTCTGCAGACTGGATTGTCCAAGGAGTTGGCCTTTAATTCCCTGAGAGTTCAGGTGGCGGTATTAGGTTGTTTTCGAGGTAAGGTGCAGGGGGTGGCACTGGCCTCACATCACGATGTGGCTAGGTTTCTGAGAGGGGTTAAACACTCTGGTTCGAAATCCCTGCCCTTCCTGGAAACTTAATTTAGTTCTCCACGCCCTTTGTAAGGCTCCCTTTGAGCCCTTGAAGCAGGCAACTCTGAAGGACCTCACCTTAAAGATCGTGTTTCTAGTGGCTATTACCTCTGTGAGATGGGTTCAGAGCTCCAGGCGTTATCTTGCAGAGAGCCTTTTTTGAGGATTTCGGAAGCTGGTGTTTCATTAAGAACGGTTTCCTCTTTTCTCCCGAAGGTGGTCTCTACTTTTCAATTGAATTAGTCGGTGGAGCTTTGTCCTTCGCGGGTCTGGATTCCTCTTTGCCAGAGGCCCTGGATTTGCAGAAGCTGGATATAAAGAGGGTGTTGTTGTGTTACCTGGGGATTACGAACAGTTTTCATCTCTCGGACCATCTGTTCGTCTTATGGAGCGGACCCAGAAGGGGCATAAAGCTTCCAAGGTCACTATCGCACGTTGGCTCAAGGAGGCTATTGTTTCCACGTACCTTGTACAGGGTCGTCCGTTTCTGATGGAGCTTTCGCAATCCACTTCGTGGGCTGAATGCCAACAGGTTGCACTGCAAGAAATTTGTAGAGCGGCTACCTGGAAATTGCGAGACATTACCAACTTGATGTCCGGGCACCAGAATCCGGTTCATTTGGAGCTAGTGTCCTCCGAGCGGGATTCTCGCAGTTCCACCCTGGTTAGGGAAGCTTAGGTACATCCCAGGAGTCTGGACTGATCCGGGTACATACAGGGAAAGGAAAATTGGTTCTTACCTGCTAATTTTCATTCCTGTAGTACCACGGATCAGCCGAGAGTCCCACCCAGGGAGAATCCACTCGGCTGGTTAACCAATATTTTGCTGTGAGATACATAAGGCCCCTCTTTTTCAGGGTAAGGATTCTAGGGCATAGTTTTTGTTGTTGTCAGTTACATGTTTTCATTACCTCTGCTCTTCGGGGGAAGGTTGATCAGGAAAAGTTTTGACAGTTTATTATCGTTCTGCTTGGGTACAGTGGAATACTGACAGACTCTAGGTGGCAAGGAATGAAAATGAGCAGGTAAGAACCAATTTTCCTATCCTGCACATTTATAACAAATGATAGGAAGTATTTTTGTCAGTCAGCGCACAATGAAGCTGTGGAATCTGTTGCTGGAGGATGTGGTGAAGGCACCTAACATAGCGGGGTTCAAAAGAGGACTGGACAAGCTCCTGAAGGAAAAATCCTTATACAGTTTTATTAGCCAGGCAGACTTGGGAAATAGGTCAACTGTTAGGCTTTTGATGGATTACTTGTGACCTGGACGGCCACTGTCAGAGACAGGATGCTGGGCTCGATGGACCTTGGTCTGACTGAACAGGGCCTGTCTTATTCTCCCGCCTCCTTCTTTCTTCCCTTTCCCCTCTCTCCCTTCCTGTCTCTCTCAGCTCTCACACTTGTTCCTTCCCTCCTCTCTCTCCCACCTCTTACAAATGTTGCCTCCTCCCATTGCAGCTTCTTTGCATTGATGAAGCCACGGCCAGCGTGGACCAGAAGACAGACCGCCTGCTCCAGCAGACAATTCGTGAGCGCTTTGCAGAGAAGACAGTGCTCACCATCGCTCACAGGTCGGTACCCAGACCGCCCTGAAATCCCTGGTGTTTCTGGGAGGGGGGTCTTAGGCAGCTGTGCCAGAAGAGACCCAGAGGAAGTTCTCAGTGCTGTATGCACTTTCCAGCATGGGGCTCAGAGCCAAGTTCATCAACGTCTGGTGTCCAAGTCCAGAACTCAGCTCTTCTGTTCTGTTCCTTGCATCCCACCTCCCTCCAGGATAAACCTCGAAGCAGCCAACAACGTAAAAGGCAATGTTTTCATGGCATAAAACTAAAGTTATGTCCTAGAAGACGAATCCTAATCCCATCCCCTACTCACACTAAGGGATAAGACAGTTTACAATAATAAATAGTCAGAGTAAACTACAATTGTAAATACAGTCCATAAAACAGAAACCCTGCAAAATAAATAACCCACCCCATAACATCGTACTACTGTATATAAGACCCACCTAACAACTCCAGTTCCCTGTGTGTACCCGGATCAGTCCAGACTGTGGGTTCTGCCTCCCTTCCAGCAGATGGAGACAGAGAAAAACTCGAAGAGCACTCACTCATAACTGGTGAGCCACCTGCATCTCTTCAGTATTTCTCTGTCTCCAGCAGATGGAGGTGGTGCAAACCCTGCAGTCTTGCCCTGAACTAGGGGTGAACGCAGTCTCTCTTTAAAAAAAAAAGGGAATCAAGCAGGATAAAAAAAAAGAAGCATTACCTCCCAGGGGGACAGGTCCTGGTGAGAAACCATCACAGCCCCAGTCCTGTGTTTGCTTCCAAAAGGGCAACCTGCCCCCTGCTGGAGGGATTGCTTAAGTAACCCCCCCTCCAGGTAACATCAGCAGGGAGGAGGCAGGACTGGAACAGGGCAGGAATGGGGGGGGGGGGGTGTTTAACGGGCTCCCACAGATAACATCACTGAAGAGGGGGTCAGCGCCACGCTGGGCCAGCAGCTGAGGAATTCGGCAGCACACTGGACTTGGGCCGAATCCTGGGGTTATCTGAGCTTCCATGTCATCTCTGCAGGGGGGAGCCGGTCCGGGCTTTGTATCTCTCAGCTCCGGCCTGCACAGCCAAAAGCCATTAACCAATGAAGTTAGCATGGGGCACATTTAAAACTAATCGGAGAAAGTTCTTTTTTACTCAACGCACAATTAAACTCTGGAATTTGTTGCCAGAGGATGTGGTTAGTGCAGTTAGTGTAGCTGGGTTTAAAAAAGGATTGGATAAGTTCTTGGAGGAGAAGTCCATTACCTGCTATTAAGTTCACTTAGGGGCGGATTTTAAGAGCCCTGCTCGCCGGTGCGCCTATGTTCAATAGGCGCACCGGCGCGCACAGAGCCCCGGGACTCACGTAAGCCCCGGGGTTTTCCGAGGGGGGCGTGTCGGGGGCGGGGCCGAGCGGCGCGCCGTTTTCGGGGCGGGACGCGGCGTTTCGGGGGTGGGCCCGGGGGCGTGGTTTCGGCCCGGGGCATTCCGGGGGCATGGCCGCGCCCTCCGGAACCGCCCCCGGGTGGCGTCTAGGCGCGCCAGCGGCCCGCTGGTGCGCAGGGATTTACTTCTCCCTCTGGGAGGCGTAAATCCCCCAACAAAGGTAGGGGGGGGGGTTTAGACAGGGCCGGGGGGATGGGTTAGGTAGAGGAAGGGAGGGGAAGGTGAGGGGAGGGCGTTAGCGAATTCCCTCCGAGGCCGCTCCGATTTCGGAGCGGCCTCGGAGGGAATGGAGGTAGGCTGCGCGGCTCGGCGCGCGCCGGCTACACGGAATCGGTAGCCTTACGCGCGCCGATCCAGGATTTTAGCGGATACGCGCCTGGAGCGCCAACAAAAGTACGACAACACGCCGTTTTTGAAAATCTACCCCATTGAGAATAGCCACTGCCATTAACAATGGTTACATGGAATAGACTTAGTTTTTGGGTACCTGCCAGGTTCTTATGGCCTGGATTGGCCTCTGTTGGAGACAGGATGCTGGGCTTGATGGACCCTTGGTCTGACCCAGTATGGCATGTTCTTATGAGTAAGTGTTAGTGAGATCTAAAAACGCCTTCTGCTACCTTCTCTTCTGTTCCCAGTTGTACACTTCCCTGTTTTATTGTAACTGCAATATTCTAACCATGCACTTGTTAAAGTTTTTTTGCATTTTTTGTATTTCTCTTTGTTTTTCACACCCTGTTAAATGTAAACCGGCATGATGTGACACCTGTCATGAATGCCGGCATAATAAAAAAACTAAATAAATAAATAAATAAGATTAAAGGGCTGGATCAGTGGCAGTGGAGGATTCCAAGAGCAGGACCTGAGTTGGGGTTGCCAGCGAGGAAGCGCTGGACATAGGACCCCGAACTGCAGAGTTTCGGAAGGAGAGCATTACTGCAGTGACTGGGCTTCCTGTGACTTGGGAGGGTGGATAGAGGTGCTCGCAATGAAAGCTCCTGACGCCAGTTCCCAGATCTGCTTCTGAATGAGCTGGAAACCCAAAGACGCAGAAAGAAGCTCCTGCACCCAAAAATCAAAAAGGAAAGAAAGATTTGATAACCACAGAGCACTCGCTTTCCACTGCATCTTATATCAGGGTAAAGATCCGATAACCGCAGAGCACTCGCTTTCTAATGCATCTTATATCAGGGTAAAGATCTCATAACCACAGAGCACTCGCTTTCTAATGCATCTTATATCAGGGTAAAGATCCGATAACCACAGAGCACTCGCTTTCTAATGCATCTTATATCAGGGTAAACATTTGATAACCACAGAGCACTCGCTTTCTAATGCATCTTATATCAGGGTAAAGATCCGATAACCACAGAGCACTCGCTTTCTAATGCATCTTATATCAGGGTAAAGATCTCATAACCGCAGAGCACTCGCTTTCTAATGCATCTTATATCAGGGTAAAGATCCGATAACCACAGAGCACTCGCTTTCTAATGCATCTTATATCAGGGTAAACATTTGATAACCACAGAGCACTCGCTTTCTAATGCATCTTATATCAGGGTAAAGATCCGATAACCACAGAGCACTCGCTTTCTAATGCATCTTATATCAGGGTAAAGATCTCATAACCGCAGAGCACTCGCTTTCTAATGCATCTTATATCAGGGTAAAGATCCGATAACCACAGAGCACTCGCTTTCTAATGCATCTTATATCAGGGTAAACATTTGATAACCACAGAGCACTCGTTTTCTAATGCATCTTATATCAGGGTAAAGATCTGATAACCACAGAGCACTCGCTTTCTAATGCATCTTATATCAGGGTAAAGATCCGATAACCGCAGAGCACTCGCTTTCTAATGCATCTTATATCAGGGTAAAGATCTCATAACCACAGAGCACTCGCTTTCTAATGCATCTTATATCAGGGTAAGGATCTGATAACCACAGAGCACTCGCTTTCTAATGCATCTTATATCAGGGTAAAGATCCGATAACCACAGAGCACTCGCTTTCTAATGCATCTTATATCAGGGTAAAGATCTCATAACCACAGAGCACTCGCTTTCTAATGCATCTTATATCAGGGTAAGGATCTGATAACCACAGAGCACTCGCTTTCTAATGCATCTTATATCAGGGTAAACATTTGATAACCACAGAGCACTCGCTTTCTAATGCATCTTATATCAGGGTAAACATTTGATAACCACAGAGCACTCGCTTTCTAATGCATCTTATATCAGGGTAAACATTTGATAACCACAGAGCACTCGCTTTCTAATGCATCTTGTATCAGGGTAAAGATCCGATAACCACAGAGCACTCGCTTTCTAATGCATCTTATATAAGGGTAAAGATCCGATAACCACAGAGCACTCGCTTTCTAATGCATCTTATATCAGGGTAAACATTTGATAACCACAGAGCACTCGCTTTCTAATGCATCTTATATCAGGGTAAAGATCCGATAACCACAGAGCACTCGCTTTCTAATGCATCTTATATCAGGGTAAAGATCCGATAACCACAGAGCACTCGCTTTCTAATGCATCTTATATCAGGGTAAAGATCCGATAACCACAGAGCACTCGCTTTCTAATGCATCTTATATCAGGGTAAACATTTGATAACCACAGAGCACTCGCTTTCTAATGCATCTTATATCAGGGTAAAGATCCGATAACCACAGAGCACTCGCTTTCTAATGCATCTTATATCAGGGTAAAGATCCGATAACCACAGAGCACTCGCTTTCTAATGCATCTTATATCAGGGTAAAGATCCGATAACCACAGAGCACTCGCTTTCTAATGCATCTTATATCAGGGTAAAGATCCGATAACCACAGAGCACTCGCTTTCTAATGCATCTTATATCAGGGTAAAGATCCGATAACCACAGAGCACTCGCTTTCTGATGCATCTTATATCAGGGTAAAGATCCGATAACCACAGAGCACTCGCTTTCTAATGCATCTTATATCAGGGTAAAGATCCGATAACCACAGAGCACTCGCTTTCTGATGCATCTTATATCAGGGTAAAGATCCGATAACCACAGAGCACTCGCTTTCTGATGCATCTTATATCAGGGTAAAGATCCAATAACCACAGAGCACTCGCTTTCTGATGCATCTTATATCAGGGTAAAGATCCGATAACCACAGAGCACTCGCTTTCTGATGCATCTTATATCAGGGTAAAGATCCGATAACCACAAAGCACTCGCTTTCTGATGCATCTTATATCAGGGTAAAGATCCGATAACCACAGAGCACTCGCTTTCTGATGCATCTTATATCAGGGTAAAGATCCGATAACCACAGAGCACTCGCTTTCTGATGCATCTTATATCAGGGTAAAGATCTGATAACCACAGAGCACTCGCTTTCTGATGCATCTTATATCAGGGTAAAGATCCGATAACCACAGAGCACTCGCTTTCTGATGCATCTTATATCAGGGTAAAGATCCGATAACCACAGAGCACTCGCTTTCTAATGCATCTTATATCAGGGTAAAGATCTCATAACCACAGAGCACTCGCTTTCTAATGCATCTTATATCAGGGTAAAGATCCGATAACCACAGAGCACTCGCTTTCTAATGCATCTTATATCAGGGTAAAGATCCGATAACCACAGAGCACTCGCTTTCTAATGCATCTTATATCAGGGTAAAGATCCGATAACCACAGAGCACTCGCTTTCTGATGCATCTTATATCAGGGTAAAGATCCGATAACCACAGAGCACTCGCTTTCTAATGCATCTTATATCAGGGTAAAGATCCGATATCCACAGAGCACTCGCTTTCTAATGCATCTTATATCAGGGTAAAGATCCGATAACCACAGAGCACTCGCTTTCTAATGCATCTTATATCAGGGTAAAGATCCGATAACCACAGAGCACTCGCTTTCTAATGCATCTTATATCAGGGTAAAGATCCGATAACCACAGAGCACTCGCTTTCTAATGCATCTTATATCAGGGTAAAGATCCGATAACCACAGAGCACTCGCTTTCTAATGCATCTTATATCAGGGTAAAGATCTCATAACCACAGAGCACTCGCTTTCTAATGCATCTTATATCAGGGTAAAGATCTCATAACCACAGAGCACTCGCTTTCTAATGCATCTTATATCAGGGTAAACATTTGATAACCACAGAGCACTCGCTTTCTAATGCATCTTATATCAGGGTAAAGATCCGATAACCACAGAGCACTTGCTTTCTAATGCATCTTATATCAGGGTAAACATTTGATAACCACAGAGCACTCGCTTTCTAATGCATCTTATATCAGGGTAAAGATCTGATAACCACAGAGCACTCGCTTTCTAATGCATCTTATATCAGGGTAAGGATCTGATAACCACAGAGCACTTGCTTTCTAATGCATCTTATATCAGGGTAAACATTTGATAACCACAGAGCACTCGCTTTCTAATGCATCTTATATCAGGGTAAACATTTGATAACCACAGAGCACTCGCTTTCTAATGCATCTTATATCAGGGTAAAGATCCGATAACCACAGAGCACTTGCTTTCTAATGCATCTTATATCAGGGTAAACATTTGATAACCACAGAGCACTCGCTTTCTAATGCATCTTATATCAGGGTAAAGATCTGATAACCACAGAGCACTCGCTTTCTAATGCATCTTATATCAGGGTAAGGATCTGATAACCACAGAGCACTTGCTTTCTAATGCATCTTATATCAGGGTAAACATTTGATAACCACAGAGCACTCGCTTTCTAATGCATCTTATATCAGGGTAAAGATCCGATAACCACAGAGCACTCGCTTTCTAATGCATCTTATATCAGGGTAAACATTTGATAACCACAGAGCACTCGCTTTCTAATGCATCTTATATCAGGGTAAAGATCTCATAACCACAGAGCACTCGCTTTCTAATGCATCTTATATCTTTTGAATGTGCCTCCAAAGTTAGCTAAATAAGTTTATCCGGCTAACTTTGGTATCCATACTGTGTCTGACTATAGACCTCCATATTTATTGCACAGGATGAGATAGCCCTGCGTACCCTACACATACTTTGTCCTCTGTTACCCCTCCTGATCATGGATACAGAATAACTCACCCCCACCCGTACCCCTCCCAAGCAGAAATGACTGCTTAATTTTTTTTTTTTATACTGACATTCATCTCAATTGAGATATCACACCGGTTTACATTCAGGTACTGTAGGTATTTCTCTATCCCCAGAGGGCTTACAATGTCTTATTTTGCCCAGCTGGACGCTGACACAATAGTTTAGGAATGTTGCTTAATGTGGGTTATTCTTGTTTTATTTATATTATTACAAGAAAAGGTCAGTAATATAAATGGCTTAAAAAAATGTATTGCCGGTTTAAAAGGCCTTGCCAGCCGCCAGACTCCCTTCATTAAAACCATCCAAATACCAGCACCTGGCATTAATTCACAGTTTCTTTAATCTATAACAGAAGTGGCCAACTCTGGTCCTCAAGAGCCAGAAAGAGGCCAGGTTTTCAGGATATGCACGAGGCAGATTTGCATACAGTGGAGGCGGTGCATATTCGTGCTGGATTATCCTGAAAACCTGGCACCCCTGATCTAACAGACGAATCCGTTTCCCTTCATAGGTCCTCCTTTTCTTCATGTTTTTGAAATTGTCTTTACAGGTTAATGCAGTAAAGTCTCTTCCCTTACTCCACAAAGAGGTATTACAAGTTACAGAAATTCCCCTTCTTCCAGAACCAGTGCAGCAAGTACAGTTTTTCCTTAGTAAACTCGTATGGAGATGACTGCGTGCAGGTGTCTGCAGGCTACACCTCATCCTGTGAGCAGGGCTGACTGCCAGAGGGAAATAGTCCAGCAAAACACTTTTTGTTGGTCTCAGTCGGAGTAGCTAGTGGTTAGAGCAGGGGGCTAGGAGCCAGGAGAGCAGGGTTCGAGTCCTGCTGTCTCTCCTTGTGACCTTGGGCAAGTCACTTTACCCTCCATTGCCTCAGGTACAAATTTACAGGCCCATGCAGGGGAGAGCCGATGCTCTGAGGCAAGCACCTGCTCTCCCAACACAGGCACAAACATTGAGCGTCCATTTTCCAACCCCCCTGCAGATTTAAACTTTATTTTTTTAAAGATTTTTATCTTTTTTTATTTTTGGGGCCTCTATTTCTCTATGATATTAAGTCAGAGGGAGTTCAGAAAAGCAGTGTTTTCTGCTTTTCTGTACACTTGCCCGGTGCTGTCTGAAATTAAAATGGGGCAGATTTTAAAACTTTCGCGCGGGCGTAGATTTCTTCGCGCAACGCTGCCCAAACACATCTATGCCCGATTTCATAACATGCGCGCGCCGAGCCCGAGGGGAGCCCCGGTGGCTTTCCCCGTTCCCTCCAAGGCCGCTCCGAAATCGGATTTATATTCCGCTTTCGGAGCGGCCTTGGAGGGAACTTTTTTCCCGGACCCCCCACCTTCCCCTCTCTAACCCATCCCCTAGCCCTACCTAAATCCCGCCCCCTACCTTATTTCATTTCTTACACCTGCCGGCGCGCAAACCCCTGACACGGCCGGAACGGAGGAGGGCTCGGGACACGCCCTCAGACCACCGTCACGCCCCCGGACCTGCCCTGACCTCGGACACGCCCCCGGACCCGCCCCCGGTCCTGCCCTGACCTCGGACACGCCCCCAGACCTGCCCTGACCTCAGACACGCCCCCAGACCTGCCCTGACCTCAGACACGCCCCCAGACCTGCCCTGACCTCGGACATGCCCCCAGACCTGCCCTGACCTCAGACACGCCCCCAGACCTGCCCTGACCTCAGACACGCCCCCAGACCTGCCCTGACCTCGGACACGCCCCCAGACCTGCCCTGACCTCGGACACGCCCCCAGACCTGCCCTGACCTCGGACACGCCCCCGGACCCACACCCAGACTGCCCTGACCTCGGACACGCCCCCGGACCTGCCCCCAGACTGCCCTGACCTCGGACACGCCCCCGGTCCTGCCCCCAGACTGCCCTGACCTCGGACACGCCCCCGGTCCTGCCCCCAGACTGCCCTGACCTCGGACACGCCCCCGGACCCGCCCCCAGACTGCCCTGACCTCGGACACGCCCCCGGACCCCCCCCCCCGGCCTGCCCTGACCTCGGACACGACCCCGGTCCTGCCCCCAGACTGCCCTGACCTCGGACACGCCCCCAGACTGCCCTGACCTCAGACACGCCCCCGGACCTGCCCTGACCTCAGACACGCCCCCAGACCTGCCCTGACCTCGGACACGCCCCCAGACCTGCCCTGACCTCGGACACGCCCCCGGACCCACCCCCAGCCTGCCCTGACCTCGGACACGCCCCCGGACCTGCCCCCAGACTGCCCTGACCTCGGACACGCCCCCGGTCCTGCCCCCAGACTGCCCTGACCTCGGACACGCCCCCATACCCGCCCCCAGACTGCCCTGACCTCGGACACGCCCCCGGACCCACCCCCAGACTGCCCTGACCTCGGACACGACCCCGGTCCTGCCCCCAGACTGCCCTGACCTCGGACACGCCCCCGGACCTGCCCCCAGACTGCCCTGACCTCGGACCCACCCCGGACCCACCCCAGACTGCCCTGACCTCAGACCCACCCCGCACCCACCCCAGACTGCCCTGACCTCAGACACGACCCCGGACCCGCCCCCGGACCTGCCATGACCTCGGACACGCCCCCGGACCTGCCCCCAGACTGCCCTGACCTCAGACACGCCCCCAGACCTGCCCCCAGACTGCCCTGACCTCGGACACGCCCCCGGTCCTGCCCCCAGACTGCCCTGACCTCGGACACGCCCCCGGTCCTGCCGCCAGACTGCCCTGACCTCGGACACGCCCCCGGTCCTGCCCCCAGACTGCCCTGACCTCGGACACGCCCCCGGACCCACCCCCAGACTGCCCTGACCTCGGACACGCCCCCGGTCCTGCCCCCAGACTGCCCTGACTTCGGACACGCCCCCGGACCTGCCCCCAGACTGCCCTGACCTCGGACCCACCCCGGACCCACCCCAGACTGCCCTGACCTCAGACACGACCCCGGACCTGCCCTGACCTCGGACACGCCCCCGGACCTGCCCCCAGACTGCCCTGACCTCGGACACGCCCCCGGACCTGCCCCCAGACTGCCCTGACCTCGGACACGCCCCCGGTCCTGCCCCCAGACTGCCCTGACCTCGGACACGCCCCCGGACCTGCCCCCAGACTGCCCTGACCTCGGACACGCCCCCGGACCCACCCCCAGACTGCCCTGACCTCGGACACGCCCCGGGACCCACCCCCAGACTGCCCTGACCTCGGACACGCCCCCGGACCCACCCCCAGACTGCCCTGACCTCGGACACGCCCCGGACCCGCCCCCAGACTGCCCTGACCTCGGACACGCCCCCGGTCCTGCCCCCAGACTGCCCTGACCTCGGACACGCCCCCGGACCCACCCCCAGACTGCCCTGACCTCGGACACGCCCCCGGACCCACCCCCAGACTGCCCTGACCTCGGACACGCCCCCGGACCCACCCCCAGACTGCCCTGACCTCGGACACGCCCCCGGACCCACCCCCAGACTGCCCTGACCTCGGACACGCCCCCGGTCCTGCCCCCAGACTGCCCTGACCTCGGACCCACCCTGGACCCACCCCAGACTGCCCTGACCTCAGACACGCCCCCGGTCCTGCCCCCAGACTGCCCTGACCTCGGACCCACCCCAGACTGCCCTGACCTCAGACACGACCCCGGACCCACCCCGGACTGCCCTGACCTCGGACCCACCCTGGACCTGCCCCCAGACTGCCCTGACCTCGGACCCACCCCAGACTGCCCTGACCTCGGACCCACCCTGGACCACCCACTTTTGAAAGCCCTGAGACTTGCGCGTGTCCTGGGGCGTATTTTCTCAGGTTATGCGCGTAGCCTTTGAAAATCTACCCCAACGTGCGGCTTGGCTGCACATTTTGCTTTCTGTGTTGTGGGAGACGACCTAATAGGCTCATCAACCTGCATTTTCTTGTGATCAGCGCTATTAGTTTTGGGGGGTTGGCCATGCATTTTCCATGCGCTATTACCCCTTACTGTATAAGGGGTAAAAATAATGCGTCAAAAACGCGCGTCCAAATGGGGCTAACAGTGCGATCGGCCGAGCGCAGCGTTCTGTATCGGCCCGTTAGATTGTGAGCCCTCTGGGGATAGGGAAATACCTACAGGACCTGAATGCAATCCACTTTGCAGCGCTGAGAAAAGTGCAAAAAGCAGAATATAAAATGTAAATAAATAGAAATAGAACAGTCAAGCTGTAAGAAAATCATTACAATGTGCTTAGAAAGGCGAGTGAAAGCTTCTTTTGAGTTTCAGCTGAATCAGACCGGGCTCCCTGACGGGACTGTGATAGCACAAGCTTCTCATCTGTCCCTTCTCAGCCCCCTGAACCCGGCTGGGTGCTGGTGTCACTGAGCCAGGGCTGGACCTTTCTCCCCCTGCCTGCTCCGCAGCATCCCTAGCCAGGCCTGCTCTTGCCCTCTGAAGAGGAATGAGTAGGTTAGTTATCCTGCCTGGCTATATATTGCTTTCACGTTCAGAAACGCGTTGAGATGCCTAGGAGGATGGTAACCAGAGACACAAGCTGAGAGCACTATTACCCTTTGCAGGAAAAAGTCCGGTCTCTTCCTACGGCCTCCTTAACACTTGCCCCCTTACGTTTCTCTCTGCAGGCTGAACACCATCATGGACTCGGACAGGGTGCTGGTGATGGAGGCCGGGAGAGCAGTGGAGCTGGACTCTCCCAGAGTGCTCTGCAACAACCCGGAGTCGTCGTTCTACAGACTCATCCAGAGCGGGGAGCAGTGAGGGCAGGCAGGGTTTCACCGAGATGATAACCTGCTTCTTCAATTCTGCATCTGGAACAGCTGTGCAGAAGGATTCCAGCATTGGATGAAAAGACCGAATCCACTGGAAGGCAATTGCATCCTGAAACATCTGCCTTCCTATGCGGTGCCTGCTTCCCTTCATTGCCTGGAAGGATGGAGAGGGAATCCCTTGCTTTGCTGGAGAGACAGGAACTAAAGGTCCTTTCTGCACACAATCCCGCACTGCACTGTAAAAGAGTTCCTGCCTGGAAGTAAGATCTGGCATGAGAAAATACCATGAATAAAATGTGCGGTTTTACTATTCCTTTCCACCTATGTCTCATTTAATCCTGCATTTTTGGTGAAACATCGGCATTAACAAGGCTTGAGCGTGGAGTGCCTCAGGGGTCCTCACACTGTCCTCTCTTATCTAACATCTTCTTGAGACTCCCGGGGAAGCAATACCAATCACATTTCACATAAACACTGCAGGGAGGTGTAGAGAAGGAAACAAAGGCTCGGGAGATCAGTAGAAAAGTTACTTTATAAAAAAAAGTATTGTAATACCAAAGGTTCTGGCAAAATATAGTAAGTGACACAGGCAATATGTCAGAGACTATAGCATATGTGCATACAAGAAAATAGTAAAGAACAAAACTATTGCTAGCAACGCTCTTGTATACAGAACAGCAAAGAGACAGGGATAAGATAATATAACAACGCACTAAATCATAGGCTAACTTCCCCTGTTTCATCCCCAAAAAATTACTGGTGCAACCCTGGCAGTGATGTCCTTGCAAGGAATTGGTGGGCGTGAGATTTAATAAATTCCCCGCCCCCTCCCCCCTTCCCCCAAGGAATGAGGACGAAACTGTGCAGGAAAACAGATCTGCATCTCACTGTCTTCCATCTGTTCCGCAGTCAGAACTGGGAACAAAGCTGTTACACTTTACAGTATGCAGACGTGTGCAACTCAGATTTGTTTCAAGCAGTCCTGAGCAGGACACATGTGCAACTCAGATTTCTTTGTTTCAAGCAGTCCTGAGCAGGACACATGTGCAACTCAGATTTCTTTGTTTCAAGCAGTCCTGAGCAGGACACATGTGCAACTCAGATTTGTTTCAAGCAGTCCTGAGCAGGACACATGTGCAGTTCAGATTTCTTTGTTTCAAGCAGTCCTGAGCAGGACACATGTGCAGTTCAGATTTCTTTGTTTCAAGCAGTCCTGAGCAGGACACATGTGCAACTCAGATTTCTTTGTTTCAAGCAGTCCTGAGCTATAAATCATATTGACTGTTCTCAGTGTTTCACTTTCTAGTGGGGGCTATTCTCTCCATACACGTACATCTACATGTCCTCTGGTCGATTCTCCCTAATACAGAAGGACATTATATAAACAATTACAGTATCATATGACTTTAAAAAGGGAGGTTATGATAAAATGAGGAAATCAGAAAAAAAACCTAAAAGGAGCAATTTGTAAGAGATAAAAATTAGCATAAGGCATGAATAATGGGGTAGATTTTCAGAGCCCTGCTCGCCTAAATCTGCCCAAAACCGGGCGGATTTAGGCGAGCAGGGCCCTGCGCGCCGGGAAGCCTATTTTACATAGGCCTCCCGGCGCGCGCAGAGCCCCGGGACTCGCGTAAGTCCCGGGGTTCTCGGAGGGGGGCGTGTCGGGGGCGTGTCGGGGGGCGGGCCCGGTCGTCGCGGCGTTCCGGGGGCGTGTCGGCAGTGTTTTGGGGGCGGGTACGGGGCGTGGCTACGGCCCGGGGGCGTGGCCGCGCCCTCCGTACCCGCCCCCAGGTCACGGCCCGGCGCGCAGCAGGCCCGCTGGCGCGCGGGGATTTACGTCTCCCTCCGGGAGGCGTAAATCCCCCGACAAAGGTAAGGGGGGGGGTGTAGACAGGGCCGGGCGGGTGGGTTAGGTAGGGGAAGGGAGGGGAAGGTGAGGGGAGGGCAAAGGAAAGTTCCCTCCAAGGCCGCTCCGATTTCGGAGCGGCCTTGGAGGGAACGGGGGGAGGCAGTGCGGCTCGGCGCGCGCAGGCTATACAAAATCGATAGCCTTGCGCGCGCCGATCCAGGATTTTAGTGGATACGCACGGCTCCGCGCGTATCTACTAAAATCCAGCGTACTTTTGCTTGAGTCTGATGCGCAAGCAAAAGTAGGCTGATCGCGCTTCTTTTAAAATCTACCCCAATGTGGGGCGGATTTTAAGAGCCCTGCTCGCGTAAATCCGCCCGGATTTACGCGAGCAGGGCCCTGCACGCCGGTAAGCCTATTTTACATAGGCCTACCGGCGCGCGCAGACCCCGGGACTCGCGTACGTCCCGGGGTTTTCGGAGGGGGGCGTGTCGGGGGGCGGGCCCGGTCGTCGCGGCGTTTCGGGGGCGTGTCGGGAGCGTTTTGGGGGCGGGTACGGGGGCGTGGCTACGGCCCGGGGCGGTCCGGGGGCGTGGCCGCGCCCTCCGTACCCGCCCCCAGGTCGCGGCCCGGCGCGCAGGAGGCCCGCTGGCGCGCGGGGATTTACGTCTCCCTCCGGGAGGCGTAAATCCCCCGACAAAGGTAAGGGGGGGTTTAGACAGGGCCGGGCGGGTGGGTTAGGTAGGGGAAGGGAGGGGAAGGTGAGGGGAGGGCAAAGGAAAGTTCCCTCCGAGGCCGCTCCGATTTTGGAGCGGCCTTGGAGGGAACGGGTTAGGCAGCGCGGCTCGGCGCGCGCCGGCTATACAAAATCAATAGCCTTGCGCGCGCCGATCCAGGGATTTTAGTGGATACGCGCGGCTCCGCGCGTATCTACTAAAATCCAGCGTACTTTTGCTTGAGTCTGATGCGCAAGCAAAAGTAGGCTGATCGCGCTTCTTTTAAAATCTACCCCTGTGTGAAAATACTATCTTGGAAGTTCAGATAAAATATATTCCAAGCATTAAAAAAAGGTCAAAGGAAGACAAAACACTGCCAACATGGTTTCACGGTGAAGTGAAAAAGGCAGTTAAAGTCAAAAAGTCATTGTTCAAAAAATTAAAAGCAGACCCAAAAGAAAATATGTAAGAGCATAAGCAATGGCAAGTTAGAGATAAAATAGCATAAGACAGGCCAAAGGAAAATGTAAGAAGCTTGCTATAGAGGCAAAAATAATTAATAAAACATTTTTCATGTATGTTTAAAGCAAAACACCTGTGAGGAAGTCAGTTGGGCCGCTGGATGATGAGGAGTAAAACGGATGCTCAGGAAGGACAAGGAAATAGCAGAAAATCTAAATGAATCCTTTGCATATATCTTTATTGAGGAGGAAACTTACCAAGACTTGAAACTTTCCTTTATGGTGATGATTCTAAGAAATAAAGCAAATCTCTGTGATAATGGAGGATGAAATAGATCAAATTTTCAAACTAAATAGTAGCAAATCACTACAACCTGATGGCAGCCACCAAAGAGTCCTAAAAGAACTCAAGCATGAAAATGCAAACCTCTTACTAGTAATCCATAACCTATCATTTAAAACAGCCACAATACCTGAAGACTGAAGAGGTGCCAATGTAATTCCAGCTTTTAGAAAGGGCTGCAGGGATGATCTGGGAAACTATAGACAGGTGAGACTGATGTTGGTGCTGGCAAAATGGTAGAAATCATTCTTAAAAGCAAAATCACTGGCCATATAGATAGACATGGCTTAATGGCCTTACCTATATTCTAGATTTTTTGAAGGTGTAAATAAACAAGTAGTGTATTTGGATTTTCAGAAGGCACTGGACAAAGTCCCCCATAATAGACTCTTCAGGAAATAAAAAACTCATGGGATAGGTGGTAGTGTCCTGTTCTGGACTGGTAACTGTTTAAAAGACAGGAAACAGGGGGTAGAACGAAGTGGGCAGTTTTCCAAATAGTGGGCCAGGTTTTCGGGGGGGTACGCGCATAAGATACGCGCGTACCCCCCGAAAACCTGCCCCAAACTCCCCCTGCACGCGCTGAGCCTATGTTGAATAGGCTCAGCGCGTGCAAAGCCCCGGGATGCGCGTAAGTCCTGGGGCTTTCCCGGGGGGGGCGTGTCGGAAGGCGTGACGCGACCCGTGCGTCATCGGGGGCGTGTCGAGGGGGCATGAAGCGGCCGGCGCGTCATCCGGGGGCGGGGCCGCGGGCGTGGTTTCGGCCCGGGGGTG
This sequence comes from Rhinatrema bivittatum, assembly GCF_901001135.1. Taxonomy (NCBI): domain Eukaryota; kingdom Metazoa; phylum Chordata; class Amphibia; order Gymnophiona; family Rhinatrematidae; genus Rhinatrema; species Rhinatrema bivittatum. The sequence goes on along the minus strand of NC_042617.1, from coordinate 4,590,880 downwards.
TGGCTGCGGCCTCCGGACCAGCCCCCGGACCGGAACATGGCGCGCGGCAACCGGCCCGGTGCACGCAAAGTTACGCCAGCCTCGAGCAGACGTAACTTGTTGAACAAAGGTAGGGGAGGGTTAGATAGGGCTGGGGGGGGGTGGGTTAGGTAGGGGAAGGGAGGGAAAGGTGGGGGGAGGCCGAAGGAAAGTCCCCTCCGAGGCCGCTCCGATTCTGGAGCGACCTCGGAGGGAACGGGGGCAGGCTGCACGGCTCGGCGCGCGCAGGCTACCGATTTTGGGCAGTTTTGCGCGCGCCGACCCCGGATTTTAAATGGATACGCGCGACTACGCGCGTATCTGTGGAAATCCCGCATACTCTTGTTCACGCGTGTGCACAGATTTATAAAATCTGCCCCAGTGGGAATTGGTCCTGGAACCTGCGCTGTTTAACATATTCATAAATGATCTGGAAAAGGGAACAACAAGTGAGGTGATCAAATTTGCAGATAACACAAAATTATTCAAAGTTGTTAAACAGCGGTGGATTGTGAGTAATTGCAGAAGGAATTTGTGAGACTGGGAGACCGGGCAGTTGAATGGCTGATGAAATTCAATGTAGAAAAGTGCAAAGTGATGCATATAGGGAAAAATATGTTTTATGGTGAAGACCGCTGATCATTTTAATAGCCATCATATGAACCGACATCATCCTGTCTGTATCTTTTTGTTATGGTTATGAGGTGCTGGAGTGGATTCTTGGGTACTGCGGCGATGGCCACTCCCATGGGGAGAACCCCGTGAGAAACCGCAGTGCTAGGCTAGACTCTAGACACGCAGACACAGAGGATTTGTATTTGTTATACAGCTTGGAGATGCTGCCCAGGGGGTGGCAGCAGTGAGGTAACCCAGTAGAGTAGTCCAGGGGTCCTCGGCAGAGGAGACCCGTCCCACACTCCAACGATGGTAGGCTGTGCTGGGTAGAGGAGAGAGTCCCGGAGGTAGACTCACAGCACTGAAGCTGGAGATGAGACAAGCTGACAAGGTTAGATTACTCACTGAATAGATAGCGGCATTTGATGAAGATCCCAGCAGGCAGTAGTTGGATTTGCAGGCACCCAGGCAGGGAGAGCAGGCCCTCGAGGAGCGAGTACCTGGTATCCCAGATAGGCACCTGAAAGAAAGCATAAGGGCCCCCGAGGTGTGGGTACCCAGGTTAGAGGTGAATGGCCCCGGAGGTCAGAGAGAGAATCCAGCGGCAGCAAGGAAGAGGCAGAGTAGCTTAGACCGGAGGCGTATCCAATCCTTGCTAACTCACCTGAAAGAGTGAGCTGAGTGTTTAAATATCTCCAGGAGAGGGCGCAGACCTCTCGGGTGTTGGGCGGCATTCCCGCGCTGACCCCTTTAAGAAAGGGGCAGACTTCGCCGCGCGCACCTAGAGGACGTCGGGGGCAGGGCTTCCGCTGTGACGGCATCTCGGCCGCAGGGGTAGGTCTCTCGGTGTCGCGGTAGGACTCGGAGACTGAGGAGGCACCCACGAGCCCAGCTCGGGGATCCGGAGCGCAGCAGACCACGGCCAGAAGGGGTAAGCTCGGTCAGCCTCAGTCTCCTCAGCTGACCGGCATAACACTTTTTGCAGGCGCAGTCTCCAAACCCGGACACAACACTCAGAGGTTAATTTTCAAAAGCTTTTATGCACGTAAATGAGATTTCAAATATTACCCTGTGGGTCGGTTGTACTTAAAAAAAAGTACTTATGAGAGCAATTTTATGCATACTGCAAAAAGGAAAATTGGTTCTTACCTGCTAATTTTCGTTCCTGTAGTACCACAGATCAGTCCAGACTCCTGGACTGATCTGTGGTTTTGCCTCCCTTCCAGCAGATGGAGACAGAGAAAGTTTCATTGACACTGCTTGATAAACCCTAGTGCCACCTGCAGTTCCTGTTAGCGCTCACCCTGCCAGGAAAGTGAAGTATCAGACTTTCACCCCTGCCGTTGAAGCAGAGAGCTATGCTGGATATGCGTGAAGTATCAGACTTTCTCCCCTGCCATTGAAGCAGAGAGCTATGCTGGACATGTATTGAAAGTGAAGTATCAGGCTAATTTGGTTTGGGGTAGTAGCCGCCATAACAAGCAAGCTACTCCCCGCTTTTTTGTGAATACAAATCCTTTTTCCACATTTCCTCTTGTAGTGTGCCACCAGAGGTGGCAGTAGTGAGGTAGTCTGAATGTAGCAGTCTCAGGACCTTCGTCAGAGGGGACCCTTCTCAACCCGTTGGTAAAGGGGGATTCCAGTGTGGATTTCCCAGCAAGGCAGTACTGTGAATAAGATAGACTGATAGATTACTCACAAGATGGTTGCTGTTAATATGCGATTCCACCAGGTTGAAGAAGTTGGTAGCGGCACCGAGGCAGGGAGAGCAGGCCCTCGAGGAGCAAGTACCTGATGCCTGTAAGGCACCTGAAATAAAGCAGAGGGCCCCCGAGGAACAGGTACCCAGGTTAGCAATAACCCGAAGGGCAGAGAGAGAGAGAGCTTCCAGCGGCAGCGAGGAAGCGGCAGAGTAGCTTAGACTGGCCGAGACCAAGTCCTTGCTAACTCAACGAGCTAGCAACATAGTACAGGCTATATACCCGGATGGCATGACGTCAGTAGAGGGGAACGCCCCCGAGGTTCGCGCCATAGCTGGAATAAAGATGTGGGTGGTGTGTGCGCGCGCTCCCTATTAGGCCCTTGGGAGGAGCATGGCACGAGGCTGCACCATAGCCGTTCCGGGGACGCTGGAGAGGTCGGCTTGTAGACGCGGTGGCAGCCATTTTCCCTAGGGATGTGGGAGGAGCTGTAAACAAGGTGAGGCAAATGGGGCGAAGCAGTCTAGCACAGATGGACGCAACAGTACCCCCCTTCAAAGGGCGTCCTCCGGACTTCCTACCTGGTCTTGGTTTTTGAGGATGCATCTTCTGGAAATCTTGTAGCCTCTCTTTATCCAGTATATTAGCCAAAGGTGTCCATGAGTTATCTTCAGGTCCATAACCTTCCCATGACAGGAGGTATTCCCGTACTCTGCCTCTTTTTCTTACGTCAAGGACAGCATCTACCTTGTACTCGATGTCATCTTCTGCATCTATTCGTGTAGGTTCAGGTGTCTTGTTGGAGAACTCACTAAGTATCAATGGCTTCAATAGTGAGACGTGGAACGCATTGTGAATCTTCAATGTAGGTGGTAGCTTCAGACTATAGGTGAGATTGCCTAATAGTCGGAGAATAGGAAATGGTCCAATGAAGCATGGAGTGAAGTGAGCTGAAGGTATTTTAAGTCTTAGGTGCTTAGTGGGTAGCCAGACTTTGTCACCAGGCTGGAAATCTGGAGCCTTGCAGTGGTGAGCATCGTATCCTTTCTTTGCTCGAAGTCCTGCTTTGAGAAGCATCTCTTTGGTCTGAATCCAGAGTTGTTGAATATCTTCGGCAGTTGATTGAGCTGCCGGGGATGACACGGACAGTGGAAGTGGCAGTGGTGGCAATGTTAGTCGTTCGTAAACCACTTCGAATGGTGTTGATCCAGTGGATGTTGCTGGATGGGAGTTGATAGCGAATTCAGCCCAGGGCAACAGTTCTGCCCAATCATTCTGGCGAGAGTTCACATAGGCATGAATGAACTGCTTGAGTGTCCTGTTCATCCTCTCTGTTTGTCCGTTAGATTGAGGATGGTATGCTGAGGTGAAGTAGAGAGAGATGTCAAACTTCTTGCATAATGCCTTCCAGAATTTAGTTGTGAATTGGACTCCGCGATCGGAAACTATGTGCTTGGGCATGACGTGTAGGCGGAAGATGTGCATGATGAAGAGCTGGGCAAGCTCCATAGCTGTGGGTAAACTAGGGAGAGCCACAAAGTGAGCCATCTTTGAGAATCTGTCAACAGTTACCCAAATCGTGTTGTTTCCTCCTGAGAGTGGTAAGTCTACCACAAAGTCTGTGGCTATGTGTGTCCATGGCTCGTCTGGTACTGGTAAGGGTAAGGGTTGGAGTAGACCCCAAGGACGACCGGGTGGCCTCTTCTGTCTGGCAAAATTTGCACAGGTAGCAACATAGGAGAATGTGTCTTCCTTCATGTCTAAAACAAAGAAGGAGATAGTTTTGGAATGGAGAGCACCAGTCCGTAGACATACTGGTTCGGTGAGCTGGGTTACTTCACCTGGCAAGGGCTCTCCATGGATTGAAGATAGGAGTAGCGGAGACTTCATAATGGTAGTGGGAATCCGCAAGTGCGTTGGAGAATGAAATTACCTCCTGCCCCTGAGTCCACTAGGGCAAGAGTCTGATACTCCAAAGGTCCGCAGATCAAGATACAGGAAGAGAGAGTGGAGGAGAGGGGGCAGTGTTATGAGCGAGCTCCTCTGGAGGGAGGAGCTAGCCATCTGTTATGAGCGAGCTCCTCTGGAGGGAGGAGCTAGCAATCTGTTATGGTTATACTCCTATGAAGGGGAGGAGTTAGCAAGCTGTTTGGAATCTGCTCCTGTGGTGTGAGGAGTTAGCAATCTGTTATAATCTATTCCTGAGGAAGGAGAAGTTAGTAAACTGATATGCTCAGCTCCTGTAGAGGGAGTAGTAACAAACTGTAATGAATCTGTTGCTGAAGACTCCTGGTGGGAAGGAGTAGCCATCTGCTACCAGCGGAGTGCTTGGAGAGGACACTCAGCTGTAGAGGAATGTAGATAGGTGAATCCTTGGGCCGATGGCAGATGACTTCGCCCCCAGGAGGATATCCTGAGAGGGACCACCGGCTAGGCTTGAGTACGGAGACAGACACAGATAATTCTTTTATTAGACAGGTTAGTAGAACCACCAGAGGTGGCAGTAGTGAACTGATATGCCCGGCAGGGCTGAAGTCCCTCAGGTACTGGAACAACGATCCCAGGGTTGAGCTGTAGAGAAACTATAGATAGTGAGTAGACAGGGTATGCTGTGTTCATAGCCAGAACTGGATGACAGATCTCACATAAGGTCTTTAGAAAGCTCAGTAGCTGGAAAGGGTTAGGCCCTCGAGGAGCGAGTACCTGGTTCCAGGGAAAGCTCTGAGAGAGCGATGGTAACTCACAAATGTCTGTATCTGTGATAGCTTCCAGGCAGTAGAGAATCTTCAGAGTGATCAGGGACATGGGCCCTCGAGGAGCGAGTACCGGTTCCTATCGGCAATCTGAAATAAAGAAAAGAGCGAGGCCCCCGAGGAGTGGGTACCCCTGGTAAGTCCGAGGAGGCAGAGTAGCTTGGACGAATCCTTGCTAACTCAATTAGTTAGCAAATACTGAGACCTTTTATATTGGAAGCGGATGACATCAGTTCAGGGGGACGCCCCTGAGGTTTGCGCCCTTGCTGGTACATATTTCGGAGCACGCGCACGCCCTATGTCATCAGGAACATGGCGGATCCACAGCGTTGTGCCGCTCCGGGGACACCGGAGGAAGACGGCAAGAAGACGCCGCGGCAGTAACCTGTCCATCAGGCCCGGAGGGAGTCGCCACAGTGGTAAGGAGGGCGGAGTGAGGGCGTCGAGCAGCGATGGACTCAACAGGCAGTAAGACCTAAGAAGAGTCCTCCCGCAGGACTTAGATCTGCCAGTTTCCCGGACATATAGGGCATGTTTGAACAGCATGGCCAGCTTGTCCACAGTACATGCACAGCCCCAGTTTCTTCCTGGTTCTTTTCTCTTTAGCTGACAGATGGCTGCGGCCTAATTGCATTGGTTCTTCTTTGCCAGTTACTGGAACCGGAGGAACAGACCTGGGTGTGGACTTAACTCGAGTTTCACCCTGAACTGGTCTTCTGGGAGTCTTGGTCTCTTGAACCTTGTCACGAAGTCGACGATTAATCCTTATTGCCAACTTCACTAGTCTCAGGCATTTCACAAGGTCTCAGGCATTTCACAAGAAGCAAGCTCATCCTTCAGATGAGAGTTCAGTCCTTCAAAGAAGAGGGTACTCAGGCATTTAGGGTCCCAGTGTAATTCAGACGCCAGTGTCTTGAATTCAATAGTGAAGTCAGCCAAGGGTTTGTTACCTTGCTTCAGGTGAACCAAAGAAGATCCTGCAGTAGTATACCGGCAGGGTCATCAAAAACTGATCTGAACAGCTCAAAGAATCCTTCAATGTCATGTAGAATAGGATCCTCGCTGTCCCACAGCGAAGAGGCCCAAGTCAACGCTCTTCCGTCCAGGTAAGACCAAGATATAGGTGGTCTTGGCATAAGCTGTGGGGAAATGGCTAGGTTGCAGGGAGAAGTGCATGCAACACTGATTAATAAAACCTCTGCATCTCCAAACCTCCCCCGAGAAGCGTGTAGGAGCAGATAGAGGTACAATAGTCTTGACTGTCACTTCAGACAGTGTAGCTTCTTTACCTGTAGTGGTGGGTAAATTCACCTGTGTGTGCAGCAAGTTAAATGCTGTAGTCAAACTCTCCAGCGCACTCTGCTGTTCGCAGATTCGCTGGGCCAGGCCTGGAATGGCCTGCAATGCGGTGAGCTGAGCTGAATCTATGGAGTTAGCAATCTGTTATGGTTAAGCGGTGTTTGGTGGATTCCTGTGTACTGAGGCTGATGACCACGCCCACGGGAAGGAGCCCTGTGAGGCGCTGTAGTACTGGTCTAAACGCAGACGCACAAACACAAAGTTTAGTTCTTTTATTTAAAAGCTTGTAGTGTGCCACCAGAGGTGGCAGTAGTGAGGTAGTCTGAATATAGCAGTCTCAGGACCTTCGGCAGAGGGGACCCTTCTCACCCCGTTGGTAAAGGGGGATTCTGGTGTGGATTTCCCAGCAAGGCAGTACTGTGGATGAGATAGACTGATAGATTACTCACAAGATGGTTGCTTTTAATATGCGATTCCACCAGGTTGAAGAAGTTGGTAGCGGTACCAAGGCAGGGAGAGCAGGCCCTCAAGGAGCAGGTACCCAGGTTAGCAATACCCTAAAGAGCAGAGAGAGAGCTTCCAGCGGCAGCAAGGAAACGGCAGAGTAGCTTGGACCGGCTGAGACCAAGTCCTTGCTAACTCAACGAGCTAGCAACATAGTACAGGCTATATATCCGGATGACGTCAGTAGAGGGGAACGTCCCCGAGGTTGCGCCATAGCTAGAATAAAGACATGGATGGCGTGCGCATGCGCACCCTAGTAGGCCCTTGGGAGGAGCATGGCGGGAGGCAGCACCATAGCCATTCCGGGGACACTGGAGAGGTCGGCTTGTAGATGCGGCAGCAGCCATTTTTCCTAGGGATTCGGGAGGAGCCGTAAACAACATGAGGCAAACGGGGCGAAGCCGTCTAGCACTGATGGACGCAACAGTAAATCCTCTTATCTTCATTCCCCCCTGCCGTTGAAGCAGTGAGCTGCGCTGTATATATATTCAAAATGAAGTATCAGGCTTTTTTGGTTTGGGGTAGTAACCGCCGCAACAAGCAAGCTACTCCCACGCTTATTTGTGAATGCAAATCCTTTGTCCCACATTTCCTCTTGCCGTTGAAGCATAGAGCAATGTTGGAGTCGCATTAACCGTGTGTATGTTTATTGAATAAGGGTATTAATCACTAGGTAGTAGCCATCATTCCCGCAAGCCACCCCCATGCCTCTTCTCTTCATTCACATCCTCAAGACTTTATGGATCCACAGTATTTATCCCACGCCCCTTTGAAATCTTTCACAGTTCTGGTCTTCACCACTTCCTTCGGAAGGGCGTTCCAGGCATCCACCACCCTCTCCGTGAAGAAATACTTCCTGACATTGGTTCTGAGTCTTCCTCCCTGGAGTTTTAAATTGTGACCTCTGGTTCTGCTGATTTTTTTGTAATGGAAAAGGTTTGTCGTTGACTTTGGATCATTAAAACTTTTCAAGTATCTGAAAGTCTGTATCATATCACCTCTGCTCCTCCTTTCCTCCAGGGAGTACATATTTAGTTTCTTCAATCTCTCCTCATAAGTCATTCGAGAAAGACCATACACCTTTTTGGTCGCCCTTCTCTGGACCGCCTCCATCCTGTCTCTGTCCCTTCGGAGATACGGTCTCCAGAACTGAGCAGAGTACTCCAGGTGAGGCTTCACCAAGCACCTGTACAAGGGGATAATCATTTCCCTTTTCTTACTCGATATTCCTCTCTCTATGCAGCCCAGCATTCTTCTGGCTTTAGCTATCGCCTTGTTATATTGTTTCGCCGACTTTAGATCGTTAGAACTATCACCCCAAGGTCTCTCTCCTTCCAGCGTGTCCATACTGTTGCAGATCTTAGTATCATCCGCAAATAGACAAACCTTACCTTCTATCCCATCCGCGATGTCGCTCATGAAGATATTGAACAGGACCGGTCCCAACACCGACCCTTGCGGCACTCCGCTCATCACCGCTCTCTTTTACGAGTAAGTTCCATTTACCATCACACATTGTCTTCTGTCCTTCAACCAGTTTGCTATCCAGGCCACCACCTTGGCACTCACTCCCAAGCTTCTCATTTTATTCAGTAGCCTCCTGTGTGGGACCGTATCAAAAGCTTTGCTAAAATCCAAGAGGATGACATTAAACGCTCTTCCTCGATCCAATTCCTTAGTTACCCAATCAAAAAAGTCGATCAGATTTGTCTGACGTGACCTTCCTATGGTGAAACCATGCTGCTTCTGGTCCAGCAATTCAGCTGCTTGTAGATAGTTCACTATCCTTTCCTTCAGCAGTCTCCCCATTACTTTTCCCACCACCGAGGTGATGCTAAGCAGCCTGTAGTTTCCAGCCTCCTCTCTGCTCCCACTCTTTTGAAGCAGGATCACCACCACTCTTCCCCAATCACTCGGCACCACTCCAGTTTCTAGGGATCTATTGAACAGGTCAGAAAGTGGACCCGCCAGCACATCTCTGAGCTCCCTCAGTATCCTGGGATGAACCTCATCAGGCCCCATGGCTTTGCCCACTTTCAGTTTCCCCAGCTCTTCCCATACATTCTCTACTGTAAACGGAGTTTCATCTACTCCATTCCCCTCCAGTTTCTTGTTAACTAGCGTCGGTCCTTCTCCAGGGTCCTCTTTAGTGACACAGAACTGAAGTATTCGTTTAATATTTCTGCTATTTCTTCGTCTCTCTCCACACATTGATCCTTTTCACCTTTCAATTTCACTTTACCACTTTGGACTTTTCTCCTTTCACTGATGTATCTGAAAAATGTTTTGGTCACCTCGCTTTACCTCTTTGGCAATCCTTTCTTCCGCTTGCCTTTTCACTTTCTTGATTACTTTCCTTGTCTCCTTCAGTTCCACCAGATATTCTTCTTTGTGATCCTCCCTTTGGGATCTTTTATATTTCTTAAATGCTGTTCTTTTAACTTTTATTTTATCAGCCACCTCCTTTGTGAACCACACAGGTTTCATTCTCTTCTTGCTTTTCTTTACTTTTCTAACATATAGATTAGTCGCTTCAGTACTTGCTGCTTTTAGTTTGGCCCACATCTCTTGTTTTCTCCCATCCTTCTAGTTCTTCCTCCACCTCAGCAAACCCTTATCCTTTTTCTATAGATTACCCAGCCTTCAGTCTTTGGACCTCCTGAAATATCGGCCTTTTAAAAGGGGGGGTAGGGTTAACACCTTTACCATCTCAGGATACAAACTGAAAGGTATCCATTGCGTAAGAGCACAAAGAAATGATATCCCATCCGGGAAAGCAAACACAAGAAACCTACCCAAGTAGCAACTCTCTCGTTAAATATGCCAAGAACTCCCTACACTCTCCTTCAGAACCACCCATCCCCCATCTACCCCTACAATCGTTAAGTAGCCTTCTCCCCACCGTCCCAAACCCCGTGAAATCATTACTCCTTTCTCCTTCTCGCCCCTCACCCTCCTCCCAACCACATTGGGGTCTGTACCCTCCTCATGTAAGGGCAGTGCCGCCTGCAGGGCGCGCGCGGGAGGCTCGCGTAAGGGCACGTGCCGCAGGCTGGGCTCGCGCGCGGGAGGCTCGCGTAAGGGCACGTGCCGCAGGCTGGGCTCGCGCGCGGGAGGCTCGCGTAAGGGCACGTGCCGCAGGCTGGGCTCGCGCGCAGGAGGCTCGCGTAAGGGCACGTGCCGCAGGCTGGGCGCGCGCAATGGTCGGTGTTGCTCGCTGTCTTCGCGCTCTGCTGCAGCTGCTGCTTGCCGTCTCCCGGCCATGAGCGCCTCCTGTCCCCGCTGTCGGGGCCCCGTCTATTTCGGTGAGTCTTGGTCACGGCGGGTAAGAAGCCGCTTTGATAACGGCTCTTCGGGCTGTGATGCTGGGGAGATGCGGCGCGAGAGTTCTGCGGGCTCTGCAGGCTCCCGCTTGATGTAACTCTTAAGTGGGGGAGGGGGAGGGGGAAATCTCCCATCCAAAGGCAAAATGGGAATTTATTTTCTGGGACGATTTTGAAGGAATGTCATCATAGCAAAATCTTTCTAGTCAAACTTTAAAAAGCATTGCACATTAAAATGTCACTTGTTCCTGGAAAGTAATTGCGGTTGTAAAGTCAGCGGTAAAATGGCCCAGACAGGGGCGCCTGCAGCCACAGAGCGCCTGGGAAACCCTGCAATCCCTGCATGCAGGACGGCGGCGGCGCCTGGAAATCCTCCTGCAGGCACCCCCTGCACATAAAGCAGCAGCAGCACTGCCGCAGAGTAATTATTATTTCCTAGTGCGGTGCAGAACAAAATTGTTACTGAAAGATGGACTCCATACTCTTTTTGTATAACTTTTTCCCATTATGAATCCTGGCCCCCTTCACATTGCTGTCCCTTTCTCCAGGCTCAGCGACCCTCCCCAGCTCTCTCTTCCTTACTCCATGCTTGATCTTTCTTCCCCTTTGAGTCAGTCTCCCGGTTCACTTGCTACTGCCTCTCCCTTTCCTTCAACAGATTTCTCTCCCTGCCGCACCAGACTCAACCTCCTCCCTTTATGTCCCTCTTCCCCCCCCCAGGAAGCCCCCCCCCCAAGGCTTGAAACCTTCCCCAGCTCATGCTGCCCCCCCTCCCCCAGCAGAGCTTCTCTAGTTTCTCTGGGGTAGATTTTCAAATACCGGGAATAGGCGTACTTTTGCTGGCGCATCAGGCGCAAGCAAAAGTACGCTGGATTTTAGTAGATACGCGCGGCTCCGCGCGTATCTACTAAATTCATAATGGGAAAAAGTTATACAAAAAGAGTTTGGAGTCCATCTTTCAGTAACAATTTTGCCTCCCAGAGGGAGGCGTAAATCCCAGCGCGCCAGCAGGCCTCTTGCGCGCCGGGATGCGACCTGGGGGCGGGTACGGAGGGTGCGGCCACGCCCCTGGACTGCCCCGGGCCGTAAGCACGCCCCCGGACCCGCCCCAAAACGCTGTCGACACGCCCCCTAAAGGCCGTGACGACCGGGCCCGCCCCCGACACGCCCCCCTCGGAGAACCCCGGGACTTACGCGAGTCCCGGGGTCTGCGCGCGCCAGTGAGCCTATGTAAAATAGGCTCACCGGCGAGCAGGGCTCTTAAAATCCGCCCCTCTGTGTGCGCCCCTCCAGGATTGACAGAGCTCCCTTTCTTCCTATTCTCTCTCTCCACCTCTGCTCTTCTGTCAGCCCCTTTCTAGTGAGACTCTAGCGCTCTCCTCCCTTCCCTCAGGTTTGCCCTCTACCTCACTTGTACAGGCTGCACTGGACCCCCACAACTCTCTCCTTTCATTGGGCCGCGCAGGTCGAGGCAGAGGCTGCCGGCTCCTCTCAGTGCCAGCCTCCTGCTCCTCCTGCTGCTCGTTCATTTCCAGCTGACACCAGGGCTATTCCTCTCTTCTGCCCCACACAGGTCTCCCCTGCCATTGCTGCAGAGATGGATTTAGAGGTTTGCTACCCCCTAGGCACTGCTGCTGCTGTTCTTGCCCCCTCACTGGGTAAGGTCAGACAACAGTGAGCAGGAGATGAAAGACGAGAGAGTCCCGCAGTTTGCTGTAGCAGCTCAAGCATTGATTCTGTTGCAGAAACTGGAAAAAATCTGAAGCACGTTGGGAAAACCTTTACATCTTCCCTATTATAAAAATTAAGTACTTTTTAAAGCTTGTTTGTATATGTATAACTTATTGGGTGAGGAAAAGGGATCTTAACTATTAGTACAGGAAGGTGATCTCAGGGATGAGCAGAAGAGAAGGGGAGGATCAGGGATGGAAAGAGGGCTGGGAATAGGGAGAGGAGTATGAGAAGGAAAGAAGACAGGATGGGGAGGAGTCTGTTATGGAAAGAGGGCTGGGAATAGGGAGAGGAGTATGAGAAGGAAAGAAGACAGGATGGGGAGGAGTCTGTTATGGAAAGAGGGCTGGGAATAGGGAGAGGAGTATGAGAAGGAAAGAAGACAGGATGGGGAGGAGTCTGTTATGGAAAGAGGGCTGGGAATAGGGAGAGGAGTATGAGAAGGAAAGAAGACAGGATGGGGAGGAGTCTGTTATGGAAAGAGGGCTGGGAATAGGGAGAGGAGTATGAGAAGGAAAGAAGACAGGATGGGGAGGAGTCTTATGGAAAGAGGGCTGGGAATTGGGAATAGGGAGAGGAGTATGAGAAGGAAAGGACTGAGGATGGGGGAGGGGAGAGAGTACTGGGGATGGGGTGGATGAGAGATGGAAAGATCAAGGAAAGGGTGAAAATCAGGAATCTGGGATTGGGGAAGGGAGTAAGAAATGTTGGGGGGTGAGTTCCAGGATCTGGAGAGAAGGGAGGTTACAGGATCTGAGATCAAGGGGGGAGAGAATCTGAATTGCAGTAAGTGGAGGAGGGGGGGGAGGTAGATGGGGGAGATATCCCTACTGTGCTCTGGTCCTGCTCCCGCTTACATCTCCTCGCTAACCTCTCATTTTCCCATGGAAATGCAGGCTGAATTAGCCATGCTGGTCTGGGACTTCCTCCGGGCAGCCCTGGGTGGAGCTTCTCTCATACATCACAGAGCTTTGTGTCTGTGCGCCTGCATGGCTCTTCCTGCGTGATACAGACTCTCTCTCTTTTCTTCCGCGCTGTAACTCTGTGCTGTAACTCTGTGCTGTAACTCTGTGCTCTGCGCTGTAACTCTGTGCTCGGAAGAGAATGGTGTTAAGTGGAGCGCCACAAGGATCGGTGTTGGGACCGGTTCTGTTCATTATGTTTGTGAGCGACATTGCGGAAGGGATAGAAGGTAAAATTTGTCTATTTGCGGGTGATACTAAGATCTGCAACGGAAGGAGTGGAGAGAATGAGAGGTGATTTAAGGAAGCTTGATCAGTGGTCAAAGATTTGGCAGCTGGGATTCACTGCCAAGAACTGCAGAGTCTTGCATCTGGGGTGTGGGAATCCAAAACTGGTGTATGTGATGGGGGGTGAAGGGATGTTTTACATGGAGCAAGAGAGGGACCTTGGGGTGACAGTGTCTAGCAATATGAAGATAGCAAAGCAATGTGACAAGGCAATAGTTACAGCCAGAAGAATGCTGGGCTGCATAGAGAGAGGAATATCGAGTAAGAAAAGGGAAGTGATAATCCCCTTGTACAGGTCCTTGGTGAGGCCTCACCTGGAATACTGTGTTCAGTTCTGGAGACTGTATCTCTGAAGGGACAGAGACAGGATGGAGGCGGTCCAGAGAAGGGCGAACAAAATGGTGGAGGGTCTTTATCAAATGACTTGAGAGGGTGAAGGATCTAAATATGAAAACCCTGGAAGAGAGGAGGAGCAGGGGAGATAGGAGAGACCTTCAGATACCTGAGAGGTCTTAATGATGCACAATCAACAAACCTTTTCTGTTGGAAAGAAATCAGGGAAGATGACTGAGAACCAACGTCAGGAAGTATTTCTTCAGGGAGAGGGTGGTGGATGCCTGGAATGCCCTTCCGGAGGAGGTGGTGAAGATCAAAACAGTGAAAGATTTCAAAGGGTCATGGGATAAACACTGTGGATCCATAAAGGCAGAGGATGGGAAGTGAGGAAAAGAGTGCATGGGGGTGACTTGCTGGTGCGGCTGTTTCTATCCTTAACCAATAAGCCTGATACTTTTGATGCAGCTCCAACATTGCTCTCTGCTTCAACGGCAAGAGATAATGGGGACTTGGACTCAGCAACCAACAAGGGTCCTGACACTGGTCTGGGATACTGATAAGTAGGAGGGTGATCTGTGTGGCGAGGCTGATGTTACCATAAGCTTGCTGGGCAGACTGGATGGACCACTGGATGGTCCTTTTCTACCATCATTTCTGTGTTTCTATGTAAATCATTCTCTGCAAAAGCTTTACAGAATTCTGCTTTCAGTAGTTTTCTAAACTTCAGATACACTCACTCACCCCTGATTGCCACTGGTAACCCATTCCACATATCTGGCATAGCAGTGGAAAATGCCCTAGTCCTTGTTTTATGCATCCTGTTAAGTGTATCAATCAAAAAATCAACACTATATTCCAATGCTGATAGAATTACTACAGATTCTGGACTGGGCACATAATGCATAATCTTATTTCTTAAATTGTGTGAATCATCATAGACTTCTGTATGCATTGTAGCTAACAACTTAGAAGCTGTACTCTAGCACTAATTGGCAACCAGTGAAGTATTTTAAAATAAAAGGCTTCATCAAAGACCCCCGTGGTATGTTGAAAATAAACTGGACCACTGCATTCTGCACTATCGTCAAAACCATAACAACTTGGCTGGCAAGCCACATTTCCCAGCGATAGCAGGCTGAATTAGCCATGCTGTCTGGGAGCGTCGCGACCGGGTCACTAGGTGGAGTTTTCTCAGAGTACAGAGTTTTGAACTCTGTACGGCTGCGCGGTGAGGTTCCCGTGCAATTGCTGTTTTACCTCAGTCTCTTTTTTTTCCGTGAGCAGGACTGCACGCAGGGCTTTTTCTCTCTCCTCATTTCTGAAGAATTTTTCTCAATTTTTCAATTTTTTTCCCGTTTTTTTGGCAGTGATGGCTCCTAAGCCATCGGGCTTCAAATACTGTCAATGCGGGAAAATTATGTCCATAACACATGGACATAATTATTGTTATATCTGTTTGGGCCCGGAGCACGACCCAGCCTCATGTCGAGACTGTGGTCGGATGTTGCCCCGGGCCCGAAGACAACGTACTGAAAAAATCGCGTGCTTAAGATCTCCTCACTCTTTGCCGGGCCCGGCGAGGAAAGTGAAGAAAACTCAAGCCAGAAGATCGGTGTCACTGGAAGGTGCTTCAGCCAGGTTGGTACCACCACCAGGACTGCTGAAGGATGTTGAGGCCTCGACTGTTCTAAAGAAGAAGTCCCTTCATGCGCCATTCGGGTCACAGGGCTCTGTACCTGCTTGTTCCCGCTCCTCGATGCTGCAGCATTTGGAGCATGGGAAGTCAAAGCGCCCGAGGCACATCGGCGCAGAGATTGGCGCATCAACGCACGGTGCATTGGAGCACAGCGCAGGGTGCATCAGACAGTGCATTAGGAAGAGCTGTATCACCAGATGGGGCATCACATCGTGACGTTTTAAAAAGAAAGCATTCCAAACATCACAGCTCCAAACATGGCGCAATCTAAAGCTCCAACAATTGCCTCTGCACAATCTTCAATTCAAGGCCAACACCATGCCAAAAGGACATCAGAAACAAAACATCTCCAGCCGTCTGAATCCCCACGAACAGATTCTGACGTAGAAGTGGTCTCTCATTCTAACCACGACTCTTCAAGTGCAGAAGGTTCTCATTCTGATTGGTCTTCTCTTAGTCGACCTCATTCACTCCCGTCTCCCAGAACCGCGCCGACCTTCTGAGGACTTGCTTCTAGAAACACTGCCTCCACCTCCAACCCATTTCCAGCACCTTCATAGCATAGCCTCGCATCAAAAGCGGTCACAAATTTCATTGGCGTTAAATACTTTTTTCCAGGATCTGGAGGCCGCGCATCCTCAGCTTCCAATTCCATCTTCACCACCTTCTCCGGTGAAACCAATTCCTCTACGTCCAACTCAGCTGGAAGAACAGACTCCAATCCCAGATCGACCGGATTCTCCACATTCACAATGGTCTACGTCGTCGCCGTCCTCATCTACTGGATTCCCGTCAGATCCTCCCGAGGGGTTTCCAGAACCTTATTCCCCTCCCGAAGATTTATCCTACGCAAAGTTCTTCGAGAAAGTAGGATATCTATTAAATATTGAAAAGGGAAAGGTTCCCGACCCTCGTGCAGAGGTTCTAGGGATTCTAGAAATTGTTGAAATGCCACCAGAACCCACAGCTCTAACACCACATGCGGTACTAGATGCTGTTCGGCATAAGATGTGGGAGAAACCCTTTACCACCACAGCTGCGTCAAGGAAAACGGACTTAAAATACCGTATGCGAAACTCCATGAACCGAGTCCACGCTATTACCCCACAACTCCGTAGTAGTGGAATCTGCATTACTACGCATCAAAAGATCAAAACTTCATGCAAATTCACCACCGGGCAAGGACCATAAATCAATGGATGATTTCGGCCGTAAGGTGTACCACTCGTCCATGCTAGCCACTAAAATCCAGCACCATCAATTTTACATAATCCAATATCTATTTGAATGTCTCCAGAGATTATGTCCCATATGTCTAACTTCGGATAACTCCTTACCACAGCCATTTACAGACATGGAGGAAGGTCTTCGACATTTACTTCGATCTCCAGTGTACCCTGCTCTGCGGACCATTGCCGTGACCTCCCACCGAGGAACCCTCTTGTGTAACTTCTCTATGGACCCCGTGTGATGACAGTGACTGTACTTCACTTGGCACTCCCGCTCCTCGGGCAGTGCCGCTCCTATTGTATGAGACTCAAGCCATCCCGAGCTGAGTCTGACGTCAGCACCTGTGCTGTCACTCTATGGCCCGCCTCCTGGGGTCACTCCCTCTCTCTCTCCTTTTTTGGCCTCTGTTGGAAACAGGATGCTGGGCTTGATGGACTCTTGGTCTGACCCAGCATGGCAATTTCTTATGTTCTGCTAGATCCTCAGCTACAGCAATAGCAGCATGGCATGGTTGAGAGCCAGTTCAATACGTGACGATGTCCATGACAAGTTGGTTGATATACCTTGTCTTGGAGACAATCTTTTTGGTAATAAGTTTGGGGAAACTGTTACCCTTTTGAAAGAACAGAATACTGCCGTTCAGTCTTTGACATCACAGACAGACCCTTCTGCCTCTTCTAGAAGATTCTACCCTTTATTCAGAAGGCGGCCTTATGTAAGGGCACCTTTCAAACCATACGACACTTATAGAACGCAGTATTACCCCATCAGCATTACTAACCACAGGCTCATCCCTCCCGTGGATGTCTGCGCCAACCACGTACTCAAAAACAAACTCCAGCAGCTCCTCCAAAACAGACTATCTTTTTGAGCTATCCTGAGCCACCTCCACCGCAATATAGAGGGCCGACTTCAACATTTTTATGCCAGTTGGGAAGCGATTACTTCAGATCTCTGGGTACTGAACACCATAAGAGAGGGTTACCAATTAAATTTTCTAACTCTTCCACCCCTCCCTCAAGTTCCCTCTCTAAGGAATACATCAAACCACTCCCGGGACCTTCAGAAACAGTTAGTCACTCTACAGTTGCAGAACTCAATTCAAACAATCCCAATCTCATCAAAAAAATCAAGGGGTTTTTCTCCCCCTATTTTCTCATTCCAAAAATGTCTGGAGGTCTTTGACCAATCTTAGATTTGTGGAACCTCAACCACCACATCCAGAAAGAAAAATTCAAGATGACTTCGCTCAAGAGTATTCTTCCTCTTCTACAGCCCGACTGGCTATGCTCCTGAAGGATGCATATTCCCATGTACCCTTCCTCCTGGCATTACCTTTGTTTCCAAGTTCAGAACAACCACTATCAAGTCAAGTTTCTACCTTTTTGGCCTCTCCTCAGCCCCAAGGGTATTCACAAAATGTTTAGCGGTGGTAGTGGCTCATCTCAGACAGCTCTCTAAGATTTTTCCCTATCTCGACGACTGGCCTCTGATCAGACTGCCTTGAAGACTCATGCGTTCCAAACAATCAATTGTTTTCAGACATTGGGATTTATAATCAATTATGAAAAGTTCCACCTGCAACCAACACAGGCTCCCCAGTTCATTGGGGCGCTCATCAATACAGCGCAACAGAGAACTTACCTACCACGAGACAGGATTCAAACTCTGTCCTCTCTTGCTCAGCGTCTATTCAATCAACCGCATGCATCGGCATGCCAAATTCTTCAGCTGCTGGGTCATACGGCAACAGCCAACCATGTCGTCCCATACACAAGACTGCAAATGCGTCGCCTACAATGGGGCCTCAAGAATCAATGGTGGATAAAAACCAGCCATAAAAACCAGCCACCTGTCCTCTGGAGCACCATTTCAGTTGCCTCCTCACCAAATCACTCACGACTGATACATCTAGAAAGGGCTGGGGAGCCCATTTAAACGACTTAAAAACTCAAGGTCGCTGGTCTCTTCAGGAGACCAACTATCAGATCAATCTCCTGGAGCTTCGAGCCATTTGGAAAGCACGTCAAACCTTTTCTTCTCAACTTCGAGGAAAACATCTCATAGTATACACAGGCAACAGGTAGCCATGTTCTATGTAAACAAGGAAGGAGGGTCAGGTTCCTGGATACTCTGTCAGGAGGCACTTCGCATACTGACTTGGGCAATATCGAACCAAGTCTCGATACAAGCGACTTACCTTCCCGGATTAGACAATGTAACAGCAGATCGCCTCAGCAGAATTTTCCATCCACACAAATGGACCTTGAATCGGGACGTGGCATCAAGCATATTCCAACAGTGGGGCTTTCCAACCATAGACCTCTTTGCCACAGAGAGCAACCGGCAAACACAGACATTTTGCTCTATCTACCTAAGCAAACTTCTTTATGCTCCAGATGCTTTCCTCATCCCATGGACGGAGCATCTACTCTACACTTACCCTCCCATTCCACTAATATCCAAAACAATACAAAAATGCATCAGAGATGCAGCGGATGTGATCCTCATAGCCCCATCCTGGCCAAGGCAGCCATGGTATGCGTATCTCATACAACTATCAATTCGCCCACCGATTCTCCTGGAAAACCATCCCCAACTGTTAACTCAGGAAGGGGGATCCCTCCTTCATCCGATGCATCGATCCTCCATCTGACTGCATGGAGGTCGAACGGCACGTATTAAACAATCTTGGACTTCCATCTCAACTTGAGGACATTTTCATTGCATCCAGAAAACCTTCCACCAGGCGTAACTATGCTGGGAAGTGGCATCGTTACTTAGAATGGTGCAAACCAAAAAGTCTGGACCCTTACTCTACAACAGTAACACATCTCCTGGAGTACCTCCACTCTCTTTACGTAGCTGGTTTGGCATCTACTTCAGTTTGGGTGCATATCAGTGCCATTGCAGCTTTCCACCGCTCTCATAATGGCCTTCCCATTTCTAACCATCCTTTAATCTCCAGTTCCCTGTACGTACCAGGATCAGTCCAGACGGTGGGTTATGTCCCCCCGTCCAGCAGATGGAGTCAGAACAAAAAGCTCAGGGGGAGGTCCTATATAACCTCACCTCCCTTGCCTCAATCCTCAGTATCTTCTGACTCCAGCAGATGTGAGCAGGGGACTGACAAGTCCCCAGCACAGGAGCTTAGGTTTCCTAGACCTTTTTTGTCTGTTCTCTGAGGGATCAAGTAAAAAAAAAAAAAAAGTGACTTTATTTCGTAGGGCAGGTGGAAGGGCTTGCTGACAGGTCTGCTCCCTTGTCTTCCTTCCTCTGCCTTCCTTCCTTCTTTCCTTCCTTCAGGTTTTGGGGGTAAGTGTGTGAATTTTTTTTTTTGTCTTCTTGCTTTCAGGCTCACCTCGTTTAGCTGTACTCAACGTTGCTGTGGGCTGCGCCGGATCACCGGGGTGCACGTTAGTGGTGCCAATCCGCGGTCCTGCGACGTGCCATTCCCCAGGGCCGCTGGCCGCCGGGAGGTCCAATTCCCCGATGGTTCCTCCGGGTCGGGGGGGGGGGGGGGTGGTCCGTGTGCATTGGTCAGTCGGGCGCCGAGGATTTCCCCGCGTCGCTTGCCTTTTCCCCCCGGGACTCACTATGCCGCGATCAGCGGCCTGTTCGTCATGCAGCCGGCAGGGGGGTCTGCTGTCGTGGGAGGGGCTCTGCACTAGCTGCCTCCCCGAGGGGGAAGATGGCTCTCATCAGG
Source organism: Rhinatrema bivittatum (assembly GCF_901001135.1). NCBI lineage: Eukaryota > Metazoa > Chordata > Amphibia > Gymnophiona > Rhinatrematidae > Rhinatrema > Rhinatrema bivittatum. The sequence continues at coordinate 4,570,719 of NC_042617.1, read as the reverse complement.
GGACGCCACAGTCTAAGTCGCTGGTGTCAAAGCCATCTATACCATGGAATCTCAATATCATCCTTGAACAGCTAATGCTGCCTCCTTTCAAACCATTAAATTCATGCCACATAAAATACCTAACATGGAAAACGGTATTCCTAGTGGCCGTCACATCAGCACGGAGAGTAAGTGAGCTACAAGTCTTGGTTCACTATTCCCCTTATTTAGACTTTTACCATAATAAAATCATTCATCGGCCTCATCCTACTTTTCTTCCTAAGGTAGTATCTGCTTTCCACATAAATCAGTCAATTACACTGCCAATCTTCAAACCTAAACCTCATCATAATTACCGAGACAAGCTTCTGCACTCTTTAGACTGTAAAAGAGCGTTAGCTTATTACAAACAAAGGACTCAATCTCAGGGCAGACCATCACAACTGTTCCTCTCCTTTAACCCTAATAATCCAAGTCAGCCTGTCTCCAAGAGAACCATTGCTAGTTGGTTGTCCCAATGCATTCAATTCTGCTACAATAAACATTCTCTTACTTTGAACAACAAACCTAAAGCACACCAGATACGCGCAACAGTAGCATCTGTTGCGCATTTGAGAAACATTACGCTGCTGGATATCTGCAAAGCGGCAACTTGGCTTCTCTTCATACCTTCACATCTCACTACCGTATCGAACAGCAAACATCTTCCAATGCAACTCTGGGTTCGGCAGTTCTGTCAACCCTAAATAATGAATAAGACTGTCTACCTTTATTGAAGGGTAGTGTCCTCAACTCATAAAACATATTATATGGACACAACCCAGGAGCTTGGGACTCCCAGGCAGCATGGCTAATTCAGCCCTGCTATTGATGGGGGGGGAAAGCAAGTTTGCTTACTGTAAACGGTGTTTCCGTAGATAGCAGGATGAATTAGCCATGCGATCCCTTCCCACCTCCCTAGACAGCCTACAGATTCTACCAAAACGTTTCCACGTACATCTCGCTTGGCAACAAGAGACTGAGGTAACAAGGCAATTTCGCAGGAAGCTCACCGCGCAGCCGTACAGACTTCAAAACTCTGTACTAACTGAGAAAACTCCGCCTACTGACAGGTCGCGAGGCGCTCCCAGACAGCATGGCTAATTCATCCTGCTATCTACGGAAACACTGTTTACGGTAAGCAAACTTGCTTGTATTGACTGATTTGTAAAGTGTAAAAAGACAACTTACTGAGTATAACACGACTGATAACGAATTGAAAATTACAGGTTATAATCCATCATAGCACCCTAGTTAACCTAGTACGTACTCATTATTGTGTCGATCTAGAATATGTATTTAATATTGTGATGAACTTGATTATGTAAAAACTAGCCTTTAAGCCCGTAACAACGGGCTACATTACATTTTTTTTTTCAGTCCATTTTCGAACACAGCACCCTCCTACACTTTTTCTCCCTCACTCCCCCTTCCCCTCGTTCACTCCTCCCCTTCCCTCCACTCAGTCTTATTCACCCTCTGTCTCCCACTGCCTCCTTCCCTCAGTCACTCCCCACCCCCTCTCCCTCAGCCCTCCTCCACTTCCTTTTTCTCTGCTCCACAACTTCTTACCCTTCCACTTACTCACATCCCTGTCTCTCACCTCTCCCTCATTCTCCCTCTCCCCTCACTCTTCCCCACCCCCTCCCACTCAGTCCCTCTCCCTCAGTCCCTCCCTCTCACTCCCTCCCTCTCACTCAGTCCCTCCCTCCCTCTCACTCAGTCCCTCCCTCCCTCTCACTCAGTCCGTCCCTCTCACTCAGTCTGTCCCTCGCTACTAGTCGCCGCCCGCCGCCGCAGCTGCCGTTCGCTGCCGCCATGTTTTTTTTTTTTCACGTATGCTTGCCCGCACATGCGCAGTAGAGCTGCTCTCTACTGCGCATGTGCGGCACGTCAGTCCGGGCTCCCTTTCAGGTATGATATGACCTCTATGCATATGCCACTGCACTGTTCTGTTGCATGAATGCTGACCCGTAAAGGGGTAGATTTTTAAAAGAAGCGCGCACGCATGGTCGCATCAATTTTATAACATGCGCATGCATGCCGGATTTTAAAATCCGCATGTGTGGGCCGCACGCATTGGGGGGGTGGGGTGGGGTGAATTTTAGTAAACTGTGCGGTGACGCAATCGGGCCTTTCCCAGTTCCCTCCCGGGCTGTTCCAATTAAGGAGTGTACTGGGAGGGAAGTTTCCTATCCCTAACCCTACTCTTTCTACTTCCTTCCCCTCTTCACCCCAACCCCTAACCTAATCCTAACTTCCCCAAAACAGCAGCCTGCCCCCTTTTTTCAGGGCCTGGCACTTGTGTATGTATCAGGACTTACGCACGTGGCCAGGCCCCTTTGAAAATGCACGCAATGTGTGAAGGGCCCTGCCATGCACGTAAGTCCCGATTCCCTTTAAAAATTCGCCCTTATGGGAATATTGACCCAGAATCTGAACACTGATTTTGTAAACCGTTGTGATCTCATTTTGGAACGATGATATATAAAACTCATAAATAAATAAATAAATATATTACTTAGTAACTTGCGTGTGTGTTCCTTGGTCTTTGTACTTTTCGAAAGAGCAAACAACCTAATGTTTACTGGTCCATTCATTTTATAGTCCTCCATCATATTTCATATCAGCCATCTGATCTGCAAGCTGGAGTACTAACCTCTTTAGGTACTTTGATGTGCTTTGTATTCCCCTCTCCTCACTCAGCAATTTACAGCGTTACGTCCTTAATTTATAACTCAAAAGGGCCTGTGATGTACACCATTTTGATATCCTTTGGATTCTTTATAACCCATGTCTTCCTTTGGGGATGTGGCCTTCAGAATTGAATACCATACATCAGACTAGATTTCACCAATGATTTGTACAGAGCTATTACCAGCTTTTTATTTATTTTTTCCTGCCTGTATAGCCTTGCATTCAAGGTGCTCTACTTACTGCCGCCTTACTTTAATCTGCGTGGGACAGTCTAGTATGGTCACCTCCCCATCTTTCTCCTGTCTGTTACAAGTAGGAACTGATGTAGCTACGGATTTGATTGATAGTATGTTCAGTACAGGTTTTCAGTGTGGGGTGCTGTCTTTTTTTTTCCTCACAGGAGTATTGACATCTGCATTATAGTGAATTGTTTTGTTTTTCTTTTGTGAACAGCTGAGAAGGTGAGCTCACTTGGGAAGAGCTGGCACCGCTTTTGCCTGAAATGTCAGCGATGTAACAAGACTCTATCAGCAGGTGGCCATGCAGAAGTAAGTTATTGGGATGAGGGAGCTGAAATTGCAAGGAAGCTGTATGTATGGATGGCATTTCTTTTGTGCATTTACACTTTCTTTTCATTTCTAATCATATGTGCTTCATTTCTCATTCAAGTTTTATTCTTGGAACATTGATTAAGTGTATGAATTGAAAATAATTATATTTAAGAAATAAAGAATAAAACATGGGGAGAGTGGGGTCGGGGATCTAAGAGAGGACAATTTTTGAGGAATGGATGACCACATGCATATTTCTTTAATGCATGTGCACTGTTTGGATCACTCGCTAGCACACGTGCATGTGTATGAAGTGTGCTTCTACTTGCCTCCAGAGTGCAAATGCAACGCTTGGCGTAGTTTTGTAATTGAAGTGAACCGGTCTCCTACTCTCTCATGAATCCTCACATTGTATCTGTACTACTTCTAGGTGGGCCCTGGCATTACCGGGTGGCACTATCTCTGATTGAAATGAGATGCCAATACATAGGGCTCAGGTTCTTCAGAGCAGGCCAGCGTACCTCTTTTTTTTCTTTTTCCCATAAGAGATTCAGCTTGGTCTGCACTGATTCATTCAGCTCATTGACAGAGAGAATTGGTTCCCTCGGTTTCTCTGGCATACAGTACCAGCATAATTCCCAGCTGTAGTGAGTGGTTTGGCATATTGTCTCCTATACTGCAAGGTTTGGTTTTCAGCATACTTTGTTCAGTATACATACTTTCACAGCATGTACTGTAAATAATGTATCTTCAATTGATAGGGATAATTTGGGGTTCTTTACTTATAGGCACATGGACTACTTTTGCTTTTATTGGAACCTCTCTGTGGGAATGACAATCCCAAACATTATGACTGAGTGTTGCAGTAGGCTCCCCACAGCTCCGACAGCTGGGACTCTCAATGAGTTTCAACAGGTGAGCCTTATAATGAGAGGTTACAATTCTATATAAGATATGGAGGTAATGGCACAATTAAACAGAACCAGACTATCGTGTAAGTCCTCTCTCTAGGTCCGCCCTTAAGTCGTGACTCTGTGCTGATGCTAGAGCTTGCATAGTGCTATATTTGGTAATGGAATGGAGGAATCTATACAAATTCGCCAGAGAATTCCCCCCGCGATATAGACCCATACGTTTTGAAATGGCCCCGTGCCTTGGGCAGCAGAATGCGAATTAAGCAGTGTGCAGATGTTTGGCTGCAGGTACCCCCTTGTATATTTGTTACTGCTGTTGCATAGTTGCATAGTATACTTATTGCGCCTCAACTAATCATTGACTGAAAATGGAATAATGATAGCTGTATGACTTGATTCTAATCCATTTATGGACTCCGTATTCTCTTTGCTCAATCCTGGGTGAAATGTTCCTGGCAAAAGGCACTCCAGTCTCTTAAAACAGGCATCTGTTGTCTTAATATCCAATCTAGGTACTCCAGTGACATTCCTCTCTGCAATATTCAGGAAGCTTGTCCACTAACAAAAACCTTACCGTTATTTTCAGGTGAATTTTTAAAAGAACTATGAATGCAGATATGGAATACTATCGTAGCAATTTTCACTCCTAATGCAAGCAAAAACATATGTTACAGCAATTTTCAAAATGCCATTTCCACTGGTAAAGTGCTTTCACATGCATAAAGCTCAGCATTAAACATGTAAATGCTTAATGGTGGTTTGGGGTTTTGAGAGAAGGGATGGGAGTTAAATGGACTAGGAAGAGAAAAATGAACATAAGAGTTTTACAAAAATATGCTGTATGTAATCAGATATATATATTGTAATGTTCACTATTGTATGTTTTTAAAAAAATAAAAACAGATTTATCATAAACATGTAAATGCCTTTGAAAATCAGGCCCTTAACATTAATCAGTTTTCTTTGATTCCAACCAAAGACAAAACATGCAAACGCAATTCTGAATTTAGAAAAAGCATGAAATGATTGCTGACCCTATATTTATAATGGAAATTCAACAAACTGTTGTCCTATCTCTACTAATGATGCCAGCCTTTGAGCCATTGGAATCGGCTTCTCTTAAATTCTTGACATGGAAGGTAGTTTTTATTGTGGCAGTAACGTCATCCAGTCAGCAGACTCCAAGCACTGGTTCAGTATTTACCATATATGCCATTCTCCCACAATAGGGTGGTGCTTCACACTCGTCCAGGTTTTCTCCCAAAAGTCACTTCTTCTTTCAGTATCAATTAATCATATTGTCTTCTTTCCGAGGCCACAGCCTTCATACCTTGGATTGCAAAATAGCCTTAACCTACTACAAAAAAAAAGAACTCTGCCGCTTCACCAAGCTTCACAACGTTTTTGTATCTTGTGATCCTAACAGACTTGGTATTGCAGTCACCAAACATGCAATGTCTAACTGGATAGTGAACTGTATTCTGCAGTGCTACACAGGCCTATAAATTAGACTTTGTCAAAGCTCATCAAGTTAGAGCTGAGGCCTCTTCGATTGCTTACCTGTGAACAGTACCTCTCCAAGACATCTACAGGGCTGCAACTTGGTCATCAGTTCACAGCTCTGTCCCATTACTGTCTGAACAATCTCTCAAGAACTAACAGTAAATTCAGAGAAGTAGTTTTGCATAGTGTGTTCTCACGGTCTACTCTTCATGGATGAGTCCAGATTGCTTATTCAGTAATTGCTCCACTGCAACCCTCAGCTTGGGACTCCCACATTATGGTGCATGCAGCCCTGCTTATCTAAGGAAAAAGCAAATTTGCTTAGTATAAATCGTGTTTTCCGGTCATAACAAGATGAATTGACTACCTAACTGGATTTAACTCTGATATTGATTGAGGAGGCTCACGAGGGAATTCCTGCACATGCTCAGAACTGAAAGCTCTACAACCTAGGAGAGGTGCGTCTCCGGGTGACATCACCCATATGTCATGGCTAATTCATCTTGCTATCTGTGGAAAACACCATTTATGGTAAGCAAATTTGCCTTTTACCTCCTCAGCTGCCACCTTAATGCAGATCTTGGTTTTGTAGGTCATGTAGACAGGAGGCAATGCCAGGTAAAGCTGTGCCATAGATGTGTACAAACACTGCTATGAAAAGGGATGAAATAAACTGGTGAGAAACGAGAAGCAACATGCCACTCATTATCTGACATCCCTAGGCACCTAAAACAAGAGGAGCATGCAAAATGTGCACCCCACCTCACTCCACTGTTTAATCTAGCATCACCCTGCATTCTGGGGCTTGTAGCACCAATGTAGAGCACAAGGCTGAAACTACCAGAATGAGAGGAGTAGGGCGGATTCAGGTCTTTCACAGTCATTAAATCAGATTTTCACTACCTTGTCTGCAATGTCAAGCAGTTGACTTATTGTACACTGCTTTGGGTGACCCGTTTTACGCCTGGGGAAGTGATTATATATGTAGAAGTGGTGGTATTTTTAAAATAGTAGGTGCTGTGCCAGTCATACTCCAGAAGTATATGGACCTATAGGTAACCTGATTAAATGTCATACTGGGTCAGACCCAAGGGTTCATCAAGCCCAGAATCTTGTTTCTAACAGTGGCCAAATCCAATTCACAAGTACCTGGCTACTACCTAAACATTAAATAGATCGCAAACTACTAATGTTGGTAACAAGCAGTGGCTATTCCTTATTGATTGAAAGCAGTTTACAGGCTTTTCTCCTCCAGGAGCTTATCCATACCTTTTTTTTAAACCCACTGCCTTAACCACATCTTTTGGCAATGAATTCCAGAACTTAATTGTGCATTGAGTGAAAAATTTTCTCAAGAGTTGTTTTAAATGCTACCCCCTAGTCCTTGTATTATCCAAAAGAGTAAATAACCATTTTATATTTACCCATTCCTTTATTTTATTTAAGATTTTATATTCTGCGACCTCCAGATATCTGTTTGGTGCGGATTACATAAAAACATTCATAAGAGGTCATAAACAAGACAACACATAATAAAACCACTTGCATCTTAACAGAAATTACAATACATTAATACACTAATTGCTTAAACCCATTCAAACAAATGCCTCCGGGAACAGCATCACCTTCACCATTTTCCTGAAACATTTAAAGTTCTGTTGTTTGAGCATAACAGGAAGCATGTTCCACTATGATACAGCAACAGAGGAGAACGCACGCTTTCTGGTATCTACCAACCTGAATTGCTTCACCGTACTGGTTGCTAAAAGTAGAACATCCTGTGATTGTAAAACGCGACCGGGAATATACCACTTAAGTTGACTTTTCAGGATGCACAAGGGAGTGAGCCTCATTAGTTTGAAAACAATTATAATTCTAAATCTGCACCTCCATTTTACTGGGAGCCAGTTCAGGTCTATCAAGACAGGTGTTATATGATCTCTTTCGGACCGCCCAGAAATTGCTCAGGCGGACGCGTTTTGTATTAATCGCAAAATATGTGTAATCTTATTTGGAAGGTCCACAGAAAGAGAGGCACAATAATCTAGATGGGAAAGCAGAAGAGTTTGAACCACCATCCTAAAAATTGAAGGCGGAAGTAATATTTTTAATGAGCGAACCAGCTTCAGTTTATAAAAAGCTGTCTTAGCCACAAAAGCAATTTGTTGCTTTAGAGATAGCTCAGCATCTAGAAAAAGACCCAATACCTTAATTTCTGATTGAATTGGAGTAATTAAGGAATCTGAGATCCTTGCCTCCTTTAACCTTGTAAAGTCAAACATAAGAAATTGCCATGCTGGGTCAGACCAAGGGTCCATCAAGCCCAGCATCCTGTTTCCAACAGAGGCCAAACCAGGCGACAAGAATCTGGCAAGTACCCAAACACAAAGAAGACCCCATGCTACTGATGCCAGTAATAGCAGTGGCTATTCCCTAAGTAAACTTGATTAATAGCCGTTAATGGACTTCTCCTCCATGAACTTATCCAAACCTTTTTTGAACCCAGCTACACTAACTGCACTAACCACATCCTCTGGCAACAAATTCCAGAACTTAATTGTGCGTTGAGTGAAAGAATTTTCTCCGATTAGTCCTAAATGTGCTACTTGCTAACTTCATGGAATGCCCCCTAGTCCTTCTATTATTCGAAAGAGTAAATAACCGATTCACATCTACCCATTCAAGACCTCTCATGATCTTAAAGACCTCTATCATAACCCCCCTCAGCCATCTCTTCTCCAAGCTGAAAAGCCCTAACCTCTTCAGCCTTTCCTCATAGGGGGAGCTGTTTCATCCCCTTTATCATTTTGGTTGCCCTTCTCTGTACCTTCTCCATCACAACTATATCTTTTTTGAGATGTGGCGACCAGAATTGTACACAGTATTCAAGGTGTGGTCTCACCTTGGAGTGATACAGAGGCATTATGACATTTTCCGTTTTATTAACCATTCCCTTTCTAATATTTCCTAATATTCTGTTTGCTTTTTTGACTGCTGCAGCACACTGAGCCAATGATTTTAAAGTATTATCCACTATGATGCCTAGATCTTTTTCCTGGGTGGTAGCTCCTAATATGGAACCTAACATCGTGTAACTACAGCAAGGGTTATTTTTCCCTATATGCAACACCTTGCACTTATCCGCATTAAATTTCATCTGCCATTTGGATGCCCAATCTTCGTCTTACAAGGTCCGTCTGCAATTTATCATGATCCGCTTATGATTTAACTACTTTGGGGTGCGTACCCTTGATGCCGCGGCCCCCCATTACATCATCAAGGTATACAGCCTCAGTACCAGCATGACTTCCATGCCATTGCAATGTAGTGCTGTCCCAATACCATTGATGCCCTCGAGGCCAACAAGGTGTGGTACTACTGTAAAGGCCTTCAGACCACTGATGCCTCTTATAACCATCTCAACTTCATCGAGCTCCACCGACCAGGCACCAGGTTTGCCATTGAGTACTCTTGTCGCCCCTCAGGCCATCGACCGCTGGGGCTCTCTGAAGGCCCCGCGTAACCTTGCAGCCCTTGGGTGGCAAGGGTTTTTGGCTTCTTGCAGATCGAGCGTAGGGGTAGCCATCTACTCGAGGCACCCTAGTGTGCTACTGTATCCATATGCAGTGGTCCGGTGCCCTCAAGGTTTCTGGGTGGTGTCCACTACAGAGCACTGAGAAGCTCAGAGCTGTCCCTTCAGCTGGCGATCCCAGCATTGGAGGCCCCGTTGGGATGCGCACATTATAAGTGTTAATGGGTGCTAGTGAAGCTCTCATCAACTGAATGCTTGTGAGGCCATTGAGCTCGCAGGATAAACACCCCCAGATAAATAAGTGAGGCGAGGGGAGCTGCCGTTGGCACTGGCGGTCATAGATTCTTTTTTGCAGCAGTGACCTGTGGCTGGGCTGCAGGGCATCTGGGGTGCCGGGGATGGTGCTATATTCCATCGAACTGCTTTATAGTTTGGTTTAGTACAGTCAAGGCCCTGAGTGCAAAGTCATTGGGTGCCCGGTTGTGGCTTTGTGTTGGTGAGCGCGAAAGTGCTGTGGGCCCTACGGGCACAGTCACTGCGAGGGGCACCAGTAGCTGCAGTCGGAGATAGCAGGACATGTCTGCAGTACTCCATAAGCACCTGTGATCACCAGGGACTTTGCTGCTGTCATTCCCTGTGGGACTCGCAGATGAGTCGTTTCCAATGCAATTTCAAGGGCCCGCCTCTTGAAGCGTTATCAGGTACTGGAGAGGGGGCGATACCATAGACCGCCACCCTCCACCATGCCTTACCCAGAGCATCAGTGGTGCTGGGGATGCTTTAGTCACACTGTTCTCTCCATCTGCTGGAGTTACTGTGACGTTGCCACGCAACTTGCGCAATTACGAAAGGTAAGGCCTCTGTTCCAAGTGCCTCTGACGCTGGCCAGTGGCGTTTTCCCTGTCTGTGCAGTTCTCAACCATACTAGAGTTCTACCATCTTTTGTCATGGTCTCAGCCGCCGCGTCAATCTGCACCACCTAGTTTTAAGGCGCGCACTGGTAGGGGAGGTGTTGTTACCCACTCTGTGTTTGGTTGTGGGGTGGCATGTAGCCACAGACTGACACGCGGTTCTCTGTCCTTGCTGGGGCATGGAATTTCTCCTACAAGCATGGCGCTTAGGATAATAGGTAGGCTGCTATCCATGGATGGGTTACCACTGCATGAGTTCCGTCCAGTGTGCTTTTGCAGTTGAGAGCTTCCAGTTGCCCTCTGCTGCCTGTTTGTGTGTAGGGATTTCCCTCCAGGCAGTCACAACAGGTTATGTTCTGCAGCCATAGGACTGATCTAGGACTCCATTTCTGGTTGGATCCTGAGAACATCGAGGGAGTGGCTTAGGAGTCCTCTCCTTTCTCAGAAGAGGAATGTCTTTCGACCTCTACCATGTCAAGACTCCCCTGGGGCTCTGTCCCTGAAAAGCTTTTTTATTCTCTGATCCAGGGCCCCGGTCCTCTGAATCAGTGCGTCTCCTTGGAGGCCAGGGCCGGGGAGCGACAGCAACAGTCGTTGGACCGTCTTCAGCTGGGGCCCCCTCTGGGGATTGCAATGTCGACTTTCTCTATCCAAGGCTTGCTGCCTATGGAGGGTTGGTCCCTTCGGCACTTCAGTGATAAATGATTGTGCCTCAGCTCTCCTTTGGGGAGTTGCTAGGTCTTTTGGGATCGGAAGGCCCCGATCCCGTTGCTTCCTTCTCCCCTCTGGAAGGAGAGATTCGACTGGGTTCCAGGGCAACCTGTTTGGGTTCTCCTCTGGACACCTGATTGTGCACCACCTTTGAGGGGTGTCCCTCATTTTCTGTTGCTGGACAAGGGATAGCCTTGCTCTGACTGGTGCCAACCCCAAGAACCGGTCAAGAGTAACGCTCTCTCTTGGGTGCTCTAAGTCACAGAAGGTCTGTCCACGAAGGAGCCTGTCCAGTGTTGCTCCCTGGTGACCCTCCAGGTTTCCCCCCTGTTCAGGAGTCACTTTGGTAGCTGCTGGATTCTGGGGGTGTCTTCTTTAAGGAAAGCAATCATTGGTCATTCTTGCAGGACCCTCCTCTGAGAGGAGCATTTCGGTCCATCAGCTGGGTGATCGTGCCTTTCACCCTTTTGCCATGTCCATGGCTGAGGGAGTTGGGGGCTTAGTACCCTGCAACATAGGCACTGCCCTTTGCTTGCGGTAGCGTGCAAGCTATTGTTCCCCCCCTTTTTCAGGTTCACCTTCTCTGTGGAGAAGAGGAGTCCTAGGTCATACAATTGTCCATTTCTGGGCCACGTGTCCCCTTAGGAGGGGAAGTATATGCACTCATGGCTAAATGTAGTGATACCTCAGCTGGGTGCTTGGCACTCTGTTCCGAAATCACCTTAGGGCCTTCCCTGCTGCCCTTTGAGTTTCTGGGCTGGTAATGAAATCATGTTCTACCAGGGTTTGCGCGTGTGACTCCCTGGCTTCCCATCTCCTAGAGGAGCCTTTGGGATTTCTCCCCTGGGGCAATTGCTCTCAGTTTCTGCTGTTTCAAGAAAACTGAGGGCTCTATCTCAGTGGGTTACTCCCTGCTGGTTTTGGCAGTGAGTTCGTTTGGGGCTGATAGACAACCAGGTGACTTCTGCTTTCCCTGGCAGTCCATCATTCTCCCTCCTTGTGGTGTTCACTCTACTGACTTCCAATTGAATTGTTGAGGGTAGGGGAGGTAAAGCTAAGGTGCCCATGGTATATTTCTGTATACCTGCAGGGAAGGATACACTACATTTTTCCACTTATTTTCGTCATTCTCTGGTCAATATTGCCTTAGTTTTTCTCATTCTCTAGGTTGCCCAGAGGGCCTTCTTGGCTCCCCTTGCTATCCTGAGGCAGGATAGAAGAACCTGTTCTGACAGATGCTCTTGAGTGAGCTGCAGGCCTGTCTCCCTGCTCGGGAGTTTTGAGCTACAGGTCTGTTTCGGAGATTCTCTCATCCCCTGAAACCCTTGATGCTGTCCTGCGCTGTCAGCTAAGTCTGATGCTTTGGCACGCAGGGTCTGTCCCAGGCTCTGCTGTGGTTTGCTGTTTGTTCTTCCAAGTGTTGCTTGCCCACTCGGCTTACCAGCCAAACCTGGGCACTCTTCTCCAGATCCATTCGATCCTTTGGATGTCAGTGGATGACAGTTTCTTTCTGGAGGGCACTCGGGGCTCCAGTTTTTCGTTTTTTTCACACCAAAGGAAACTGTGTGATTTTCATCCAAGAGTCTCTCTTGTTTACATTTCTGGGTCCTTCCTGTATCCAGGAAAATCTAGATCCATTATCTTTGTCTGGGTTTACTTATTAGGAACCTGCTTGTACTATTTTCCATGATGCAGAGTTTGCTTCTGCTTACACTCGTATCACTCCTCTGCCTCCGGCATCCCTGCTATGCATGAGGGTTTGTCTGTCTTTTGGGTTCTGTAAAGAAAGCCATAGAACTCTTCTCCAGCCTGCATCCCTGCTGAGTTGGCTGCCTCTTAGGCAAAGGAGGGAGAAGTGTTCCAGTACTCAGAGCCCAAAGCCCACCACCCTGCGAATTACCCGGCTGGGGATCGCAGCGACACACACACCACGCGAGCGGACGCCGACGCTGAACACCCTCCCCCTGGTGACCTAATTCCGGTGCCGGACCCTAAAACTGCAGGCAAGCAACCAGCTCCTTCCTTTTGCCGCCGTCTTCGCCGGCGCAGCTGACCTGACCGGCCCGACCAACGCCGGCGCAGCCGACCCGATCGGCCCGACCAACACCGCTTACCGCTCGCCGAATCGCCTCAACGCCGGCTCGCACGACTCTCTGCAACTGGCAGGGGAGACCCGTCGGGGTCAGAGCCCAGAGCCCAAAGCCCACCACCCTGCGAATTACCCGGCTGGGGATCGCAGCGACACACACACCACGCGAACGGACGCCCACACCCACATTTGTGACGTACTTCCGGCGAGAGACTATCCTTATAAAAAACAGACCAGTCCCTGGCGTCTCGCGCAGAAGGAGCGCGACTAAGGGGCCTGCCCCTTAGTGTGCCCCTTCGTGTGAACCTTCCACGCCATAGACCAACCGCATACGATTGAAGGAGATGACGGCCACCAGGGCAATAACAACTACCTGAGTCTCACCAAAGCCATCATCCCATCACTGAAGCCTGGGGTGAGCCATTGCTTTCTCCACGCCCACCCCTCACCCCCAGCACACAGCAAAGTATCACGCATCTAGCATGATCTCGGACCTCACAAATCTATGCCTCAAGACCACTAAGGAATACATCTATTATCAATAAGTCTCTCCTCTCACCAAGACCCTTTACCATCCTCGTACCCACCCTTTACCTTTACCTCATACTAACCCCCCCCTGCAGTCACCAACTCCCTTTCCTTTCATTCAACAATCAACCAAAGCAGAACCCTCCACTCCACTCCTTACAATAATGAGTCCACAACCAATCCCCACCATAAAACACTTCTACACCCCCCACAAATCGAACATTCACACATACCTAACTCAACAACACAAATCACTCATCCCCATTATGGCATCCCCCCTCACACAAATCCTGGGTATGCTGTCATTTTCCATTCTACTTCTAAATGCTCAATCCATTCTAAAAAAGACCACTCTACTACAGGACATCCTTACAGACGAAGCCCTGGACATATGCGCCATCACGGAATCCTGGTTAAAGGATACCGGCTCCGCCTTAATTAACCAACTCTCCTCAGATGCATACAGCTTATTTTCCATACCCAGAAGCAAAAAAAAAAAGGAGGCGGACTACTCCTGGCTGCCAAAAAGAACTTCAACCTCACACTCCAAAATATTGCACCCCCCCCCCAAACTGGAAATCAGTATCTTCAAATCTAATTCCCTCCAACTATGCTTAATCTATGCCCCCCCTGGCCTTCTCGAACAAAATCCCTCCCCTCTCATAGAATACATCTCAAAACACATAAACAATACCAAGCCTGCCATAATTATGGGAGACCTAAATATTCATGTTGACCGTGACCCCCTTTCCCCTTCTTGTGAAGCTATCTTGACAGCCATGACTGCACTTGGTTTCAAACAAAATGTCTCGGAACCCACGCACAAGGCCGGGCATACTCTCGACCTCATCTTTACCAACTCCTCAATCCACACTGACCAACCCAGATGCACACCCATCCCCTGGTCAGACCACTTCCGAATAGACACACGATGCACAATCAGAGACACCCCCCCCCTTCGCAACCCAAAAATACAATAACATATCGCAAACAAGGCAAGACTGAAGACATCTTTGAGGCCCTTTCAAAAGAACTCCCCAACATAGACCTCACTGACGCAACCACAGCCATATCCTCATGGTTTCAAATCACCACAAACATAGCAGATAGACTCTGCCCATCCCACACCAAAGAAATCAAAGCAAACAAAAATAATAAGAAACCCTGGTATATAAATGAACTTAAAACCATGAAACTCGACTTCCGTAAAATTGAAAAATCCTGGCGGAGGAATCAAATACCCACCATCCTAGCACAGTTTCGCGCCCTTCTAAACACCTACCGAAAAGCCACCGAAAAAGCAAAGAAAGACTTCTATGCCACAAGAATCCACCAGTTCCAATTCAACCCACAAGCCCTCTTCCAATATGTAAACAGCCTTATCACAGCACCGGACAGACATAACAGTGACCACGACGATGATACAAAATGTGAAAAATTAGCATCATACTTCCACACCAAGGTACAGACCATTATGGCTCGTTTCTCACCTCACCCCAGCCTCCCGAACATAACAACTCCCAACAACACCCCCACTAACCACTACGATCCTATCACACAACTACGTCCACCCACACAAACCTCAAACACCACCCTCTCAAATTTCGAAAACACATCTGCACTAGAAATTGAAACCACCATCAAAAAACTCAGACCCGCCTATCATCCCTCAGACAACCTGCCCACCAAAACATTACAAACCCGACCCCAATTGCCAAACACATCGCAAATGTCCTGAACAAATCTATCACACTGGGCCAGGTCCCAATTGAACTAAAGCAAGCCATTATAAAACCCATCCTCAAAAAACCAGACTTAGACAACAATGATCCAGCAAACTATCGCCCAGTGTCAAACCTCCCGTTCCTCTCCAAAATACTCGAAAAAATAATTAATAGACAACTAACAGAATACATAGAAGACCACAATATTCTCTCATCATCCCAGTTTGGTTTCCGTAAACACCATAGCACAGAAACCCTACTTATCTCCTTCTCAGAATCCATACTCAAAGCTCTGGACAAAGGACAGTCCCACATACTCGCACTACTAGATATATCGGCGGCATTCGACACAGTTAATCACAACATACTCATTCAACGCCTCAAGGAAATTGGCGTCACGGACAATGCCCTTCTCTGGTTCCAGTCTTACCTACACGACAGGAGCTATAGTGTAAAAATCGGTTGCAATGAATCCAAACCTGTCAAGCTATCACAAGGAGTACCACAAGGCTCATCCCTCTCCTCAACCCTTTTTAACATCTACCTCATACCCCTCTGCCTACTGCTCTCCAAGCTGGGCTTCCAGCACTTCATTTATGCAGACGATGTACAGATACTCATACCCATAACTGACTCTATCACTAACGCAATGAAGACTTGGAAATCTGCTCTATCTGAAATAAACAAATTACTCACTGACAACTTTCTGGCCCTCAACACCAACAAAACCGAACTACTCATCCTCTCTCCCCCCAACATTCCCACACTAAGCCTTTCTTCCCTCTCACCACCAGGCTGCCCACTCACCCAATTTGTCCGCAGCCTTGGCATATGGATAGACAACCATTTTAACCTCAAAAAATTCATTTCTAACACTATTAAGAGCGGATTCTTCAAGCTCCACACCTTGAAGAGAATTAAACCACTACTACACACTTCTGACTTCCGAACAGTACTGCAGGCCATGATCCTATCCAAACTGGACTACTGCAACGCTATCCTCCTAGGCCTCCCAAAAAATACCCTTCAACCGTTGCAGCTCCTACAGAATGCTGCCGCCCGCATTCTCACAAACACTCACCGTCATGACCACATCACCCCAGTTCTTCAATCCCTGCACTGGCTCCCAGTAACCTCCAGGATAATCTATAAATCCCTCACCCTCATACACAAAGCCATTCACAACCAAGACATGCACTGGTTCCCTGAACATCTCCATCTCCACAACACAACCAGACCAACTAGAAAACAGCACCAAGCCAAACTCCTGACTCCTTCCCCCAAAGTCATCAAACATGCCACAATCAGAGATAGATCATTCATTATAGCAGGCACTTCCCATTGGAACAATATGCCACCCCACCTACGCCAGGAACCCTGCCATAAAGAATTCAAACAGAATCTTAAAACCTGGCTCTTCAAACTAGCATACCCTGACTAACCGTCTACTCCCATAGATACACACCCCACCCTCACGCCCCCCCCTGACTGACACGCCCTATTGAACTTAACAACCATGATCCTCATCCATTCCCATTCCCATTCCTCCAACCCCCATTCCCATTCCTCCAACCCTCCCTCATCCTCCTCCCCTCTCACCCTCCACCCTCACCCTCCCCACCATCCTACCACCTGATCTAACCGCATATATTCCCTGGCACCATGTGAATAATTAAAATGTAAATATAGTTATTGTGAATATAGTTAATGTGAATATACTTAAAATATTTATTTATTTATTTATTTATTTTGTATACCGACATTCGATCGAGATATCACATCGGTTTCCAGGTAACAGGTTGAATAGGGCGAGATCTGCCCTATTTTACATTTAACAAGATAACAATTGATTAAATTATTGAAGTAAAAAACATTGTAACATATGAATACAAATGAATGGGAATATAATTTGTAGCATCTATCCTATATACAATATATACAGTTTGAATTGGTTACGGTTACGATTAGTTCTGGTGGGAATAGGGGGGGAAAAGGAGGGGGTGGTTGTGAGGGGGGTGATATGCGGTAGTGCATGTAAGGGTCAAGTGGGCAGGTTTTCAAGAACATGCAGTTGAAGGGGTTGGGAATCCGGAGGGAAGGCTTTCAAGAACAGCCATGTTTTTAGCTGTTTTTTGAAGACTTGTGGTGAGGGTTCGTGTCTGAGATGAGTGGGGAGGGAGTTCCATAGGGTAGGGCCAGCTATTGTAATGGCTCGTTTGCGTGTTGCATTGAGGTGAGCATTTTTGAGATTTGGGATGGAGAGGAGACCTGTGTTGGAGGATCTGAGGTTCCTTTGTGTGGTGTATGGTTGGATAGTGTTGTTTAGCCAGACCATTTTGCTATTGTTTATTTTTTTGTGTATTTAGTGAATTAGTTGCCTCAATGTTTCCTCCTACTATAAATTATTGTAAAGCCTGTTGCTATGTTATGTTACATTGTGAACCGAGGTGATGTTTTTAACGTGCCCCGGTATATAAAAAACCCTTAAAAAAAAAAAATAAAAATACTGTACGGTTTCCCACTTTGGCCTGCTTTGACAATCTAGAGCTAGGGATTCACCCGTGTGTGTGAGGACTACCATGCTTGTTCTTGGAGAAAGCAGAGTTGCTTACCTGTAACAGGTGTTCTCCTAGGACAGCAGGGTGTTAGTCCTCAGGAAACCCCCCGCCTCCCCTGGGAGTTGGTTTCTCCATGTATGAGCTATACCATGGACTGAGGGACTCTGACTACAGCTGCACATGCTCAGTAGGACATGCCTGAAAGTTCTAGAATCTTTGAGATCATAGTTCCATGCTGGGCTCCATCAGATGATGTCACTCATAGGTGAGGACTGACATCCTGTTGCTGTCCTAGGAGAACACCTGTTACAGGTAAGCAACTCTGCTTTCCTGAACTCTTGGAGATGAGTGGGGAATGAGTCTGTAAATTCCAAAGGGTATATAAATAGTGCTCCACTAGCTTCCTTTTTATAAAGGAGAAATTAGTTTTCTCTGTAAATGCCTAGTCTATATATTTCTTGCTTAGTTACCTTTAATTTGTGATTTGACTCTCTCCATGAATGTGGACTTGTAGATTCAGCCAATTGTAAATTATTTTTTCTTTTTTGGCATTAATTATATTGATGATCTTTTTCTTTAGGAAGTAAATGCTTATAAATAACGTATGCATTTATAAATGATTTAAAAAAAGAAATTCTTGATATGCAGGTTGTATTTTGAAAAGGCACCGGGTTCAAGAATGACCTTTAGAGCAGTTAGGAATAATGAGCATATCTGAATATGAATTCCTCTTTTTCTTTCTTCTTAGCATGATGGAAAGCCCTATTGCCACAAACCATGTTATGCCACTCTCTTTGGACCAAAAGGTAAGCTTCTGATGTGTTCCATCATTGTTGTGGAACCTTCTTCCTGGGGTAAAAACACTTTCCATTAATGTCAGAATCAAGCCCTGGTGGAGGTGTTCAATTAGGAAACTGAGGGGAAGAGCAATTTAGAGCTGTCTGATTCATCTGTAGTAACTAGTTTCATAGTTTGTTGGGATTGTTAATTGGATATACTTGAATTTGAGTTAGTATCAGATCTTCTTGACCAGGTCCTGATAATATTCACTCCATGAGTTATGAAAGAACTCAAATATGAAATTGGTTATAGCCAATTGGTTATAGCCAATTGGTTATAGCCAATTTAAGTCCAGTTTAAAAAAAAAAAAGTTGAGTAGGAATAGGCTAGTGGTTAGAGCAGTGGGCTATGAACCAGGAGACCAGGGTTTGAGTCCTGCTGTCTCTCCTTGTGATCTTGGCAAGTCATTTTACTCTCCATTGCCTCAGGTACAAACTTAGATTGTAAGCCCTCTGGGGATAGGGGATAGGGGTAGCAGGTTTGCAATCATTAAAATGTGCTGCTGGACAATAGCCAATTTAAGTCCAGTTTAAAAAAAAAAAAAGTTGAGTAGGAATAGGCTAGTGGTTAGAGCAGTGGGCTATAAACCAGGAGACCAGGGTTTGAGTCCTGCTGTCTCTCCTTGTGATCTTGGCAAGTCATTTTACTCTCCATTGCCTCAGGTACAAACTTAGATTGTAAGCCCTCTGGGGATAGGGAAATACCTACAGTACCTGAATGTAAACAGATGTGATATCTCAGATTGAATGTTGGTATATAATAAATAAAATAGAAAATTACAGATCACTGAGTCTGATATAGAAGCTAGACATGGTGGTGGAAGCCATTGTTAAGAGCAATTACTGGGCATATGAGTGATTTATTTATTTTATTTATACATTTTTATATACCGACATTAGATCAGTGATGTCACATCGGTTTACAGCTAACGGAAAGGAAATAAGCAGGGGTTGGATGTCCTACTGGGTGCAGCGTCAGCGAGCCGAAAAAATGGTGCAACTTCGCTCGGGCTCCTATGCCCAGACACTGTCGACACACCCCTCGCCGGGACCGGCAAAGAAGATGTTGACGAAGAGGGCCTCCTCACTTGGCCCACGGGACCTCTTTTATGCCACTCCAGGTGCTGGGCCCAGGTTAGATCAACTTCCAGCGCCCGTTAAAAAATCTCAACTGCTGACTGAGTTGCCTCCTTAAGAAAAAAGGCCCTCAGACGCATCGACTGGGACTCAGGGACCTGTTCCTGACCGTCCGTGACCTTCGGCGCCGAAGCAATCGCAACCGGAGCATCCAAAGCCTACGGCGCACTCAACACACTCGGACCACATGGCGCATAAAGAGTGTCAGACGCATTCGCACACCACGCATCCACACACTGCGATGCGTGCCTCGATGCATACCAAGCGGATGGCGCATTCCAGCCTTAAAGACCACTCATCACGTCCTAAGCAGTCTGAACATGCCAAGCATGCCACTCAGGGGCCTCCATCCACTAATTCTGAACATTCGGGGCACTCCATGCATCTTAAGCGAATACAAGAAAGCCCTGACATGGATGCAGAATTGCTGTCGGATCCGGACTCCACATTGAAATGTCCCTCGGGAAGTGGAGACTCCTTTTCTGGCTTATCGTCTGTATCCCGAAGAAAGAGGTTGTCTCAGATACAGGTACCGCTCCAACAGTCATAGACAGTCTATCATTCTTCCATGTCCTCAATTGAAGTGCACTAATGCACAGGATATACTTCTGGCAGCATTACCTACAAGATCCCCCCATCAAATGGTGGTCAGATGCCTCCACAACCAGGTAATCTGGCATCTCGAGCCATGCTGCAGATTTCGCAGGCCCTAAGTTCCTTATTTGAAGATCTGGAGTCTTTGCAAGCTGGGTCAAAACCACCATTAACGTCTCCAGCGGCTTCACCACCAACAACCCCTACTAGACCAACTGTCCCGGCCAACTCTCCGGCTCCAGTTCCTCCACACAGCCTGGATTTGCAAATCTCATCTGCATCATCTCAGAGTTCCTCTACAGGCATGCCCTCAGATTCACCAGAGGGATTACCAGAACCCTATTTGCCACCAGAGGACCTCCTATGCGAACGTCATTGAAAAAGTGGGAAATCTACTTAACGTAGAGACCGGAAAAATTCCGGATCCACGGGCCGAGATGCTAAGCATATTAAAAATCTTTGAGATACCACCGGAACCAACGGCTTTACTGCCCCATCCAGTTTTGACTGAGTCCTCCAAAAGATGTGGGGAAACCCCTTTCTCAACAATGGCCGCGTCACGAAAGACTGATCTAAAATTTTGAATGAGGAACTCTCCCATCTATGACTCGACACAACTACCGCACAACTCTAATGTGGTGGAGTCTGCGTTGGCAAAGGCAAAACGGTCGAAGCTTCACGCGAATGCATTTCTCGGTAAGGATCATAAATACTTAGATGACTTTGGACGTAGAGTTTACCATGCTTCCATGTTGTCTACCAAAATGCACCACCATCAATTCTGCATGACGCAGTACTTGTACAAGTGCCTTCAGAATTTGCGTTCAGTTTCTCTCGGCTCAGGACACCTTGCCACATTCCTTCCTGGATATGGAAGAGAGCCTATGCCATGTGCTTCAGTCAATTTACGAGGCGTTCTAATCCTCTGCGAGGTCATCTTCAGCTGCCATTGCTACCTGACGCCTTGCCTGGTTGAGGGCAGGTGTGATTCGCAACGATGTCCATGACAAGCTAGCGGACATACCTTTCAGGGGAACAACTTGTTCAGCGACAAGTTTAGGGAAACTGTTTCCCACCTTAAAGAGCAAAGTACTACAGTGCTGTCTTACTTCCCCCTTGGAACATCACACAGAGTCTCGGAGGATTTACCCTTCCTTCAAACGAAGGTCCTACCCGAGAGGACAATTCCAACCTTTTTCCTACGAATCAGTCAGCACATTAGTCAACGAAGACCCTCAAGTCAACCCCATCAGTCTCGGGGATGTCCACATCAACAGAGACAGTCTAGGCAAAGCTCGGCAGCTCCACAAAAACAGCCGCCTACTTTGAGTCTCATTGAGCCGCCACCACCATCGCCTTTTATAGGAGATTGCCTCCAATATTTTTACAGCAATTGGGAGTCTATCACCTCAAATCGCTAGGTTCTCGAGATCATCTGAGAAGGTTATCGCCTGAATTTCATAGCTGTTTCGTCCCTTCCTCATGTACCCCCTCTTCAAAGGACATCGACCCAGTTACCATCACTCCGGGCAGAAATCTCAAGCCTTTTACTACAAAGGTCTGTTCAAAATATTCCACATCAACAACTGAGTCAAGGTTTCTATTCCCAATACTTTCTCATTTCAAAAAAATTCAGGCGGTCTTCATCCCATTCTAGACTTATAGAACCTCAGCAAACATATTCAGAAAGAGAAGTTCAAGATGACCTCTCTCAAAAACATCCTGCCTCTCCTGCAACCCAATGACTGGATCTGCTCCATCGACCTGAAGGAGGCATACTCTCATATACCCATGCACCCCTCCTCCTGGCGCTACCTCTGTTTTTTAGTTCAGAACAGACACTGTCAGTACAAGGTCCTACCCTTTGGCTTATCCTCAGCCCCGAGGGTGTTTATGAAATGTTTTAGCGGTGGTGGTGGCTCATCTCAGGCAACTATCCATCCAGATCTTCCCCTATCTGGACGACTGCCTTTTGATAGCATCAGACCAGACTACGGGAGCACACAGTACGCACGATCAGTTGTCTACAAACCCTGGGTTTCCTAATAAACTACAAAAAATTGCATCTAAAACCTAAGCAGTCACTACAATTCATTGGGGCCCTCATCAGTACGGTAGAGGAGAGGGCCTACCTTCCACAAGACAGACTCCTGACTCTCGCCGGTCTGGCACAAAGATTGGGCAGCCATTCTAATACCTCTGCATGTCAAATACTTCAATTGTTGAGTCATATGGTGGCGGCTATTCATGTGGTACCACACATGCGCCGCTTACAATGGGGACTAAAACACCAATGGTCTCAGTTCCTGCAGACACTAACAACCAGGATACACCTAACCAGACCAATGATCAGACATTCAATGGTGGCTCTCTCCCACCAACCTATCCACAGGTGCCCCCTTCCGAGTGCCTCCTCATCAGCTAATATGACAGATGCCTCCAGGAAGAGTTGGAAAGCCCATCTGGCCGATCTCAAAACTCAGGGATTGTGGTCCCCCAAGGAATCCAAATGTCAGATCAACCTACTAGAGCTCCGGGCAATCTGGAGAGCACTAAAGACCTCTCAAGTCCAAGGGTAACTCCTCATAATGTTCAGACAACCAAGTTGCCATGTTTTACATAAACAAAGGAGGAGGGTCCGGTTCATGGACTCTGTCGAGAAGCACTTTGGATACTCCATTGGGCGAGCGCAGCCAAGGTATCCCTTCAGGCCACTTACCTACCAGGTCTGGACAACGTCATGGCGGACCACCTGAGCAGGGTTTTTCACCCACATGAATGGACTTTAAATCGAGAGGTAGCCGTTCCAACAGTGGTGCTTCCCAGCAATCGACCTCTTTGCCATGGAGGAAAACTGACAAAACAAATCTTTTGCTCCATTTACCCCAGCAGCATTCGGTATGCCCAGGATGCCTTCCTCATTCCATGGACAGAGGGCTTACAATATGCCTACCCTCCCATACCTCTAATCTCAGAAATGTATTCAAGACATAGCAGACATGATTCTCATATCCCCGAGGCAACCATGGTATGCGTATCTCATTTGGCTTTCCATACACCCACCGATTCTGCTGGGGACCCACCAACAACTGCTTACACAGGAAGGAGGCTCACTGCTCCATCCAATGCATCAATCTCTCCATCTGAGGGCGTGGAGATTGAAAGGCAAATATTAAACCACCTCAGCCTACCTTCACAGGTAGAAGATATACTTATAGCATCAAGAAAGCCTTCAACCAGAAGCAACTATGAAGGAAAATGGCATTGCTACGCTGAATGGTGCAAACCACGGGATCTAGATCCATTCTCCTCTACTGCTACACATCTACTGGAGTACTTCCACTCTCTTTACCAAGCTGGTCTGGCTACCACATCAGTTCGAGTGCATATCAGTGCTATTGCGGCTTTTCATCACCCTCACAATGGCCTTCCCATTTCCAGTAATCCTCTAGTCTCCAGATTCATGTGAGGCATGCTTCAACTTCGACCGTCAGTGACAAAGCCACCTATACCCTGGGATCTTAACATTATCCTGGAGCAGCTAATGATGTCTCCCTTCGAGCCTCTAGAGACTTGCCACGTAAAATACCTCACCTGGAAAACGGTATTCCTGGTGACCATCACATGAGCTAGGAGAGTGAGTGAGTTGCAGGCCTTGGTTCACTACCCTCCTTACTTGGAGTTTTACCACAACAAGGTTACCCTTCGACCTCATCCCACCTTCCTTCCCAAGGTCATATCCGCTTTTCATCTTAATGAGACCATCACTTTGCCAATCTTCATGCCGAAGCCTCATCACAATGAGCGAGACCACCTCCTACACTCGCTAGACTGTAAATGAGCTCTGGCTTACTATTTAACCCCAACGACCCTGGTCAACCAGTCTCTAAAAGAATCATTGCCAGTTGGTTATCACAATGCATTCAGTTCTGCTACGACAAGCGTTCAATTAAACTTGACAAACCTCATGCACACCAAATACGGGCCACTGCAACATCAGTTGCCCACTTAAAAAGGTTCCATTACTGGACATTTGCAAAGCAACTACTTAGTCCTCCATTCGTACTTTCACATCACATTATTTGCAGCAACAAGCGGCCTCTGATGCAGCACTGAGCTCAGCAGTCTTGTCAAACCGTCAACACCGATAAGACTGTCTACTTCTTTTACGGGTTAGTGTCCTGAACTTCTAACCCGTACTTACATAGACACCCTTTTAGAGATCCCATTACCCCGGTGTTGAAAGCTTTGGATTGGATCTCTGTTAGAGGGTTAAATTTGTTGCCTTTGATTAAGGCTAACCATGGGTAGAGGCCAGATTATCTTAGCATATTCCAACCTATGACTTGAGATCAGGGGCATCTCTGCAGTCCCAGCAGGTAAAACTGTCCGGTTACAAAAGATTAGGAAGCTGGCCTTTTCTTGGACTGCTCCGGGTTTTGTGGAAGTGTCTTCCAGTGGAGATTCGGCAGCTAAAAGCCTATAAAATATTCCAGAAGCTTATTATATAAATATTACAAGCCGTAAAGCCCGTTAAAACGGGCTACATCCCTCTGTCTCTCACCTCCCCCTCATTCTCTCTCCCCTCACTCTTCACCACCCCCCTCCCCCACCCACTCCTCTCCTCTCCACCCTCCCTCTCCTCTCACTCAGTCCCCCCTCTCCCTCACTCCCTCCCACTCAGTCCCCCCTCTCCCTCCCTCCCACTCAGTCCCCCTCTCCCTCCCTCCCTCCCACTCACTCAGTCCCCCTCTCCCTCCCACTCACTCAGTCCCCCCTCTCCCTCCCTTCACCCACCTCCATTTCCTCCCGGCGCCGTAAGCGCGACTTCCCGCAACCCTCACCCGGCTCCATTAACTCCTCCCGCTCCTGCCGGCAGATCTCGGGGGGGGGTCACTCCCGCGCGCGCGGCAGTGACCCCCCCGAGATCTGCCGGCAGATCTGGGGAGGAGAAGTAGCGGCACCGCGCGCGCGCGCGGTGCCGCTACTTCTCCTCCCGCTCCTGCCGGCAGATCTCGGGGGGGGGGGGGGGCGCGGGAGTGACACCCCCCCCCCCCGAGATCTGCCGGCAGATCTGGGGAGGAGAAGCAGCGGCACCGCGCGCGCGCGCGGCGCCGCTGCTTCTCCTCCCGCTCCTGCGGCCCCACCGCCATTTTTTTTTTTCTGATCGACATCCTTGCCCGCACATGCGCAGTAGAGCTGCGCTCTACTGCGCATTTGCGGGCCGTCGGTCACAGGCCATTTATAAGGTAGATTATATTATTATATTATATTATATTATATAATATATATTATATATTATATAAATATTATTATATTATTATTATTATAGAAATATTATATTATTATTCCAGAAGCTTATTAGTATAGAAAAACTTAAAAATAAATAAATATTAAGACCCCCACCTATTAGGGGAAGCCTTTGCAGCAATTTAGGATGTGGTTTTATCTGTGTGTGTGTTTTATCTTTGTTTGTTGCTCTGAAATCCACCCAAAACAGTTGAGTAGATAGGGCGGAAAATAAATTACTGTAAATAAAGTTCCTCCCCCCAGAAAGCTGTGGGAAACACTTGTGCACTGTATAACCCATAGTTGGACGTGGGTTGTATCGGAGCTAACTAATCCCATTATGCAGTAAGGGAATTAGCACCTCTACACTCAGCGCCCGCTTTCAGCGCAACATTTTTGTATTGGCCCCTTTTGACAGTGCTTGCAAATAATCACATGATTCCATCTGTGTGACTTGATCTGCTGTCTTCAGTAAATAATTTCATTAAACTTGTATAGAGACAGAAGAGGAAATCAAATGAGAGGAACAGAGCTAAATGCTGACTAAGTTGACATTTGAGGGCTGTATGTATTTAAAATTGTACATAGGTTAATACTGTTTCAATGACCTGCATCAGGGGAGCTAAGATAGGCTTGCAACCTCTGTTTCTGCAGCATTTTTTTTCACGTAGATAAACAGTTGAATTAGCCATGCTGTCTGGGTACGTCTTCCATGCCACTAGGTGGCGGAGCTCTCTAAGATTAGCAAAGTTTTTCAGCTAGGTGCTCCCTCTTGTATCTTCCCGCGTTTGCCTGAGGCTCTTCAGTCTTTTTTTTTTTCTGCGCGACTGATCACTCGCGGAGCTCTTTTCTCCTACAGAGATTTACTGTTGTGAGGTAAAAAAAAACAACTTCCCACCAAAATGCCTCGACCAGGATTCAAATTCTGTGCCTGTGGAAAGATTGTCTGTCACTGATGGCCACAAATCTTGCTACCTTTGCCTCTGTCCTGATCGTGACCAGGCAAGCTGCAGGCACTGCGGTCGTATGTCCTGAAGAGTTCAGCGCCAGCGAGTTGCTAAGATTCAACAACTAAAAGCAGCACCATCGGGCTCTTATGCCCCTTCTGAGGCCTCAATGAGATCTTCCCCAGGCCCAAAACGTAAGAAAAAGTCCCCCACTCATCGAAGGGCCTCTTCTGTGGACCCCCCCAGGGTAAAACACCTACCGCCAATGCCCAATCAAAAACAGACGCACAGCGCGGGGGATGCGTTGGATGCACCGCAGCCACCTCGACACCATCGACTCACTGGCGCACTGAAGACGATCACTCCAGATCGCCTCCAGAGCATCGGTGCACCAACGCACAGAGAAAATGGCGACAGATTGGGTAGATGCACCACAGACGCCATCAACGCGCATCGGCATAATTTCTCAGAGCCCGACACTGCAGACTCTACCGATGCAGCCGAAGCCTAAAAAGCACGTAACAGGTCATAAGAGATCTAGCGAACCATCGCCACTTCTCGTGGTAGGCTCTGATCGTGATGTATCTCCACCACGGTTCTCCAGCAGCCATTATCTTCTTCGGATGTTCTATCAGAACCATCTGCAGAGCCTCGACCCCATACTGCTACTGAGCTTCACCCTCATAAGGCTGTGTCACCTCTGCCAAGTGTACCACAGCCTAAGAACACAGGTACTACTTCATCTCTGGCTGCCCTACTGCCTTTAGAAGTCTTACCTCCCACACCTTCTACTTCAGGGATAGCTTCACAAGCTATTTCCCAAATAATGAATATATTAGCGCAATTTCTACAATCAGTAGAAAAGAGACATCACCTCCCACCGCCTATTCCATTGGAGATGCCACAGGTTCTGGAGGATCCTTCTATTCCTGGACCAACCACAGAGCCCTGCATCGCCAATGGAAGACATTTTAGACACATCTTCCTCAGCAGACTCGTCTACGAGCTATCCATTGCCACTGGCTCAGACAACTGTGGTAGGGGGCAGATTATCCAGATTCCTCCCAGCCTGGAACAATATCACGTCCGATCAGTGGGTCCTGACGATCATAAAGGAAGGTTACTCACTCCACTTCACATCCTTGCCGACCCTCCCACACACAGTTCCTCAAACATCAAACAGCACATCGGGGCCCTCTCCTTCAGGAAATCAAGACGCTCCTCTAAAAAAAAAAAAGTGCATTTGGGAACTACCTTCTTCGAAACCTCATCTCTGTTTCTATTCACAATATTTCCTTATTTCCAAGAAGTCAGGAGGCCTACGCCCAATCCTGGACCTACGTGGGCTCAACAAATACCTCCACACGGAGAAATTCAAAATGACTTCTCTCAAATCCATTCTTCTCTTCCTTCAACGCAACGACTGGATGTGTTCACTGGACTTGAAGGATGTGTATGCCCACATATCAATGCATCCCAATTCCTGGTGTTACCTCTGCTTCCAGATGGACAACAAGCATTTCTAGTACAAAGTACTTCCATTTAGCCTCTCCTCTGCCCCCAGAGTCTTTACCAAATGTCTAGCAGTAGCAGTGCACACCTCGTCAGGGGGTACAAATATTTCCTTACTTGGACAACTGGCTTCTAGTAGCACCCAACCAGTCTTTCCAATGCAACAATCTACTCCACACCATTTCTTGTCTTGACAATCTGGGTCTCCTGATCAACTACAACAAGTCAAACCTACAGCCAACACAAATGTTACAATTCATAGGGGCCTATATAGACACCATTCAAGACAAGGCATTCTTGCTGCACCTGCGAGCACTGGCTCTCCGCACGCTAACTTCAGTCCTACTACACAGCACGACTGTTCCAGCTCGCCAAATCCTTACCATTCTGGGACACATGGCAGCTTCTATCTATGTAGGCCCTCACACAAGACTCCATATATGCCGTTTGCAATGGGGTCTCAAACATCAATGGACTCAGTTCCTTCATCCACTGTCGACCCCCATCACACTAACAGCATGAAAAGAGACTTACAGTGGTGGCTACTCCCATCAACATTAACGACTGGATCACCTCTATGACCTTCTCAACACCAAATAATACTCACCATGGATGCCTCTCCCAAAGGATGGGGAGCTCACCTAGAGAACTTTCAAACCCAAGATTTTTGGTCTACCATGGAATGCACTCAACACATAAATCTTCTGGAACTTCGAGCTGTGCAGAACGCCCTTCGAGCCTTCAAAGACTCCCTGCACGGGAAGATGGTAATGATCCACACAGGCAACCAAGTCACAATGTTTTACATAAACAAGTAAGGAGGGTCAGGTTCTTGGAACCTATGCAGGGAAGCAGTCTGAATTCTGGAATGTGTGCACGACAGCTCTATCTCCCTTCAGGCAACTTACCTACCCGGAATCAGCAATTCCAGAGCAGACAAACTGAGCAGAATATTTCATCCCCATGAATGGGAACTAAATCAAGAAATAGCGAACCGCATCTTCTCCACGTTGGGTCTTCCCCGCATCGACCTTTTTGCGACAGAACTCAACAGAAAGGTGAGGAGATTTTGCTCGGTGTATCCAAGCCCACACCGGCTAGCTCAAGACACGTTCCTCATAAACTGGTTTCGGGATCTCCTATATGCATTTCCACCGATACCACTATCTCTCGCACAGTCCAAAGATGCATCGAAGACCAGGCAGATCTAATTCTCATCGTGCCAGCGTGGCCAAGACAGCCATGGTACAGTTACCTGATAGAATTGTCAATTCTCAATCCGATCTCCCTGGGCACCAGCCCTCAACTACTTACCCAGGAGAACGGATCACTACTTCATCCACTTCATTCCTCACTAGATCTCATGGCATGGAGATTGAAAGGCTTGTTTACCAAGACTTGAACATCGCTTCTCCTCTTCAGGACATACTTGTTTCCTCCAGGAAAACATCCACTAGGCTCAATTGCCAACATAAGTGGTCACGCTACGCTTCCTGGTGCTCAACTACAGGATTGGACCCACTTACTTGCCCACCAGAATGTCTTCTGGCGTACCTACATACACTCTACAGCAAAGGCCCAGTCACTGCCTCACACAGAGTACATTTAAGCACCATAGCAGCTTACCATACTCCCTTAAATGGGGAACCTATAATCATGTCATTCCCTCGTCTCCAGATTCATGAAAAGGGTCCTTTGCTTACGCCCCCCAATAAAGAAACCGCCAGTACCGTGGGATATCAACATATTCCTCGAGCAACTAATGCTACCCCCTTTCGAACCACTGGACACTTGCCATCTACGATACCTTTCATAGAAAGTACTCTTCTTAACTGCCCTTACCTCGGCAAGGTGAGTCAGTGAACTACAGGCCTTAGTTCATTACCCTCTTTATCGCAAATTTTACCATGACAGTTACGTTACGCACACACCCCAATTTTCTACCAAAAGTGGTCTCCGTTTTTACATCAACCAAACCATCACTTTGCCCACTTTCCACCCAAAACCTCATGCCATTGACAAAGAATGAAAACTTCACACTCAGGATTGTAAGTGTGTGCTTGCCTATTACAAGAAACGCACACATTCGCCCAACAGAGCCTCACAACTCTTCCTCTCCTTCAATCCAAACACTCCTGGATGTCCGGTATCAAAAAGAACTTTATCCTCCTGGATATCCAACTGTATACAATTCTGCTACCAACAGCGCTTAGAACACCTATCTACGACTCCTAAAGCGCATCAGGTTCGTGCAATGGCCACTTCGGTTGTCCACCTCCCATGAGATGCCTCTCTTGGACATCTGCAAAGCGGTCACATGGTCATCACTTCATACCTTCACATCCCATTATTGCTTAGACAAACAAGCTGGAGATGATGCACGCATGGAGCGGACTATATTACAGAACAGCACATATTCAACACACAAACTGTCTGCCTATAATTTCCGTATTGAGCAAAATAAACTAAACTCATATCTATATGCTCAATACAACAGCTGGGGACTCCCAGACAGCATGGCTAATTCAGCTGCATATCTACGTGAAAAAAGCAAGTTTGCTTACTGTAAACTGTGTTTTCTGTAGATAGCAGATGAATTAGCCTTGCGGACCCGCCCGCCTCCCTGGACAGTTCCAACATGGCATACTAACTTTCATACGGACTGAGGAGCCTCAGGCAAACGCGGGAAGATACAAGAGGGAGCACCCGGCTGAAATACTTCTCTAATCTTAGAGAGCTCCGCCACCTAGTGGCACAGAGGACGTACCCAGACAGCATGGCTAAGTCATCTGCTGTCTATGGAAAACACAGTTTACGGTAAGCAAGTTTACTTAGGGAATAGCCACTGCTATTAATTGCATCAGTAACATGGGATGATCTTAGTGTTTGGGTACTTGCCAGGTTCTTGTGGCCTGGTTTGGCCTCTGTTGGAAACAGGATGCTGGGCTTGATGGACCCTTGGTCTGATCCAGCATGGCAATTTAAGTTCTTATGTTCTTAAACTTGCTTTTCCACAGCTAGGATCAGTCACTATTTTAGCAAACAGAGCCTGATGCAGTAAGATGTGTTTGGGAGAGCTCACAGGTTTACCCACAGTTGTGTGCACACTTTACTGCTGATGCAGCCAGGAATTTTATTCCACAAGGTGTGCATTGGTTAGTACCCTCACATTGAAATTTCATGCTAATGATGGCATTAAGCATTACCACCCACCGTGGAGAGAAATGCACTGGCCTCTCTTTTTTTTGTTTTTCTGGCACTGAAAATTTAATTCCTAGTCCAAGCTGGAGTAAAGTTTTCAGGACTAATGTTAGTCTTTTGATGGATGTTGAAGATCTGGTGCTGGGACCACTAATTGGGATTTTATGTGTAGAAAACATGCTTTGTGTTCAAAAATCATGTTTTCCATTATGATGGTGCATTACTAAATGACGGTATATAAAAGACTTTAAATAAATAAAATATAAACTTTAAATTATTTTTAAAAAAAAATGCTTTCTGCACTAAAAGCATTATTTTGTCCGCAGAAAACATGATTTATATATACACACACACACCTATTTGTACGCAGAAAAAGGAGCATAAGAACATGCCATGCTGGGTCAGACCAAGGGTCCATCAAGCCCAGCATCCTGTTTCCAACAGAGGCCAATCCAGGCCACAAGAACCTGGCAAGTACCCAAACACTAAGAAGATCCCATGCTACTGATGTAATTAATAGCAGTGGCTATTTTCTCAGTCAATTTAATAGCAGGTAATGGACTTCTCCTCCAAGAACTTATCCAATCCTTTTTTTTAAACACAGCTATACTAACTGCACTAACCACATCCTCTGGCAACAAATTCCAGAGCTTAATTGTGCGTTGAGTAAAAAAAGGAACTTTCTCCGATTAGTTTTAAATGTGCCACATGCTAACTTCATGGAGTGCCCCCTAGTCTTTCTATTATCCAAAAGAGTAAATAACTGTTTCACATTAATCCATTCTAGACCTCTCATGATTTTAAACACCTCTATCATATCCCCCCTCAGCCGTCTCTTCTCCAAGCTGAAAAGTCCTAACCTCTTTAGTCTTTCCTCATAGAGGAGCTGTTCCATTCCCTTTATCATTTTGGTCGCCCTTCTCTGTACCTTCTCCATCGCAATTATATCTTTTTTGAGATGCGGCGACCAGAATTGTACACAGTATTCAAGGTGCAGTCTCACCATGGAGCGATAGAGGCATTATGATATTTTCCGTTTTATTCACCGTTCCCTTTCTAATAATTCCCAACATTCTGTTTGCTTTTTTGACTGCCGCAGCACACTGTACCGACGATTTCAATGTGTTATCCACTATGACGCCCAGATCTTTCTTGGGTGGTAGCTCCTAATATGGAGCCTAACATCGTGTAACTATAGCATGGGTTATTTTTCCCTATATGCATCACTTTGCACTTTTCCACATTAAATTTCATCTGCCATTTCGATGCCCAATTTTCCATTCTCACAAGGCCTTCCTGCAATTTATCACAATCTGCTTGTGATTTAACTACTCTGAACAATTTTATATCATCTGCAAATTTGATTACCTCACTCGTATTTCTTTCCAGATCATTTATAAATATATTGAAAAGTACAGGTCCCAATACAGATCCCTGAGGCACTCCACTGTCCACTCCCTTCCACTGAGAAAATTGTCCTTCCCTGTACGTACCAGGATCAGTCCAGGACACCTGGGTTGTGACTCCGCACCAGTAGGTGGAGACAGAGCAAAACTTGTGGGCGGAGCCATATATAAGCCCCTGTGCCAGTCACAGCCCCTCAGTCTTACTCTGTCTCCAGTAGGTGGTGCAGGTCTAGTCACAGCCTCTGAGTGGCCTGAGGACTGATAGTTGGTTAGTCAGGGTCATTGTGGTTTTATTGGTTTTGGTTATTTAAAAAAAAAAAAAAAAAACAAAGAAAAGGATTTGAAGGTGAGAAGAGACAAGAGGAAGCTGTCCGTCCTGCCTCCCAGGGGGGTGGGAAGGTTCTGAGGGGACCATCCCCCCTTGGTTGAGGCCGCTGCTGAGGGTCGAGGACCCGGCCTACCACTGGCAGCAGCGTGGGGGTGACACCGGGGAGCCCGGTTCACTCACCCCCAACTGAAGCAAGAGATCCAGGACTCCGGACAGCGGCAGGTTTGCGTACAAAAAAAAAAATAAAAAAAAATTGTACTTTTATTTTTTCTTGTGCGGCTCTTCGTTTCTTCGCCGGTGGGGGAGTTTTCTCGGCTCGGTGAGGCGCGGGGAGTGTTTAGGCGGTAGGAATTAATTATTTTCTGTCTTGTTAGTGCGCCGTCCGTTCCGCCGCGACCGCATGGAGGCCGAGGGGAACGGTTGGCCGCGCTCACGGCTCGGCGCGCGCGCACGGCTCCCACGAGAGGGGATTTGCTCCGCTTGCGTCCTGGGCGGGAGGGACCGTCCGGGACAGACAGGGGGAGCCGATCCCGGTCGGCACGTTCGCAGTCGCGCGTTTTCGCCGCTCCAGTCATGCCGGCTGACCCCTTCCCGCTCAGCGCGGGAGCGGCGGCCATCTTGGGGTCAGCTCGCGAACCTGTGCGCGAACCGGCAGGGAATCCCGGCATGCCTCCCGCGTTGTCTCCTTAGCGGAGGCCTTCGGGGGATGTCCCCCGGGGGGGCTGAGTCCTCCGATGAGGCTAGCGTGGATGGGAACTCCTCGTTTCGGGGTCCTCATTTTTCAGACGTTTTCGCGCCCGCGCGCCTCTAGCGAGCTCGGCTCTCCTCAGGCTGCGAAACGAGGGGCACAGTATCATTGGCCTTGCTTCGGGGGGTGCTTGTTCGGCGGTGGCATTTCGCTCTTGCGGCGTACTTGGTTGCGGGGACCGTCCGGCGGCCTTCCCCAAGCAGTGTTCTGCCTGCCGCGGGCAAAGATTAAAAAAAAAAAAAAATTCCACAGACTTTTCGCGCGAACTTTGGTGGGAAAGTCGGCCATCTTGGTGCGGCGTCGAGCGCGGCAGTCCCCAGGGGGTTTTTTTTTCCCTCATTTCCGTTCCCCCCCCCCCCTCCACTCGCCGGCTCCGCGGTCTGTTTTGCCATCGGAGGCGGTGGGGGGGAGGGCCGGGGGAGACACGCCACGATCTCTGAGGGACTCTTTGTTCCTGGTTTTTTTCTTTTGGCCAGGCATAGGGCTTTTAAGGCTGCAGTGCCCACAAGCGACCTTCTGGCCAGGCGGGGAGCCTGAGAGGCCAATCAAGTTAGGATCGGACGCGTACTCGGCCGCAGTTCACGGTGGGGCGATTCATAGCCAAACGCCCGTTGCGGGCCATACCGTCTGGTTTGAGCACGGGCCCTACCTCTGCCTCGTCGGATCCGGTAATTTCCTAGGTGTCCTCCCCTCCTCCGAAAGGGGCTGAGGGAGATGTCGACGTTTGCATCGTCTGGTCCGGAGATTTCCAAGGCGCCCTCCCCGCCTCCGAGGGGGGCTGAGGGGGATGGCACACCGCCGCAGAGGGCGGCGGGGCAGACACAGCCTTCGGAAGGGGATTACTCGAGCTTGATCCGCCTCTTCATCAGGAAGGAGCTGGCCCCTGATTCCCGCCATCCTGGAGGGGTTGGTCATCCCCACCCCGCTGGGGGTAGTCTCGGCTGGGCTTCATTCCTTTTCACCTCTCTGTGTCAGCCCTGCTCTATCGAGAATAGGATACTCCGGCTTTGCACCTCCAGGTCACGAACCTATGGGTAAGCTCTCTCCCTTGCCGGAGATCGACTGATTCCCGAGGCTCGAGGATAAATTCAGGGCGCGGTTTTCATTTTCGGCCAGGTCCCGCTTTCGTGATCCCAGGACGTCGCGTCCTCCAAAGTCTGCTGGTCAGTCGTATAGGTCTGCTTCCTCCCGGACCCCGCCATGGCAGCAGCAGTCCTTTCGGGGGAAACAAGGGAGCCCCGGCGAGCGCGGTTGATTTCAGTTGTAGAGAGATGGGCCGGTGTATCGTCAGACCAGTGGGTCCTCCGCGTGATCAGACTCGGCTGCCTCCTCCGTTCCGGTCAACCGCACGGCAGGGGCCGTTACTCCATTTACTTCGTCGTCCCCAAGACAGGCGGCACGGACAGATCTATTCTGGATCTTGGTGGAGTGAACTGTTGCCTTCGCGATGCCTTCGCATTCTCCCTTCAAAATGGAGTCGATTCGGTCGGTAAGATGCCTTCGCGTTTCTCACTTCAAAATGGAGTCGATTCGGTCGGTAATTGCTGCGGGGCGGCCCGGCGAGTTTTCTGGCCTCCCTGGATTTCGCGAAGGCGTATCATCACATAGGCATTCAGCCGTCGTTCCTGCTCTTCGTCCGGTTCTGCGTTCTATGACAGCACTGCCAGTTACAAGCGCTCCCGGTTGGTCTAGCGACGGCCCCCGCACGTTCACGAAGGTGATGGTTGCGGTGGCGGCGCGGCTGCGCCAGTATGATCTCCTGGTCCATTCGTCCCTGGACGATTGGTGGATTCGGGCGAAGCCCGAGGATCAATGTCGGTTGTCAGTTGGCCAGGGTCTTATACCTTGGCAGTCCCTAGGATGGGTGGTCAACTTCAACAAGAGTCATCGGGCACCCTCGAGGACCTTGGAATATCTGGGAGCCGTTGTCGACACGTCGCAGGGCTAGGTGTTCCTGTCACACGAACGGAGATACGAGCTGCCAGCTCAAGTACGGCGCTTCTTGTCTGCGACTGCCTTACGGTCCGGGGCTATATGGCTTCCATGCCTGCGCTGGTTTCCTGGGCGTTCGCTCATCTGCGGCCTTTTACCGTCGTCCTTACTATCTTGCTGGGCGCCGGTTTCAGAGGAGTTCCACTTACCGCTTCCACTAGGGGGACTCGCGAGGTCCAGCCTGCTCTGGTGGCTGGATTCCAGTCATCTGTCCTCTGGAGTGTCTCTTCTGGTGCCCAATTGGACGGTGGTGACCGCGGATGCCAGCCTCTCCGGTCGGGGAGCGGTCTGCCTAGGGAGCTCGGTCCAAGGCCTATGGTCAGTGTCGCTAGCCCAGTGGTCTGTCAACAGACTAGAGACCAGAGCGGTCCGTTGGGCTCTGCAAGCCTTCCTACCGGTAGTGCGGGGAAAGGCGGTCCGAGTGTTGTCGGACAACGCGACCACCGTGACCTACATCAACCGCCAAGGCGGGACAAGGAGCCCACAGGTGGCGGAGGAGGCTCTCCGCTTAATGGTCTGGTCAGGACTCCATCT
Organism: Rhinatrema bivittatum; assembly: GCF_901001135.1. NCBI lineage: Eukaryota > Metazoa > Chordata > Amphibia > Gymnophiona > Rhinatrematidae > Rhinatrema > Rhinatrema bivittatum. Next base: position 4,534,456 of record NC_042617.1, on the reverse strand, counting down.
CAGCCACATAGCAGCCTCTCACAGTGCAGGAGTCGACAACGTTCAGGCGGATTTTCTCAGCCGGCATCGCCTGGATCCCGGTGAGTGGGAACTGGCGGACGAAGCGTTGCCTTTCATTTGCGAAAAGTGGGGAGTGCCCCACATGGATCTGATGGACACGTGGCACAACGCGAAGGCTCCGCGATTTTTCAGTCGAAGTCCAGAAAAGAGGGCGGAAGGCGTCGAGGCGTTGGCGCTTCCCGGGCCGACGGATGTTCTGCTGTACGTGGTTTCTCCCGTGGCCGATCGGCAAGATTCTGCGGCGCATAGAGTTGCACCCAGCCAACGTGCTCCTGGTGACACCGGAGTTGCCGCGTCGGCCGTGGTTCGCAGACCTCATCCAGCTCACAGTGGATGGCGGGTCTACTCCATCAGGGCCCCGTCTGTTTGGAGACTGCGGATCACTTCTGCCTCGCGGCATGGTTTTGAGAGGAATTGGCTGAAGAGAAAAGGTTACTCAGCTGCGGTGGTAGCCACGTTGCTACGTTCCAGGACACAGGCGACGTCCCGGACTTATGTCTGTGTCTGGGTGACTTGGAGGAATGGTGCGTGCAGCGTGGGGTGGTCCCTACTGCGGCTTCTGTCTCCGACACTCTGGCGTTCCTCCAGGCAGGTTTGCCAAAGGTAAGGTCTGGCTTGCAGTTCCCTACGGGTCCAAGTGGCGGCGATTGGTTGTTTGCGAGGGTAAGGTCCGTGGTACTTTCCTGGCTCTTCACCCGGATATCTCCCGTTTCCTTTGGGGAGCTAAGCACCTTCGTCCTCCATTGCGTCTCCCCTGTCCGGCTTGGAACCTCCATTCCGTTCTCTCCGCTTTATGCGCGGCGCTGTTTGAACCCTTGAAACGCTTAACTTCAGGATCTCACGTTGAAGACTGTGTTCTTGGTGGCGATTGCTTCGGCACGGCGTGTTTCGGAGTTACGGGCTTTGTCCTGTAGGGAACCCTTCTTGTGTATTTCCGATTCCGGAGTTTATTTGCGGACGGTTCCTTCCTTCCTGCCGAAAGGGGTGTCGGCCTTCCATGTTTTTTTCAATTGAGCTATCCGTTTTCGCGGTCCGGGAGCCCTCTGATCCAGAAGCGAGGGAATTAAGGAAGCTTGACGTGCGGAGATCCCCCCTTCGCTGTCTGGAGGTCAATTATCCTTTTCGGGTCACGGCTCTTCTCTTTGTTTTGTTCTCTGGTTCAAAGAAAGGAGTTGCAGCGTCCCGCACGACGATTGCCACTTGGCTCAAGGAGGCCATTGGTTCGGCGTACTTGGTGCGGGGGGAAAATCACTTCCCGTGGGTCTTCGGGCTCCCTCGACTCGCTCTCCAGCTGCGTCTTGAGCGGAAGCTTCTCAGGTGTAGCCTCAAGAGATTTGCAGGGCGGCTACCTGGAAGTCGTTGCATACCTTTATCCGGCATTACCGGTTGGATGTCCGGGCTACCGATTCCGGGGGATTTGGAGAGAGGGTACTCCGAGCGGGACTCTCTGCTTCCCACCCTCGGTAAGTTGGCTCTGGTACATCCCAGGTGTCCTGGACTGATCCTGGTACGTACAGGGAAAGGAAAATTAGTTTCTTACCTGATAATTTTCGTTCCTGTAGTACCAAGGATCAGTCCAGGATCCCGCCCGCAGGGCTTCGCTACAGTAACGGAGAGTCCGCTCATAATGTTTTCTTGGTTCTGCTGTTAGCTTGTTTAGCTCTCCCGGTTGGGGAGTCCGGTTCAGGTAGGAGTTTGGTGTTAGTTTAAAGTTAGAAGTGCATTTTCTAGCCAGTTTTGTTACTTGGTTGCATGGCTACTTTGACATTACGTATGACTGAGGGGCTGTGACTGGCACAGGGGCTTATATATGGCTCCGCCCACAAGTTTTGCTCTGTCTCCACCTACTGGTGCGGAGTCACAACCCAGGTGTCCTGGACTGATCCTTGGTACTACAGGAACGAAAATTATCAGGTAAGAAACTAATTTTCCTATTTAATCCTACTCTGTTTCCTGTCTTTTAGCCAGTTTGTTATCCATGAAAGGACATCGCCACCTATCCCATGACTTTTTACTTTTCCTAGAAGCCTCTCATGAGGAACTTTGTCAAACGCCTTCTGAAAATCCAAGTATACTATATCTACCTGTTCACCTTTATCCACATGTTTATTAACTCCTTCAAAAAAGTGAAGCAGATTTGTGAGGCAGGACTTGCCCTGGGTAAAGCCATGCTGACTTTGTTCCATTAAACCATGTCTTTCTATATGTTCTGTGATTTTGATGTTTAGAACACTTTCCACTATTTTTCCTGGCACTGAAGTCAGGCTAACTGGATCGCCCCTGGAGCCCTTTTTAAATATTGGGATTACATTAGCCACCCTCCAGTCTTCAGGTAGAATGGATGATTTTAATGATAGGTTACAAATTTTTACCAATAGGTCTGAAATTTAATTTTTTTAGTTCCTTCAGAACCCTGGGGTGTATACCATCCGGTCCAGGTGATTTACTACTCTTCAGTTTGTCAATCAGGCCTATATATTGTCTGCATATAGACTGTTTTTCTGTGCACTAAGCCTTTTCTAGTTTGCAATTTTTAAACTCCCAATGCATTAACATACTATTAGCTTACTGCATCAGAATTCAAAAAAAAATTAGCATGTATATTAAGGAATTTGCACTGAATTAAGGCACACGTTTACCACTCAAGCTTTTTGTATCGGCCCCATAGAATGTTCCCAGTGTGAGAGATGGCATCTTTGTTTTGGTTTAAATCACTAAAGAGCACTTGCTTGTATTAAGATTGTTTTGAAAATTGGAAGTAAATATTTGTATTAAGGTAAAATCTTCAATTTATGGGTAAACATTTATATGCAGTAAATTACTTCATCCTTCATTCTAGCTAGAGAAAAGAATGGTGTGATCTGATGGTTAGAGCAAAGGGCTGAAAATTAGGAAAACCATGGTTTGAATCACACATCCCCACATTGATCCTTCATGTGATCTTGGGCAGATCACCATTTTCTGTTGCCTCAGGTACTTACTTACTGGAGGATTTATCAATTTGCTGTAATAGCAAAATGATTGCCCGTGGGGGCAATAGTGAGCAAGCGGCCACATTGCAGCTGTGAATTGTCGCCAGTTGCAGCCATGCTGTATGCTATCGCCCCTATAGCGCCAATGAAATAGCTGGAGCTATTTCCGGCGCTAATGTGGGCAGTAATGTACGATACATTATTGCTTGCAGCACTACAAGCCCCTAACATTCCTTAACTCTGCCCAAACTCCTCCCCTTTCCCTAATTTGAATTTTCATCTCGCAATACAATAGTTATCACGTGCATTAGGGCGTCATCTCATGCGATAATGCCCTAATGCATGTGATAACGGCCCATCGTGATTTGAAAAATGATCCTGAAAGATTGTAAACTCTGTTGGTCAGGGACTGATTATACCTGCATTCTAATACTGCTTTAAGTCTTGAGCATCATTTAGAAAGGTGACATCCAGAGTTTATTATAAAGAATGGTGGAGTCCATATATAACGATGAAGGGGTTTAATTAACCCTCTGATGGCAGGAGTCTGTAAGAAGGATGAAGCCGCTGGAATCTTCATAGCAGAGGTGCATTACCCTTTGATTGCTATAATCTTTCTAAATGGAAGGACGGTATCTCAGTGTAATCATTTCATTACTCACCCATTTTTCTGTCATGTCCAGGGGTAAACATTGGTGGCGTGGGATCCTATATCTATGACACTCCACCTCCAACACCACTGATCTCATCGCCAACGAATTCTGTTGACTTTGTCCCATCTGTTTCAAAACCAGATGACATGACTGGGAAGTTGGCACAGAAAGGTGAGAGCACAATTGTGTTTGTGATAAGGGGCAGATTAGGATTGGGCTGTATTACATTGGAAATATGGGCTTACGATGTAGAATATTTCAGTAGTGTACATAGAGCTAGGGCAACATAATTCTCTGACTGCTGTTTGTATTGTGCCACTGCAACTGTATTGAGTCTTCCTATGCAGGTAATTAGCTCCATATTTGTTTACCTTCCTGTTTCAGCTTTGTGTGTGTGCTTTAACATAGACTGCACAAAACTGTCCACTCCTTCATGCCCAATGCTTATTGTAAATAAGGTCTTTGCATTGTTTTCCTCTTTTCAAAACTTATAAAGAGTATTACTCAATGTTTGATAGGGCTTGTCAAGTGTGTTCAATATTAATATGCCAAAACCACATGAATAATTCCTAATGGGTTCACCATGTATAATATTAATTTTTATAATAATTTTTATTTTATATTGATTTTTTGTTATTAGGAGGAAAAGACATCAGATGCCAAGATGGCTAACCAAATAGTCTTCTTGGTGATGTTTAATCATTAGTCTATAAAACATCCTTTTCTTTATACATTTTTAAATTTTTCTTGCAGAAATTAATTTTCTTATTCAGGAACGGGAAGCAGTGAAATTATACTTTGCTCACTCCAAATTCTATGTCCATTAGTTTACTGCATCATTTCAAAAATTGTGTCTTTAAAGTAACAATGCCCACTTCATTGTTTAATGCTAGACTTCAATATTTATGACACATTCTTTGTTTAAGACTTTACTTATCTCACAATGATATGTTCGTTGCATTGAATTGGTGCGCTGCTTAAGACTTTAAATCTCCACAAATGCTGCTTGGTATCTCCAATACTGCTTGGTGTCTCCGACAATTGGCCACTGTTTCGCCTGGACGGCTGCAACAGGGAGAACTCAATAACTATTCCTGCGACAAGAAATTCATAATTTTAAGAGATAAACATCTTTAAATACAAAATCCTCCATTTAACCAACCTTGAAAATGATGCACTGCTCTCATAAAATTCTTCCAGTATTCAGACGTGACCGCAGCCTACCTCATTTTGAATCAACTCGAAAGGTAGCAGCTTATGTAGTAGTGCTTGGTTATAAAGATACAACATAAAATAGTACAGAACAAGAAAGCAGAACCCTGCATTAAGGCATCATATGTCAAATCTGCCTTCGTATCCAACTTATGACCATCTTGACAGACAATTCTCACAGGACAAGCAGGATGGAGCCCAATCACGGAAAACTTTTGTCAAAGTTTCTAGAACTTTGACTAGCACCTACTGGGCATGCCCAGCATGGCACCAACCCTGCATCCAGCAAGGGTCCCCCTTCAGTCTTCTTTTTTCCGTGCAGCAGTAGCCACGTGGGTTAAGGAGCTCTTCAGCTATTCCTGACAGGAATTTTCCTCACGGAACTTCAAGAAAATTTCAAAATTTTTACCCCAAAGGGGTCCCCCTATCAATAATTTTACTCTGCGGTCGAACGGTAAGTTTTTTTTACCTACTTGCGGTTGATTCCAGTTGAGTTTTTCCTTCGCGGCCTACCAGCCATCGACCGCACCGCGGCTTAATTTTGTCGAGGCCATGGTGTCGGGTTTCCGTCTGTGCCCCGACTGCACTTGAACAATGTCCATCACTGACCCTCATACGGTCTGCATGATGTTTGGGGTCCGACCATGATGTCCTTACTTGCACCAAATGTGCCCAAATGACACCAAAAGGTCACAAGGCTCGGCTGGAGAAGATGGAACTTCTCTTTCGGCCTAAAACCCAGACTTCATCGATTTGCTTCGACGTCGTCCGAACCAGTGCAGTCTACTTATGCCAGCACTGTGAAATCGCTGCTGCCCGACCGGCTTCGACTCTACGGTTGTCGACTCCTGTCTCTCCGTGGGAAAAGGATCGGGGAGAGCACCGTGAAAAACGGTCACCGCCATCGAAAAGCTCAGGCCACCGATACAGGCAAGCCCTTGGCATCGATGTCATCTGAGCCACCGACAAAGAAATCCCATCCATGAAAGGCCCCATCCTCTTCTGTGTCTGGGTCACAGAGGCGTTCCCCACCTGGACAGGTGCCGGGAGCCACGACTCCACTGTCACCGGTAGACCCTCCGGCTATGCCAGTGCTGCCTCCTACTCCAGAACCAGGGCTCCACGCTCCAGGTTTCTGCGAGGAATTGGATTGGATGATCCAAGAGGCCATGGGGAAAGCACTCCAGGAGTTCAAACCTCCATCGATACTGGTGCCGGTTCCTGAGCCAGCCACCGACCCGATACCAATGGCTCTTGCACCACTGGCCAGAATGGACGCTTTAATCAGTGCCTTTCCACCGGTGGATCCGAGGGAACCGGTGGCCCCGATTCCTTCCACACCGATACCCTTATCGTCAGATGAAGAAGAAACACCGATCTCCATTCCACCTTCCGGAGTGCTACCACCGACGTGTCCATCGATGGCACCGATTCCATCCGTGCCACCGTCGATGCCTTCGTGCCTAGGCCTGGACCTTCAGGATTGGCACCGTTTCTCCCATCTGATGATCCCAAGAGGGTCATATGTTGGATACGGAGGCAGATTTGATGAGCCTTATGATCCCTGGACCAATGACATATCCCAGGACACTGATCTACCTTCACAGCCCTCTCCTGATGAAAGAAGACGTTCTCCTCCAGAGGACTTGTCTTTCATTAATTTTATAAAGGAGATGTCTGAAACAATTCCATTTCAGCTTCAGACAGAAGAGGACTCTAGGCACAAGATGCTGGAGTTGTCCGAAGAGGCGATGGATCTTGTCGTGTGCAAGTGGGGAGCTCCCTACTTAAACCTGATGGCCACCCTGAGGAATGTGAAGGCTCCCAGATTCTTCAGTCGCAGAAGGGAGCACTGCTCGGAAGGCGTAGATGCCCTAGTCCTAACCTGGCCTTGCGACGTCCTCCTCTAAGTGTTCCCACCCTGACCTCTGGTGGGAAAGGTACTCAGAAGGATAGAACTTCACATGGGGCCGGTCATTCTCGTGGCCCCGGATACCATGGTTCGTGGATCTGGTGAACCTCGTGACGGACGGTCCTCTTCGCCTCAGTCACCTCCCAAACCTGCTGTGACAAGGTCCCGTATTTTTCGATCAGGCGGATCGCTTTTGTCTACTGGCCTGGCTTTTGAGCGGTGGTGACTGAGGAAGAAGGGTTATAAGGAGGAAGTTATATCCACTCTGTTGTGGGCCCGTAAAACTTCTACCTCTCTCGCTTACGTTCAGGTATGGAGAGTGTTTGAGAGTGTGTGCTGAGTCCGGAGTACCAGCACGCAAGGACGCGGTGTCCCAGGTCCTCTCCTTCCTACAGAATGGCGCCTCCAAAGGTTTGTCTTTCATTTCCTTGCGAGTACAGATTTCGGCTCTCTGTTCCCTCTTAGGGCGGGTCAATGGTTAAGCAGTGGCGGCCCATCTGGATGTAGTTCAATTCCTCAAAGATACCAAGCATTTGAACCCGCCTGTCCGGGCTACTTGTCTGTTGTGGAGCCTTAATTGGTCCTTTGCGTTCTTTGCGAGGCGCCTTTCGAACCCCTCCGGTGGGCCACACTTAAGGGACCTGATTCTTAAGACTGTATTTCTGGTCTCTATTTGCTCGGCCAGGAGAGTGTCTGAGCTCCAAGCCTTGTCTTGTAGGGAGCCCTTCCTTCGCTTTTCTGATTCAGGTGTTTCCCTTAAAGTAATCCCATCCTGTGGGCCAAGTAAGGGGAACAAGGCTTCTAAAGCTACTATTGCACGATGGTTAAAGGAGGCGATTGTGTTGGTGTATATCTGTCTGGGCCAGATGGTTCCGGAGGGCTTAAAGGCCCATTCTTTGCATTCACAGGCTACCTCTTAGGCAGAGAGCAGTTGGTCTCTCTGCAAGAAATATGCAGAGCAGCTACTTGGAATTATCCCAGGACAAGCAGGATGATAGTCCTCACATATGGGTGACTTCACTGGACGGAGCCCTATCACGGAAAACTTTGTCAAAGTTTCTAGAAACTTTTGACTGGCACTCTGAGCCCACTGAGCATGCCCAGCATGTCATGATCCCTCAAGCCACAGGGGTCTCCCTTCAGTCTTCTTTTTTCCACGCTGCAGTTAGCCTCGCGGTTAAGGAGCCCTGTGTGTTTTCACACAACTTTTCCTCACTGAAAAACTAACTTTTCTCAGAAAAATTCCCTCATTGGGGTCTCCCAGTCTTGAGATCAATTTTTCCTTTGATCTGTGACGAAATCTATATTTGCGGTAGATACTGTTCCTTTATTTTTTCGGTGACCGCAGGCCGTCGACGGCTGTCCAGCCTTTCACAATGGCAACTGGCTTCAAAAAATGCCCTAATTGGCCCCGTACCATGTCCATCACCGATCCTCATATTGTGTTCTATGCCTCGGCCCTGGACACAATGTTTCATCGTGTGCCCAGATGACTTCCAAAGGTAGACTGGCCCATCTAGATAAAATGGAACACCTTTTCAATATCCAGCTAGTTCCATCGTCATCGACACAGTCAGTCATCACCGGCAGGAGTTACAAAAAAGGTAATCTTTAAAACTCGCCGGGTGCATGGGGATAGTGGGGACCCGCTATTCTCAACTCCATCGAAGGCATTGACAAAGTCTGCATCGGTACTTGAAAAGAGAGCACTGTGAAAAAGTCATCAGCATCGACGGGAACCGTCCGGTGCCGATTCCTATCCGGGGGTGAGTTCAGTTCCTACCAACCCACCCGCTAAAAAGCCCGGTCCTGGAGGGATTAAGGAGACCCCCTAAGACCTTTCTATTGCTGATGACGGTGAAGATGCTGGTAGATCGGGAGGGGGTCTAGAGGTAGCAAGAGCTATGGCGAAGCTATACCCCTGGCTGGAGTAGATCTTGATGTCCTGGAGAAAACATCCATTCTGGTAGCTGGAGCGGCAGCTCTGTAAAAGCTGTCCAGTCTCGGAATCTGGAGATCCTGCTCAAAGACTGTTTGAGGTTTCGGATTGGAATCTTCATGCCATGGTGTGCGGAAGTTTGATGCAGTGTGTGTACTGGGTGCAGAAGGCACACAAGTATTAAGGGACTGTGGCTGATGCTATGTATGACATGATTCAGATTTCTGCCAGAAGATAGTGGTAGCTGTAAGGAGATTCCTTTGACTACGAAATTGGTCAATGGATGTGCAGCTGTCTAACTCTCCCGTTCAAGGGGAAAGCTCTATTTGCATTACCAAGGTGTTTTGCATTCTGCGAGCGCGTAGTTTCTGTGTAGGGATCTGTAGCAGCCTGGCTTCTGGTGATTTTGCACTGTTGCTTTTTATAGTTAGGGTTGAGTGCTGGCAGTTAGTGCTTTGATATGGGGGTTTTACTGTATTGTAATTGTAATTCAGTTTACTCATGGCTTTGAGGGCCAGGCTCACGCATAACACCTTACAATAGGCCTAATACCATATGGGTTAAAAGTGCCTTTTGTACATTTTTGCAAGGTTTTTTGGTTGACACCAAAGCAGTGCATGTAAATATAGCATACGTGCAAGTGATATATTTTTACCTCAGAAAGCAGTACTATGAATGTTTTTTATGTAAAATGTTAGGAAAGGGCCTGGGATGAAGCTGGGGGAAGGGGAGAGGATCTAGGATGATGGAAGAGGGGAAGAAAGGATATAGTTTTGTGTGGGATTAAATAATTACAATATAAATAACATTAAAGAGAGCTAAATATTCTGTTGCTTCTTTCATTTGCAAAACAATATGACACTAATTCTTTACAGACTTACGCCACACCACCAGAAACATCTCACTTTTTGGTCTTCAGTCTCACTTATTGGGATGAAGGGGTGGTGCGGGGATGTGGGGCAGGGAAAGTTAGACATCTAAATCAGGAATGGGTGGGAAGGAGGGACAATAAGGCAATGAAGTCAGAGGGTGAGGAGAGTGTGAGTGGAGTGAGGAGGGATGTTATGTATTTACTGGATTTCCTGCTTAGAATATCATCGCATGCCACTGGCACAGTGAGAGAGGTGGAAGGGACACCCATACAGTGGAGTTCTAGGGGAAGTCAGCTCAAAATATGTATTTAAAACTCTCCATCTTTAAATAATAGCTTTTCTGTATTACATTTTTCTTCATGTGTTTTGTGCAATATAAAGTATGCAGAACTTTGCAGAACTGTAAATATATCAACCCAGCTTCATCCCAACCAAGACATCCACCACCTCAATATGCATTGTAAAATAGATCAGGTCACAAAAAATAAAACTAAAAAATGAATAGAAAACAACCCCCAGTATACCTAAAGAGTAGAAAAAAAAGGAAAAACACAGCAAATCAATGAGCAGAACTTGTAAAAAGTGTTCTTTAGGTAATTTGGTTCTAGATAGGAGCTATAAAAGGAAAAAGCTTTTAGCAAGTCATTGCCGAGCCTCCCTGACTTTAGGAACCACCAAAAAATGTTTCCTTTGAGCGTATCAAACAATTGGGAATGTACAATTGTTTGACTAATATGAAATATTACAAATTATATGAAAATAAGATTTTGCAATAGTAAACAAATGCAGTAAGAATTTGCAGAAACGATGTCTTTTATCATAAGTTAAAAAAAATAGAAAATAAAATGTTAGAGTAGATAAGTGAAAATGTATGTGGTCTCAGGACATTTTTTTTATTTTGCTTTTACAACTTAGGTCCTTTTGCCAAGCAGTCTACTCTCTCTTGACAAAGTAAATCCAGCCATGGCAGGCAGTTTTCCTTGTTTGCTTGTACACTTTACTTACTCTGTGCCTCTTTCTGTCAGGATAAATAAAACTGGAGTATTTTATTACCATTCTGAGTTTAGCGAGCCTCCTGTTCTAAAGGAGTTTGTGTTTCAGATGTGCCGGGAGAGCCACTGAGAATGCTCATTTTAATGAGTTTATTTCAGATCCAGTTACTTAAAGTAAAAGTTGATGGTACATATCTCTTTACTTGTACTCCACTACAGCAGCCAGGAAATTCACCTGAGTGAATAGTCAATATCTAAGTCATTGATAATTCACACAACCTATATCTTGTTTCCCTTTCTATCTTTCTCTCTTCTTCCCACACTTTTTTCTGCTTGCATCTCAAGCAGACGAGAAGCAGAATTATTTTTCACTGTCATGTCTAGTTCTGCTGTTCTTGTAACAGAGCTTTCATTTTAAAAGAGAGGAGAAAACCATTCAACCTGGCACACCCTCAGTAAAAGAGGACTACGCTGAGTAAAGGAGTTTTTCTGTGATGGTCCTGATAACTAAATATATGTGAGCATGCATATAAAAAAGAGCCTTGATAGTTAAATATATGAGATGGTATAGAAGGAAGGTTTGGATAAACCTGCAGTGTAAAAAGCTACGTATTCCCATGGTATCTGTAAGTGGTGTTACTGTATATGAAGCAATCCACAGATATTTGCAGGTGTTCAATGGGCAATTCTCAAAAGCCATTTACCAGGGTAAATAGATTAAAAACTGCTCATCAGGTACCTGAATAGCATTACATTTGGGGGTCAGATCAGGGAAGGCATAAACACTTAGTTTTGCAGGAAACTAGTTTCTCCTAGGACTCGCAGGATGGTAGTCCTCTCATGTGGGTGACATCAGATGGCGCCCGGCACAGGAAACTTCTGTCAAGTTTCTAGAACCATGTCCAGGCACACTGAGCATGCCTAGCATGCCCCTATCCAAGTGTCCACTCGGGGTCCCTCTTCAGTCTCTTCACTTCCGCGGAACTGTTGCCTTGCAAACATGGAGCTCGCACTTTTTTTTTCTTTTCAAAAAGCTTATTTTGAGTCTTCTCTTACCTTTCCACACTGGGTCCCTTTATCTTTCCTGGCCCTAGTTAGAGGCGTTACGGTAAGTTATCGCTTTCTCTGCGGTCTATCACTGATGGTGCTGTCCTCTGGTGACCGCTGGCCATCAACCGCTCAGCGGTTATTTTTTCTCAGTGGCGTCCTCTGGGTTCCGCTGCTGCTCCCAGTGCCCTCGGACCATGTCCATCACGGACCCCTAGGAGATCTGCGGGCCTTGCACAATGTGCATGGCTGTCCTTTTTGTGCTCAGATGATCCACCAAGGGGTCATCAAGAACGCCTGGGCAAGATGGACAATTTGGTGCCAGGAAGTCGGATCCTTTGACCTCTGTGTCAGGGGCGATGACAACCCATGGCATAGAGGACCCCAGAGGCTTTGAAGCCATCTTGTCCTCTCCCTCACCAATCCCCCAGCTGGAGATGAGGGTTGGGATCGACCCGTATCCATTTCTTCCCTCTCTAGGTCTGAGTTGTCACCATCATCCTCTGTGCTGGGGAAAGGCCAGACTGAGCATTGGGGAAAACCAAAGCAGCACCGGGCACCTTCCTCCCATGGCTCCAAGCTCGGGAAGGCGCTGACTTTGCCCGCAGTGCCCATGAAGCGGCCCTGTACTGAAGAGGCATCGATGCCCATCGAGGGCATCGATGCCCGTCCAGTACAGGGCATCGATGGCCTGTACTGGAGGGCCTGAGGCAATCCCCACCAATGTCTGTGGCAGGCACCGGTTCCCCTCACGGCTCCAAGGGGAACCAGGTTACGCCGCCACCTCAAGGTGTACTATTCGGCATTCAAGGAGGAGTTAGAGCACAAGGCGTGTCTGGCGGTGGGGCAAGCCCTTGGGGATATCGAGCCACTGGCCCTCTTGGTGCCGCTGCCAGAGCCTGCATCGTTTATGCTAGCACCATTGTTGGAGTTCTTGGACCACCTCCTCGGTGCACTGCTGATGCAACCTGTGCCGATACCCCAGGAGCCCTTGTTACCATGAGGGGTACCGGTGAGGCCACAGTCGTAAACAATCCGATCGAAGATTCCTCCGATGAGGAAGGGCCATCTGCTTGGTGGCATGTCCTCCCTGGCCTATTCCATAGCCACCGATCCTTGGGTTACTGGGGCCTGTGACTCCATCGATGCCCCCAGGGCCAAGTATGCTGTCAGTGCCTGTAGGACTATTGGTGTCCCTGTTGCCGTGGCCCAAGTCTGTGCTTCAGGCTCCCCCACTGGTGTTGCCAGGGAATGAAATTGATATCCTATATGACCCATGGGACAATGAGCCTTCCACCTCTTCTTCTGTGGACTCGTGAGGATCTATCTTCGGAACCCTTTCCTCCAGAGGACCTGACATTCACAGGTTTTGTAAGAGCAGTGGCGAAGTCTGTCCCTTTCCAGCTCCTTACTGAAGAAGACTCCAAGCACAAGATGCTGTAGATCCTTCAGTTCGTGGATGTCCTAAAGAAGTATTCGTGGTCTCTGTCCACGATATCTTTAAGGACTTGGTTAGCAAACTCTGGGAACACCCAATCTCTGTCCCTCCAGTGAACAGGAAGACTGACTCAGTGTACCTGGTGCAACTATCTATGGGGTTTGAGAAGCACCACCTGCCACACCAATCTGTTGTAGTGGAGTCTGCCCTTAAAACTAAAAGGTCGCACACCTATGCCACTGCCCCTCCCCAGGGCATGAGCACAAGTCTGTAGGCCACAAGGTCTTCCAGGGCTCCATGTTGGCAGCCCGCATTGCTTGCTACAAGTTATATATGGGCCAGTATTCCAGAAGTCTCTGGAAGTAAGTGCAGGATTTGACAGATTGCCTCCTTCAATTTCAGGAGAATTTCCTAAACTTTGTGCAGCAGGGATTGGAATGCGACATAGTTCGATCCGCATATGATGTCTTTGAGACAGCGACAAGAGTGGCCAAAGAGGGCTTTGGGGCTCATCGTATGGCCTGGCTAAGGGCCTCCGATCTCTGGCCCAAGGTACATGACCATATTGCAACCTACGTTGTACTGGAGAGAATCTCTTCGGTGACAAAATCAAGGAGGCAGTAGCGCATCTCGGAGATCATCATGAGACCTTGCAGCATCTATCCGCAAGCACCTTGGCCTCCCAGTCCTCGGGCTAAAAATCCTCGAGGGAGGTCCTCAACGACCATTCTACCGTCCATGGAAATACTACCCTCCAGCAAGCAGGGCACGACCTCAGAGGCCTGGGCAGAGGTCTCGGCCTAGATAACAGTGTGTCCCCAGAACCAGCACTGCAGCAGACTCCTGCCATGGGTTTCTGACTGGCAGTTTAAACAGTCACCAGTGCAGCCAGTGGTGAGCCCTCTGGTCGGAGGTCAGCTCATGTCCTTCACAGACCATTGGAGAGCCATCACCTCAGATCAGTGGGTCCTCTCCATCATCAGCCAGGGGAACAGGTTACAGTTCCAGGAGACCTTGCCGGATTTTCCCCTGTGTCCATCTTGGAAGGCTTCCAGGGATCAAGAAATACTTCTCAAAGAGCTCTCTGCCCTAACAATGGCCAGAACGGTCGAGCCAGTACCTCTCGGGTCAGCGCGGAAGCAGATTCTACTCCAGGTCTTTCCTTATCCTGAAGAGAACGGGAGGCCTTCTCCCAATTTTGGATCTGAGGGCTTTGAACGAGTTCCTTACATAAAAACATAAGAAATTGCCATGCTGGGTCAGACCAAGGGTCCATCAAGCCCAGCATCCTGTTTCCAACAGAGGCCAAACCAGGCCACAAGAACCTGGCAATTACCCAAACACTAAGAAGATCCCATGCTACTGATGCAATTAATAGCAGTGGCTATTCCCTAAGTAAACTTGATTAATAGCCGTTAATGGACTTCCCCTCCAAGAACTTATCCAAACCTTTTTTGAACCCAGCTACACTAACTGCACTAACCACATCCTCTGGCAACGAATTCCAGAGCTTTATTGTGCGTTGAGTGAAAAAGAATTTTCTCCGATTAGGCTTAAATGTGCTACTTGTTACAATCCTGGTCACTAGGTTGGTGACCGGGCACTTACCGCTTCCTCCCGCGCCGAGGACCGCACCACAGAACGCCCGATTCGCGGCCTTCCAGGCCGCATGGCAGCAGCGTCTCCACAAGGGAGACGCTGCCGAAGACTCCTCCCCTCGTCGGGGGAACGCGCGCGCAGGGGCCAGCGTTTTCAATCGTCTGCACCCGGATGTGCTGACATGCCTCCGATGACGTCAGACGCCGGGTAAGGGGATTTAAACCGGGGACCGGGGGTTTTCTAATTGCCTTGCAACGAGGTTCCTTCTATGAAGTACTAGTTGCCATTCTGACTACCCGGTTCCTGATTCCTGCTGCCTGTCTTGGATTCTGCCTGCCTGACCTTGATTCTTGCCTGCTGCCTGGTTCCTGGACTTCTGTTTGCTCTTGCGGTTCTGTTTCTGCCTGATTTCTGCCTGCCTTGACCTCCGGTTCGTGACCTTGACTTCTGCTTGCCTGCCGCCTGCCTTGACCTCCGGTTCGTGACCCTGACTTCTGTCTGCCTGCCGCCTTGATTCCGGTTCGCACTCCTTCCCTGGGTTTCTTCGGTTCTTCGCCTAAGTCCCAGCGGTCCGGGTCCCTACGGGCTCCTCCTGGGGGGACCTCGGACTTCCAGGGTGAAGACTCCTAAGTCCTAGCGACCCGGGCTCCCACAGCTCCTCTGGAGGGGTCACGGGTTTCCAGGTGAAGCTTCGTCTACCCAGTGTGAGTTCTGCCTCCCGACCGTTCCCGCTGGGTCGGTCGGCCTAAGGATCCACTTCCGGATTTGGACAGTCATAACACTACTTGCTAACTTCATGAAATGCCCCCTAGTCCTTCTATTATTCGAAAGTGTAAATAACTGATTCACATCTGCTCATTCAAGACCTCTCATGATCTTAAAGACCTCTATCATATCCCCCCTCAGCCGTCTCTTCTCCAAGCTGAACAGCCCTAACCTCTTCTGCCTTTCCTCATAGGGGAACTGTTCCATCCCCTTTATCATTTTGGTTGCCCTTCTTTGTACCTTCTCCATCGCAACTATATCTTGTTTTGTGATGCGGCGACCAGAATTGTACACAATATTCCAGGTGCGGTCTCACCATGGAGCAATATAGAGGCATTATGACATTTTCCGTTTTATTAAACATTCCCTTCCTAATAATTCCGAACATTCTGTTTGCTTTTTTGACTGCTGCAGCACACTGAGCTGACGATTTTAAAGTATTATCCACTATGATGCATAGATCTTTTTCCTGGGTGCTAGCTCTTAATATGGAACCTAAAATTGTGTAACTACAGCAAGGGTTATTTTTCCCTATATGCAACACCTTGCACTTGTCCACATTAAATTTCATCTGCCATTTGGATGCCCAATCTTCCAGTCTTGCAAGGTCTTCCTGTAATATATCACAATCTGCTTGTGATTTAACTACTCTGAATAATTTTGTATCGTCCGCAAATTTGATAACCTCACTCGTATTCCTTTCCAGATCATATATATATATATATATATATATATATATATATATATATAAATAAATAAAACGCACCGGTCCAAGTACAGATCCCTGAGGCACTCCACCTTTTCCACTAGGAAAACTGACCATTTAATCCTACTCTGTTTCCTGTGAAGGAGAAGTTCAAAATGGTCTCACTGGGCACCCTTATTCCCCTTCTGCACCAAGGAGATTGGCTTTGCTCCCTCAATCTACAAGATACCTATACTCACATAGGGATTGCCCACGCCCACTGGAAATATCTCCAGTTTCTGGTGGATGAACACCATTTTCAGTACAGGGTGCTGCTGGATTGCTGTCCATACCCCGTGTTTTCACAAAGTTCTTTGCAGTGGTGGATGTGCATTTGGAAACGCAGTGTGTGCAAGTCTTTTCCTACCTCGACGATTGCCTGGTCAAGGGCTCCTCCAGATAGGGAACACTGCAGTCCCTACAGGCCACCATTCAAATCTTGGAGAACTTGGGGTTTTTAATCGGTTACCCAAGTCCCAGCCTCTCCTGCCCCTGCATCTGAACTTCATAGGGGCCAGGTTCATCATAGCTCAAGCCTGGGCATTTTTGCCCAGGGATCAAGCAATCACCTTGGCTTCATTGGTGGGGACGTTCTCACGAAGTAGCCAAATTTCGGCATGCACCATGTTGCATTTACCGGGGCACATAACTGCAACTGTCCATGTCACACCCTTTGCTCGCTTTCACATGCACAGTGGACCCTGTGGTCTCATTTGTGTCAGGCTACTCAGGACCTTGGGGCACGCGTTCAGGTCCCCGCATCGCTCCAAGACTCCCTGTCATGGTGGGTGACTCTTCCCAGTCTGGAGATGGGGATTCTGTTCCAGGCCTCCCCCATGCAAGTTGTACTCCACAGATGCCTCCCACCTGGGTTGTGGAGGTCATGTGGGGGACCTTCACACCCAGGGTTCCTGGTCAGCTCAGGAGCTGTAGTGTCAGATCAGTTTCCTGGAGCTGCGGGTGGTCCGTTATGCCCTCTGGGCATTTCAGGACAAACTGGCAAGGTTCTGCTCTTCCAAACAATCAGGTAGCTATGTGGTACCTCAACAAACAGGGAGGAGTGGAATCATTTCTCCTATGCCAGGAGGCAGTCCAAATCTGGTCATGGGCCTTATCCCAGAAGATTCTTCTTCGAGCCAGATACCTGCCAGGATGAGAGAATGTTCTGGCGGACTAAGTCGTTCCTTCCAACCGCACAAGTGGTCCATGAAGCAGGAAATAAAAGACCGGATCTTCCGTCTTTGGGGAACTCTGGGCGTGGACCTCTTCACTTCCCCTTGCAACAAAGTGGACCAGTTCTGCTCCCTGACCGGGGGGAAGAACAGAACAG